>NW_027507903.1:504250629-504343528 GCF_037356315.1 Lithobates pipiens | reverse complement strand
CCAATCTCCCCCGAATGGGGAGGGGGATATTGTGGAGGTTTAAACCAAAGAAACGGAAAAAAAGAAAAAAGGGAGAAAAAAGGGCTCCACATGGTGCGGGTCAAACGGTATAAAAATGTTGATTTATTAAAGTCAAAAGATAATTAATGACTTTGTGATCACAAAAGCTCCAAACGGCTTTCAAAGTAAAATGAAATTAAAAGCAAAGAGGGTGCCAACAGCTAGCCCAACGCGTTTCGACACATATGTCTTCGACAGGGGCATGTTCAACATGCCCCTGTCGAAGACATATGTGTCGAAACGCGTTGGGCTAGCTGTTGGCACCCTACATTGCTTTTAATTTCATTTTACTCTTTTTGTGATCACAAGTCATTAATTATCTTTTGACTTTAATAAATCAACATTTTTATACCGTTTGACCCGCACCATGTGGAGCCCTTTTTTTCCGTTTCTTTGGTTTAAACCTCCACAATATCCCCTCCCCATTCGGGGGAGATTGGAGTATCAGTGCAACGGGCCGCGTCTGAGCTGGACTACAAACAACCTTGACGGTCCATCTGAAGGATACATTATTGGGCATACAGCCGTTTGGAGCTCCTCCATCAGCTCAACAGACCTCCCTCCTTATACTCCTTGGTCCCAGATTGTGACCTCAAGCCTTCTAGACTCAACTGTCATACGACTGTGTGAGTCCAACTGAGTTGGTAAGAAGTATTTATCTACTTTCCCTGATGTTTACAGTCAAGCAGATTTACATGAATACATTCGCCTAGGGCATTTCCTTCCTCTTCTGTGACGGTTCGGTCACCCCCGTGCTAGCTACATTGTGGAATGTGCGCCCAATTTTGGACTTTTTTTCTCTAGGCATTTATATTTATATGATCTCTGTTATATGATTATCTTTATAATTCATGTTTATCACATTTATTATTATTGAAGCGCTACATTGTTTTTATTACTTTATTTGCTGAACTTTGTTTGTTTTTGGTGTTGGCTGCTGTTTTGGCTGTTGAGGCCTTTTTCTACATATACCAAACTATAGCGCAGTGTTTTCCCCCTAACCGTAATATATATATTTGACTTGCGTTGAGTGTCATTTAAAAGGTGCTCGTGCCTGGGGAAAAAAGATGTCTGAGCCCAGAGTGCCAGGTGGGTTGGAGCGTTCACAGGGTCAGGGTGATGTAGTTAAGCTGGTAAATCAAAGCAGCCCTCTAGGGGGCTGTACTACAGTAGCTTAAACCATAGGAAGGCGCTCCAGACCATAATTGGATGGTTGGTATGTTGGTATAAAAAGTTATACAAAAATAGCCAATGCATTTCTGCAGGTGTGAACCAGGCATTAGGCCTGGTTCACACATATGCATTTTGTTATTGCAATTTCAGTTTTGCAGAAACATACTAGTCCATTTAACATGGTTTCCTATGGGTGTAGTTCACATTTGTGCATTTTATGGAAAGGGCCAGGGACTTTTTTTCTAGTTTTTGGTTCCATAGACTTCAAATGGATCAAAAGCGTGTATTGAAAAACACAAAATGCTGCAAACTGCAACCTGCATAGGTGTAAAAAATAAAATAAGGGGCGTGGCCTAGCGGCGGAGGAAGATGGCAGCGTAGAACGAGAGCTCCGCCATCCAGAGCTCCTAATTAGCCTTCATCAGCGGGAGGAATACCCCTTTCTGTCAGGCATGATGGCTGGGAGAAGCTCCTCTATCTCCCGGTCGGCGCAGGATTCGTCCACGCAGCTTAGCCGCAACATTCCGGCGATGTTCCGCTCCCAAGCGGCGGACGCGCAGGCCGCATCTCAGGCCTCGGACCACAGTACTTCCGCAACCCCATCGGATCTCCAGGGAGCCTCCGCGGTGTCAGGTACGCACCATCCGCACGTCCCTCCCCCCCTGAACTTGGCAGACTTACATTTGGTAGCGACAGACATAAAGAACACCCTGTTTGCTGCCATCTCGGACCTTAGAGCTGACATTAGAGCTGTGGCATCCAGAGTGGAGCGGGTGGAGGCCGCAGCCATGACACATGGGGCAGCCATTCAACAGGTGCAACAGGTCTCCAGTGTACACGGCCAGCATCTCCTGGATATGCATAGACACATGGAGGACCTGGATAACAGGGGGCGAAGGCGCAACCTTAGGGTACGCGGCATCCCGGAAACGGTGGAAGGTCCCCAACTACAAACTGCTATTTGGGCTATTTTTAATACGCTGCTGGGTAGACCTCCAGATGCACCGGTTGAGATGGAGCGATGTCACAGAGCTTTACGGCCCAGGGGCAGGGATACTGACCCCCCCAGGGATGCGGTGTGCTGCCTGGTGAGCTTTACACAAAAAGAAGAAATTTTGAGGCTTGCGCGCAATCATGACCGCCTGGAATACGAAGGGGCGCGTATTCAACTGTTCCAAGACCTATCTGCCATTACACTACAGCACAGACGCGACCTTCGACCCCTGCTGCAAGTTTTACGTGACCGCCGTATCCCCTACAGATGGAAGTTTCCATTTTGCCTGCAGGCCTCTGCTGGGAACCGCACGGCGCACTTGAGAGTCCCGGCTGACTTGAGACCCTTTTGTGATACCCTGGACATTCCATATATTGAGGTACCTGACTGGTACAGTGCCTTTTTGAGACCAGACCCCTGGATTCCCACCCAGCCTGACTCTACACCACGATCACACAGGCACCGGCCACGGAGGAGGAGGAATTCTACCATCTCTCCGCCTAGGAGTCGAGGTGACATGGAAACAGAAGATAGTCCACGGGCTTCCCCCTCATCTGTTCGGCGCAGAACCGACCAGTGACTAGTTACTTGGGTGGGTGAGTAGGGTCTTACTGCCCCTTTGGTTGTTATCCTGTTTTGTGAACTTACACCGATACTTGGCCACCCCAGAGGGCCCTCTGGGTGGTATCCTCTCAAGCAGCCTACCCTGCCAGTAAACTGGCGCAGTGGCGCACCATACATGGAATCCGACCGCAGCAGAAGCAGACTGTAAGTATTTTCCCCAGGCTCGGGGCTGTGAACTGCCATATTGCATTGAGTTTGTTAGGGCAACTATGGGACTTTACGCCTAGCGTGGCCGGACAGAGCCCCTGATTTTTGGTTTTGCTCCTAAGGACGTTAAAGGGGACAATTTCTTTCTGGTTGGGGCTTACATTTAGCTTTCCATGGATTGCACACTGCTGCTATTGAACACTCTCCTTACGTGCCAATGTGTGCCCCCTTGGCGGACGGGGGGCCCTAGCACTGCTCCTCCAGTTGAGCATATGGGCTACCTTGCCTACTACGAGACGTCTGCCCTATTGTATTCTTTTTACAGTTTTACTCTTAGTTTCTGCTGCTGGGACTGATGCCTTTGATTGCCACACTGCGCAAGGCGCATAAACTGACTTCAACCTCAGAGACTGTTTCAGTTCTAATACACCTGCTGCTTGGGATAGTTGCATTAGTTGCCTTGGTTTAATATCTGACTGGGTGCTCCTTTTCAAAATGCTGATGTTCACCATTAGGGGATTGTTACTGTTTGGCTTATAAATGTAATGTTTGCTGGTCTTTTCTACAGGTTTAGTGTTGGGGCCTGAAAAATTTGTTGGGTGAGGTCGCCTGGACGTTTAGCCCGGGCATTCTCGGTACTACCTTAGCTGTTCTTGGCCACTTGGAAGCATCGCGGCAGCAGGGGGCGCTTCGCTCCTCTGACCCGCCCTTTCAGTTTCGGGCAACTGGACTGGGGGCATCGCAGTTTCTGCAGCAGCTGGAGTCGCGGAAGATTCTGCTTCGCTGCTCCTTAGTGGCCTAGGTCATCGGGTAGGGGATCCTATAAATTGATCTATCTGATGTGAAGCCCACGGTTCACCTTATAAGGGGTATAAGTTATAGGTTGGTTTTTGGGTGCAGATTATTACTTTCTCTTTTGGATGCCGGCAATATTCTCTTTCGCCCTATAGTAGGGGTGCGGGATGGACCAGGGTCCCTTGGGAGCATAGTCAAGGGGCGATAGGTGGGGTGGTTGGTTCCCCAACAGACCTAACCCTTTAGAAAGGGGGTTCCTCCCATCTTATACGAACTAGCTAGGGAGTCCTCTGGATGGGGTTAGCTGTGTGTCTCCCTTTGTTGCTCGGCTTCGTTCTCACATCAAGAAGGCAGGTTCCCATCTTGAACATATCCGGAATTGGTTGTTCCGTTCTTCCCCCCCCCTTTTTTTTTTTTTTCTTTTCTTTTTTTGTTTTGTCATTGTAGGGCGACTAGGTGGGGTAGCAGGCCTATACCCACCTCTGGTTGATTTACACCTGGGACACTCCCAGGATTCATACAGCACATTCAGTGGTGACCCCGGCAACGGCTGGGATTCCCACTGAGGTTTAATAGATAGCGGTTCTCCTCCCCTTCCTCCCCCCCCCCCTTTTTCTTTTTTTTTTTTGCTGTTCTCCTCCTCTCTCCTCTACCACCCTCCTTTTCTTCAGTTCCCTCCCTCTATTCCCACCTTTTCTTTTCTTGCTGCCTCTCCTTCTTTCCTCTTCTCCAGACCCAGCCTCTCCGTCCTGTTGTGGCGGGGCGTGGAGTAAGGCGTATATCAAGTTAGTGTTGTGACCACTGTCTTTCGCTCACACCTTGTCTCTGCCACCGATCATGTCATCTGTGAAGCATGTCTCAGCTCCTCTATCGCTTAAAGTTTTCTCACTGAACACTAAAGGTCTCAATGTGCCGGAAAAACGGAGCAGTGTTCTGGCAGAAGCCCATAGACATAGGGCGCAAATTCTCTTTTTTCAAGAAACTCATTTCAAAACTGGCTCAATCCCCCGCTTGTCGGACAAGCATTTTCCGACAGTATTTCACGCAACCTCCCCTGACTCCAAGGCTAAGGGTGTCTCCATTTTGCTAGCCAAATCTCTCCCGTTTGTTCTGACTGACCAACTAGTTGACCCAGAGGGCAGGTACCTCTTTTTGAAAGGGACCTGGAAGGACAAGCATGTAACTTTGGCGAATGTGTACTGTCCCAATACTAACAGAATCCCTTTTTTGAGAACCATTCTATTGAAACTTACTACTTTCCAAACTGGCCTCCTTATTTTGGGAGGGGATTTCAACCTAGCGCTGGATCCCTTGCTGGATACTTCGTCGGGCACGTCTTCGCTTCCCTATTCGGCGCTACGGCAAGTCAAGCTCCAACTTGCTTCTCTTGCTCTTCATGACTCCTGGCGTACGCTCCACCCTAGGGAGAAGGACTACACCTTCTTTTCGCATCCGCACAATCGATACTCGCGGCTGGACTACCTTTTCATACGACAGGCAGATTTGTCCCATCTTACTGACGCATCTATAGAAGCGATGACACTCTCAGATCATCACCCCATCACACTGACTTTGCAATTCCCACAGATGGAGAGGCTGACCAGAATGTGGAGGCTAGACGCGTCCACCCTGTCAGACCCCGCGGATTCTACTCGCGTAGAACAGGCCATAAGGGACTACTTTGTCACGAATGATACGCCAGATGTGTCTCCTATGATGCAATGGGAGGCACATAAGTGTGTGATTCGGGGACACCTTCTGGCAATCGCAGCCAGGAAAAAGAGGGAAAGACAGGAACTGATAACGAGTCTCGTACAGGAGATTACTAAACTAGAACTACAGCACAAACGTACTAAAGCCACTCAAGTGGCGCAGCGATTGGCAGATGTTCGGGCCCAATTGGTGGAGGAATTGTTTCGGCAGGCGCGTAAGCGCCATATGCTATCACAAAAGTTGTTCTACGAGCAGGGCAACAAACCTGGAAAATTGCTAGCTCGCTGTTTGCAAAAGCGTACTCTTGCCTCGACGGTTCATCATCTGTCAGACGATGCCGGACGCTCCTTCTCAAAAAATGAGGACATAGCACAGCAATTTCTTCATTACTATAGCAAATTATATAATTTAGACGAAGGCGGTCGTACCCTCGCAGAGGATGGGGCGCGCGCGCGATTGCTTGGGGAGTTTCTGGGCAAATATAGCCCCAAAGCGTTGTCGGTTGACGAGCGTATGGGCCTGGAAGCCCCCTTGTCTTCTGAGGAATGGGAGGCGGCCTTGAAGTCGATGAAGCCGGGTAAAAGCCCGGGTCCAGACGGCTTCTCAGTACAGTACTACAAAATCTATGGGGCTTTATTGGTACCACGATTTCTTCGAGCCTTTAATTCACTGGCTAAGGACCCCCAACCCCCAGACACGCTTTTAGAAGCGTATATTACAGTGTTACCCAAAGACGGCAAGGATCCCACCGACGTTAAGAATTATCGCCCAATCTCGCTTTTAAACGTGGATCTGAAGCTGTTTGCGAAGATCATTGCGAACCGTCTGGCATTTTATGTCCCTGCCTGGGTGGGTAAGGATCAAGTAGGCTTCGTGCGAGGGAGGGAAGCGAGGGACAACACGATTAAGGCCTTAAATCTCCATCATTGGCTGACCTCCTCCCAGCAGGAAGGTTTTTTTCTAGCCATGGATGCGGAGAAGGCGTTCGACAGGGTGGCCTGGGACTACTTACAAGCAGTGCTTCGGGCCCTGGGCCTGGGCAGCAATATGTGTACCTTTATTGGGGCTTTGTATTCTAACCCCAGGGCCAGGGTCAAGGTTAACGGTCACCTGTCGGACGCCTTCCCCATCCGAAATGGCACTAGACAAGGGTGTCCCCTCTCTCCCCTTCTGTACGTCCTTACCCTTGAACCCCTTTTGCGCTGCATTAGGCTTCATCCGGACATCAAGGGTATAACAGTGCGCCATAAGGAATATAAAGTCGCGGCTTTTGCGGATGATATCCTGCTTTTTCTCACGTCCCCATTAACGTCCCTGCCAAATTTAATGCCACTCCTGGAGCAATTCAAACGTATAGCCAACCTAAAACTCAATTACTCTAAATCGTTTGCGCTGAATGTCTCCCTGCCACATGGTCTTGCCCAACAATGCCAAGCCAACTTTCCTTTTAAATGGAGCTCGGACGCTATTACATATCTAGGCATTCAGTTACCTGGCAAGCTGAGTTCCCTTTATGAGAGGAATTTTCTCCCCGAGCTTAAATCTATCCAACAGGACTTACAGAAGTGGGATGTCCCGACTTTATCGTGGTTCGGGCGAGCGGCTGCTCTTAAAATGACCGTGCTTCCACGACTACTCTATAAAATGCAAACAATCCCCATACGTCTCCCCTCCGGCCTTTTTCACGACTTTTAAAAGATTGTGTAGATCCTTCCTCTGGGGCTCTAAATCGCCTCGCATCGGGTGGGAAACCCTGGTTCTACCTAAAGCTAAGGGTGGGATTGGCCTACCCGACCTTAAACGTTATTATTGGGCAGTACACATGGCCAGAGTAGTGGACTGGAAGATACACACGCGTTGTAAGGACTGGACAGAGCTTGAAAAGCTCATTGTCGGTCATGATCTGCAAGCACTACCTTGGAGCGCTAAGCGGCCCACAGGGCACCAGCTCTCGGTACACCCTCTTGTTGGGGCGACCCTGCAGGAATTTACCAGGGTTTGCAAAGCAATGGCTCTTTCACACACAGAGAGTCCGATTACTCCTATTAGGGGCAATCCTGACTTCCCACCAGGTCTGTCCGCTAGCTTCCTAGCTCAAGAATGGCCGTCTACGGAGATGGTGGCGAAACAGTTTTTTAGGAGGGGCAGGTTCTTGAGTCACCAGGACTTGGCTAAGCTATCTGCCACCAAGACGTTCCCGTATTGGCCCTACGTACAGCTGAAACATTTCTTAGATGACCCAGGGAGGAGAACGGGATACCTGACAGAACCGACTGTTTTTGAAGCCTTATGCTCCAGCAGGACTCCCCAGAATCACGTGATCTCGGCTCTGTATGCCTCTATGTTTAAAACTCAGCATGCGAACAGGAGTCCAGATCGGGTCTTCTGGGGGTTTGTGCTGGACCAGGAGATAACGGATAAAGAGTGGGACCGTATACATCTATATATTCATAAGGGGTCCCTAAATGTCCACACGCAGGAAAGTGGTTATAAATTGAAGATGAGATGGTATAGAACCCCAGACTTGCTTCATAAGATCTTCCCGACGGTATCTGACCAATGTTGGAGATGCGGAAGGGAGCTAGGTACCCTTCTTCATATCTGGTGGGGTTGTCCCTTGATCCAACCATACTGGAGAGAGGTGCATAAAGTAATTTCGGAGGTTTCACCCTTGGCTTTGGAGTTCACCCCTGCACAATATTTATTGCATTTATCGAATATTTCCCAGAAGAAATATTGTAAATCTTTGGCGATACACATGATCAACGCTGCTAGGCTTTGTATTCCGGTACTTTGGAGATCTGTGTCCCCCCCCTCGATTAAAAGCTGGTTTCTTCGCATTAATCGTATAGAAGCGATGGAGGAGCTGATTCATACAGCGCAGGATAGGATTGATCGCTTCTCTGCAATCTGGAGAGAGTGGCGGACTTTTAAACTCTCTCAGGGATATCTTACACGGATGCAATCTTAGGAGACAGTGATACTTCTCAAATGGGAATCTTCCCAACTGGCACTTTTCCTGTGGGTAATGCGTATAGCACTGTCTATTTGGAAGTAGCTATAGCGCTGGAGTATAATGGGGCCTTCCCCCTGTAGTTGGCTTCACCGGGACGGAGAGGGTAGCTGGTGGTTAACCCACCCCCGATCCGTTCGAAGGCTTTTCTGGGCATTTTTCACTCCCTCCTATCTCAATGTGTTTCATCTTTCAATCCCAGCTGATTCCCCCTTTACACCCCCTACCCCCCCCCTCCCCCCCTTTTTTTTTTTTTTTCTTTTCTTTTTCCCTTTTCCTTTCTTCCTTCTCCCTCCCGCTATCTTTTAGGAATTATTAGCAATTTTATGCAACATGGCCGTCAGTGATGCAACAGTTAAGGGTGACCAGGGAGCATGAGGCCACTTTCAACAAACTTGAACGTAGGCAGGACTCTGCATGCTACGGGTTTTTCCTTGGCGACTTAGTGTCTGCAATGTGCTTTTCTTAATTAACGCAACTGCGGTTTACGGTTGTTTATGTGCAAGGTTGTATAGATGGTCAACGAGACACTGTACGGTTTACTATCTTTTTGTCTTTTTTCTGTAATCCTGTTTTTGCTTATTGTTATCCTGAAAACTTAATAAAAATTCTAAAGTTAAAAAAAAAAAAAAAATAAAAAAATAAAAAAATAAAATAAAAAAAATTGTTGTTGTTTTATTGTTCTCACTCTCTCTATTGTTCTGCTCTTTTTACTGTATTCTATTCTGTAATGTTTTATTATTATGTTTTATGACGTTTGCTTTTCAGGTATGCAATTTTTTATACTTTACTGTTGTGTTTTATTGTTAACCATTTTTTTGTTTTCAGGTACGTCATTCAGCTGCAGAGCGTATTTATTTATCTTGACAGCAACAGCGTTTGCTCCCACGATACATAAAGCCGTGACTCCAGCGCTGTTGGAGGCGATTTCACCATCACAGTTAAAAAAAGAGCATGTATGCCTAAGCATGGGGGTAGCAGGGGTGGAGGAGGGAATTTGCTACTACCTTTTTAGGCGAATGCCCCCATGCTTCGGCATATATAAATGGTGCATGTATGCCAATCATTAGAAGTGGGTGGATGGAGGGAGGTATTCTAATGGTGGGCATACCCACTGATCAATCTCTTTTTTTCATTCAGCCCACAGGCTGCATGACAAAAAAAAAAAAAAAAAAAGAAGATTACGATATTATGGCCAACAAGTACCAGCAACGTACTGGTATGTTGCTGAACCTTGAGTAGTTATACCAGAATGATGGCTGCAGGTTTAGGTATCATCTTGGTATCTTTTAAGCCAGCGGTTGGCTTTCATGTAAAAGCAATCCTAGTGGCTAATTGACCTCTAGACTAATTTTACAAGCAGTGGGAGGGAATGTCCCCCCCCCCCCCCACTGTCTTCTATGGTTTTCTCAGGCTCTCCTGTCCCAACAGGGAACCTGAGAATGCAGCCGGTGATTCGGCCAGCTGACCATAGAGCTGATCAGAGACCATCACTATCAATGATCTCTATGGCCTAGAAAACCGGAAGCTACGAGCATGACTTAGATTTTGCCGGATGTAAACAGCACCATTGGGAAATTGGGAAAGCATTTTATCACACCGATCTTGGTGTGGTCAGATGCTTTAAGGGCAGAGGAGAGACCCCATTTTTTTCTAAAAAGAGTACCTGTCACTACCTATTGCTATCATAGGGGTTATTTACATTCCCCGAGATAACAATAAAAATTCAAAAAAAATAAAATAATTGAAAGGAACAGTTTAAAAATAAGATAAAAAAGCAAAAAAAAAATAAAGGAAAAAAAAAGCACACCTGTCACCCCCCTGCTCTCACGCAAAGGCAAACGCAAGCGTCAGGCATCAAGTGTAAATAGCAATTGAACCATGCATGTGAGGTATCACCGCAAAGGTCAGATCGAGGGCAAATCTAAAGTGGTAACCTGTAAAGGCTTTTAAAAATGTATGTAGTTTGTCGCCACTGCACGTTTGTGCGCAATTTTAAAGCATGTCATGTTTGGTATCCATGTACTCGGCCTAAGATCATCTTTTTTATTTCATCAAACATTTGGGCAAAATAGTGTGCTTTAGTGTATTAAAATTTAAAAAAGTGTGTTTTTTTCCCCCCCAAAAAAAATCCCTTTTGAAATATTGCTGCGCAAATACTATGTGAAGAAGAAAATTAAACACCCACCATTTTAATCTGTAGGGCCTTTGCTTTCAAAAATATATAATGTTTGGGGGTTAAAATTAATTTTCTTGCAAAAAAAAAAATATTTTTTATGTAAACAAAAAAAAGTGTCAGAAAGGGCTTTGTCTTTAAGGGTTAGAAGAGTGGGTGATGTGTGATAAGCTTCTAAATGTTGTGCATAAAATGCCAGGATGGTTAAAAAAAAAAACAAATTACCCCATTTTGGAAAGTAGATACTCCAAGCTATTTGCTGAGAGGCATGTTGAGTCCATGGAATATTTTATATTGTGACACAAATTGTGGGAAAAAGACAAATGTATTTTTTTAATTTATTTTTTTTGCACAAAGTTGTCACTAAATGACATATTGCTCAAACATGCTATGGGCATATGTGAAATTACACCCCAAAATACATTTTGTTGCTTCTCCTGAGTATGGGTATACCATATGTGTGAGACTTTTTGGGAGCCTAGCCATGTACGGGACCCCCAAAACCAAGCACCGCCTTCAGGCTTTCTAAGGGTATACATTTTTGATTTCACTCTTAACTGCCTATCACAGTTTCCGAGGCCATGGAAAGCCCAGATGGCACAACCCCCCCCCCCCCCCCAAATGACCCCATCTTGGAAAGTAGACACCCCAAGCTATTTGCTGAGAGGTATGGTGAGTATTTTGCAGACCTCACTTTTTGTCACAAAGTTTTGAAAATTGAAAAAAGAAAAAAAAAAAAAACCTAGTTAGACTTACTATTTCTATGAGTCTTTCAGGACAGCACCTGGAGAGAGCGCAGCTCCACCCACTTTCCCAGGAAACACTGCAGTTTTCTTTAAAGACCAGTCACTTCCACCATGGCCTCAGTTGTTCATAGAGTACCTCCAGCCATGCTGAAATTAGATAAGCAGAACATAGCAATAACACAACATTTTTCCAAACATAAATAGGGCGGGTCATCGGCGCTGTCCTGAAAGACTCGTAGAAATACCGTTACCGGTAAGTCTAACTAGGGTTTTCTCTCTTCGACTTTCAGGACAGCACCTGGAGATGATAAGTACTTACTCTAGGGTGGGACCACCGCCTGCAGAACCTTTCTGCCAAATGATTGTTCTGATGCTGATAGCAGGTCCAACCTGTAGTGGCCAGTGAAGGTGGAGAAATTTGTCCACGTGGCCGCCTTACAAATTCGACTTGGAGAGGCCCCAGCTCTTTCCGCCCAGGATGTTGCTACTGCCTGTGTGGAGTGGGCGACTACGCCTGTGGGAGGATCTGCCCCAGATGCTCTATAGGCCTGCCTCGCTAATGGCCAATCGCAGCCACCGGTGTTTTTGGAAGCACTGTAGCCTTTATGTGGTCCTGCGAAAAGAATGGAGAGAGTTAGATTTTCTGAATTCTCTTGTGATCTCTAAATAGTGCAGTAGGCATCTTCTCACATCCAGGTTATGGAAGGACCTTTCCTTGGGGCTGGATGGTGTAGGACAGAAGGTAGGGAGAATTATTACTTGTGCCCTATGAAAAGCTGTTGATAATTTTGGCAAAAACCCCGGGTCAGTTTTTAGCACTACCCGGTCCGGAAATATATAACAGAAAGGTTCAGCTATAGAAAGGGCTTGCAACTCGCTTACCCGTCTAGCTGATGTGACTGCGACTAAAAGAATTAGCTTTAGCGAGCATAACTTGATCGTTGCTTCCTCTGGGGGTTCAAAAGGTATTTTAGTCAAACCTTGTAAAACCAAAGACAAGTCCCATCTTGGAAAAAACTTAAAAAAGGTATTGGCCTAGCTCTGGACAATGCCTTAAAAAATCTAATGATAAGCGGCTCCTGCGATAGCTGTCTCTCAAGAAAAAACAATAAAGCAGCCACCTGAGCCTTCAGGGTACTGGATGCCAACCCTAGCTCCATTCCATCATGGAGAAATTCTAAAACTGAAGGTATTTCCTGGGGTGGGAATTCTTTCGATAAGCACCAGGAATTAAACGTTTCCATGTTTTAAAATAAATTGCTCTAGTAGTCTTTTTCCGACTACCTAAGACGGTTGAAACCAGCTTGTCAGATAATCCCATTCTTTTTAGGATCTGCTCCTCAGTAACCACCCTGTTAGACTGAGGTGCTCGATATTTGGATGCTGAAGAAGTCCCTGGGTTAGGAGATCTCTCCTCAGGGGAAGAAACCAATGGGGTTCCACCACCATCTTCTGTATGGTTGCAAACCATGCTCTTTTGGGCCAAAAGGGAGCCACTAGAATCATACTTGTGGACTCCCTTTGTAACTTCTTCAGGACCAAGGGGATCATCTGGAAGGGAGGAAAGGCATAGCACAAGCAGAAGTTCCATGGTTGTGCTAGCGTATCCAGGCCCCTTGATTGGTCCTGCCTGTTTAGAGAAAAGAAATTCTTCATCTTTGCGTCATTCTGGGATGCGAACAAATCTATCTGCGGACATCCCCATCTTCCTATTCATTTTTGGAAAACATTGGGTTCAGACTCCACTCTGATTCTAGGATACTTTCCCTGCTCAGGAAGTCTGCTACAGAATTCAGCTTGCCCTTTAGCTGTACTGCTGTCAGGGACTTCAGGTTTCTTTCTGCCCAGGACAGGATCTGACCTGCCAAAGATAGCAACACCCCGTTTCTTGTGCCAACCTGTCCTGTTATATAAGACACTGCTGTTGTGTTGTCTGACAGGCAGGGCCATTTTTGAGGCAGGGCAAAAGGGGCAGCTGCCCTGGGCCCTGTCATTATTGTGGGGCCCAAAGCAGCTGCCTCATACTTGCCAACTATCCTGGTTTAAATTTCATCGTCCCTTGAGGTTTTAGTCCTGTGCTGTGTCCCAATATCTCAGTGTGAAGTGCTGCTACTAATGCTGCCCATCTCTTCCCTATTGTTGTGTACAGATGACTCACCTCCAGACCCTGTGTTTACATGTAAATTACCGGTATTCATATGTAAATAGCGGCAGCCAGTGGCATTCATATATATATATATATATATATATATATATATATATCATGTCCCCCTGAGGTCATATCCACTGTAATCTCTAGCAACCAACCAGCAAGCAAAAATCATGTGCTGTAACCTCTAGCAGCTAACCAGTGAACCGTAATGTGCTCTATCAACCAGTCAGTAAGCAGTCATGATATACTGTAACCTCTGGGAAACGATCGCAATAGTCACCCAATCTGATTCAATACATAGATTTTGAGTTTAGCTGCTATTTATTGTATGTCTCAGAGCAGGTGGAGAGCAAAACTGCATGGGGGGGGGGGGGGGGCCCAAGAAAAGTTTTGCCCAGGGTCCAATCAATATTAAAGACGGCCCTGCTGACAGGACCTGCATATGGAGACCCTGAACCAGTTTCTTGAAGGCCCAAAGTCCCAACAGGATAGCCCTTAGTTCCTTCCAGTTGGAGGATCTCCTGGCCTCCTTGATTGTCCAGTCCCCGAGCCATCTGACTCTCCAGGTGGGCAACCCACCCCCAGGAGCTTGCATCCGTTGTGAACCTCCTGTCTACTGGGAAACACCAAAGCAGACCCCTGTCTAGGTTTGAGTGACTCCTCCTCCACCAGAGCTTCCTCCGAACTTGAGGAGGCATTCTGAGCAGCTTCTCCAGGGACTCTCCATAGGACCAATTTCTCAATATTGCCTGCTAGAGATCCCTTGCATGGAGGCGCGCCCATTGTACTGCTGGAATAGATGCAGTGAGAAGACCAAACACTGACATCACTGCCCTGATGAAATCTGGCAGGTTTGTCTGGGTCTTTTTTACTGTGCTTTAGACTTTTACCATTTTCTCCTCCGGGAGAAAAATTCTCTCCTGTATGGAGTCAATGGTATATCCCAGGAATCTTATTGACTGAGATGGAATCATGTTTGACTTCTCCCTGTTTATTATCCAACCGAGGCCTTCCAAGTGCCCCTTTGTCCTTGTCAGGTCCTTCTCTAGTAGGTCCCTTGTTCTGGCAAATAAAAGAAGGTCGTCCATGTATGGGACGATCGATACTCCCTCTACTCTGAGAGGAGCTAGGGCTTCTGCCACGATCTTTGTAAATATCCTTGGGGATGAGGACAGCCCGAACAGAAGAGCTCTGAACTGAAGATGTAGGACTGAGCTTCCCGTCCTGACCGCAAACCTTAGGTGTTTTTGAGATGCTATGGCTATAGGCACATGGAGGTAGGCATCCCTCAGGTCTATGGATGCCATGAAACAGCTTGGGGTCAGGAGACTCTTTACTGAGAAAATAGTATCCATTCTGAATTTCTTATACCTGATCGATTTGTTTAGTATTTTAAAATTCAGAATTAATCTGAATTTGCCCGACGGTTTCTTTACAAGAAATGTGTGAATTCCTACTTGTTCGGGGGGGGGGGGGGGGGGGGGGGGGGTCATGGCCACTGATTTCTCTAGGTTTCGGGGAGCCCGAGCTACATAAAACTGAACAGATGGGGGTTGAGAAAATTCCAGTCTGTAACGCTCTCTTATTGTTTTTAGGATAAACGGACTGGTTGTTATTGACTTCCACTGTGGAAAGAAAGCCTGTAGCCTTGGTCCGACAGCTGGAAGACCGTCACTGGCTCTTTGTGTTTCGGGCCGGGGAGCGGAATAACACCCCTGACTTACCCCTGCCTCTCTGAGGTCTCCAGGGTTTTTTAAATATTGACTCCTTAGTTTCCGGGGTTTTTCCAAAAGCACGAAAATTCTTTCTAGCCTGAGGATTGACCTTTTTCTTTACTGGAATGGCCTTTTTCTTATCGTCCGTTCTGTCAAGTATGGCTTCTAGGTCTGGGCCAAAAAGTCTCCTTCAAACGGCAGACCGCAGTTTGGTTTTCAAGGCTGTATCCCCAGTCCAGGTTTTAACCCATAGGGCCCTACGTGCTGAGTTTATCAACGCTGAAGATCTGGCTGACATCTTTATAGATTCAGCCGAAGCATCTGCCCTATATACCCTACAGCTTTCAGCAGAACCGGCAGGGTATCCAGCAGATCTTTACAGGAGGTTCCTGCCTCAATATGGGTTTTTAACTGTTCCAACCAGTGTTCCAGGTTTCTGGCTACCACTGTTGATGCCATCGCCAGTTTTAAATTTGCTAAGGTAGAATCCCAAGCTTTCTTTAAGAGGGAATCAGCCCTCTTGTCCATGGCATCCTTTAAGATGCCCATGTCTTCAAACGCTAGGTCTGTATTCCTAGAAACCTGAGAGAACGCTGCGTCAAGCTTAGGTTTTTTTGTTCCAGACCTAAGAGCTATCCTCTTCAAAAGGAAATCTGCATTTGAGGGATCTCGAAAAGAAAGGAGCCCTCTCTGGGTCCTTCCATTCTCTTTTAATAGTTTCCGAAAGAAACTTATGCACCGGAAACACCCTGTGTTTCACCTCCCCATGCCCTGAAACATCTGATCGTGCAACGATAATTGGGCTTTATCCTCTGTGATGTTTAGAGTTGTGTGGATAGTTTTCAGAAGATCATCCACTTCTTCTAAGGATAATTTGAACCAAGAAGAAGTTTCTTTTATTTCATCTGCTTCTTCCTCGGAACCTGAGGACACACTATGCCCCTCATCCTCTGAGTCACTGCCCCCTCTGGATACAGAAGCTGAGGAATGAGAACGAGGTACATTACTACCCGCTGCTGGGCGTTTATCCAAATAGGATCTAAAGGTCTCAAAAGTGTCCACCAATTCTTTACTAAAGGAAGTTAATAGTTCTCCTTGCTGCAACGCAGGAGTGGTAGGAGTAGTTTCTTCCTTAACCAAATCGCTTATGCAGGATCTGCACAGGACTTTGGTCCAGGAATCTCTGAGTATATTTTTACATGACGGACATTTTCTTTTGCAAGGGGGGGAGGCATGTTTAGTTTTTTCTGTCACTTTCTGAAATACATCAAAAATCTATTTTCTCAGTTTAATACAAAAAACATTTAGAGAAAATAACATGCTGACAAAAAAGCAGAAGAGACTAACACTTTAGCCCTGCTTTGCAGCCAGTGAATCTCCCCACAGACTCACTACAACATAAGATACAGTCTTCCTGAAACAGCAAAACACAGGAAAGGAACGCAGCAGGTTCCCAGTCTACCAGACCAAGGAAGGGAAGACATTCATAAAGCCCAAAGAGTAAAGACAGAGACCACTGTCCCCTGCTTGCCTGGGCTGACCAGTGTAGCTCCTGCCCCTGCCGATTGATATCCCCCATCGTCCGCATGGCATTTCGGGCGCAAGGTGCTTTAAATTTTTAATTTTTCGTGGTCTCTCGCAGCTGTGAGGACCAGAAGTGATGTCAACCGAGACCGCCCCCTCTTCCTGCTTTCCAGCGGCCGGAACCGGAAGCCACGTCGCGCCGCCGGAAGTCCCGCCCCGGCCAGAATGACGCGCTCACCATCCAAACCCAGAAGGCATGAGGCTGAGAACGGTGCAGAACTCAAAAAGTGCCCTAGCCTCATGCCGCCAGTCTATTAAGGAGAGCTGGACCTCCAGAAGCCAAAGACCCCCCTGGGCTTGAAGAAGAGAGGACGCCGGTGGTGACCCCCACACATAAGGGAGGAGGCTGGGCTGGTCTAAAAGAAAAAACATGACAGGCACAGATTTGCTTCCAGCTCTCCCCACCTGGAGAAAGAGCAGCACCCCTTGGTTCCCTGCAGCGCTTCCACCATGGCCGGAGGAAACACTACAACTGAGGCCATGGTGGAAGTGACCGGTCTTTAAAGAAAACTGCAGTGTTTCCTGGGAAAGTGGATAGAGCTGCACTTTCTCCAGGTGCTGTCCTGAAAGACGAAGGAAGAAAAATAAATTTTTCTTGTCTTTCATTTTCAAAAACAAATGAGAGCTGATAAATACTCACCATGCCTCTCGGCAAATAACTTGGGGTGTCTACTTTCCAAAATCGGGTCATTTGGGGGGGGGGGGGGGGTTTGTGCCATCTTAGCATTTTATGGCCTTCAAAACTGTGATAGATAGTGAGGAGTGAAATAAAAAAATAAAAGTTTGTCATTTTCCCACAACTTGTGGCAAAATATAAAATACTCCATGGACTCAGCATGCCTCTCAGCAAATAACTTGGGGTGTTTACTTTCCAGAATGGGGTCATTTGGGGGGGGGGGGGGTTGTGCGATCTGGGCATTTTATGGCCTTCAAAACTGTGATAGGTAATGAGGAGTGAAATCAAAAATGTACACCCTTAGAAATCCTGAAGGCAGTGCTTGGTTTTGGGGTCCTGTATGCGGCTAGGCTCCCAAAAAGTCACACACATGTGGTATCCTCGTACTCAGGAGAAGCAGTAGCATGTATTTTGGGGTGCAATTCCACATATGTCCATGGCATGTGTGAGCAATCTATCATTGAGTGACAATTGTGTGCAAAAAAAAAAAAAGTTTGTAATTTTCCCGCAACTTGTGGCAAAATATAAAATATTCCATGGACTCAACATGCCTCTCAGCAAATAGCTTGGGGTGTCTGCTTTCCAAAATGGGGTCATTTGGAGGGGTTTTGTGCCATCTTAGCATTTTATGGCCTTCAAAACTGTGATAGGTAGTGAGGAGTGAAATCGAAAATTGACGCCCTTAGAAATCCTGAAGGCGGTGCTTGGTTTTCGGGGCCCCATACGCGGCTAGGCTCCCAAAAAGTACCCCCGTACTCAGGAGAAGCGGCAAAATGTATTTTGGGGTGCAACTCCACATATAACCATGGCATGTGTGAGCAATATATCATTTAGTGACAACTTTTTGTAAATTTTTTTATTTTTTTTTGTCATTATTCAATCACTTGGGACAAAAAAATAAATATTCAATGGGCTCTACTTGCCTCTCAGCAATTTCCTTAGGGTGTCTACTTTCCAAAATGGGGTCATTTGGGGGGGGGGGTTGTACTGCCCTGCCATTTTAGCACCTCAAGAAATGATATAGGCAGTCAAACTAAAAGCGGTGTAAATTCCCAAAAATGTACCCTAGTCTGTAGATGCTATAACTTTTACGCAAACCAATAAATATATGCTTATTGACTTTTTTTTTTTACCAAAGACACGTGGCTGAATACATTTTGGCCTAAATGTATGACTAAAATTTCATTTATTAGATTATTTTTTTATAACAAAAAGTAGAAAATATAATTTTTTTAAAAAATTTTCAGACTTTTTCCGTTTATATCGCAAAAAATAAAAATCACAGAGGCAATCAAATAAAATCAAAAGAAAGCTCTATTTGTGGGAGAAAAAGGATGCAAATTGCGTTTGGGTACAGCATTGCATGACTGCGCAATTAGCAGTTAAAGTGACGCAGTGCCAAATTGTAAAAAGTGGTCAGGAAGGGGGTAAATCCTTCCGGGGCTGAAGTGGTTCATTTACAGCAATTTTTCACACCTGGCTAAAGCTTTTGCACAGTACTGTATACGTTTTAATTATACATGTTCATGGGAGCAGCTATATTTGTCCGTTACACATGCAGGCTCTGCTTCCTTCTCTGCAGTGCTACGGAATGGTTGTGCTTTACTGTTCCTTCCCACAATGAAAGTCACTGAAAAGATTTTTTACACTCTCTGGGATCGTTCTCTTACCTCAGCAGCTGTTAAACAGTCAGGCAGAACCATTATAGCAGTGCAACTACTCTTCCAGTAATAGCTACTCTACAATTTTTTTATTTATATTAATATAATCAATATATGAAAAAGCATGTAAAAGATTGTAGGTAATCAAAATCGACTTTTGAAGTTGAACTTTGAAGTTGAATTAGACCCAAGATGTGGTGGCTGCATTCGTTTTCTTTTTTTTTCAAACTAAGAATGTTTTCAGCAAGTACAGGAAATGTGTTATTTGCAGGATTAACTGGTTAAAATAAAAGGAAAAATACCAACAAAAAAAATGAATGCAGCCACCACATATAAGGACCAGGAAGTTGCATTATATTACATTTCTGTTTTTGGGTTTAGATACGCTTTAAGGAGAAAGGAAAAGGAAAATACTGCAATAATAACTGAAATATGAACTGGCTGAAAAAAACGATACTGTCCCTTTAAACTTACCTTGAGGTGCAGCCATTACCACAGTGACACTCAGCAGAAAGGCCAAGACCACCATCATGACTTCTGGAGATGTCTTGATAGAATTGCTGGAATTTGGAGTACTGGATATTTTCAAGTTTGGCTTCTTTATAAGCATTGCCGAGAAGTTTTCTTACACATTAACCACCTGTTCTTCAGATATTGCTGCCAATGACAGGATTGTGCCAGGGGTATAGGTCACAAATTACATGATTAATAATACAGCCCTGTTTACATATTGAACCTATGTTTACACTGACTGTGGGAATGAAATTGTGCGAGTTCAGCTGAACTCGCATGATTTCAGTCCCCCTCGTCAGTCTCGACTTTTCAGAGACATCTGTGCGGTTTTCTGCACAGATGTCAAGGGAAATCGTACCCCGAAATTGCCACCAGTAGTACAGGAACTTTTAGGGATCAGGGCGGGGTCACACCAATTCGGACGCTGCCATTGCCGCTGATTTGGCATGCGATTTGACATGTCAAATCGCATCAATGTGAACCTGGCCTAAAGAGTGTGACTTTTAACCGAGCCGCAATTGGATTTCAGGTCATAAACTTTGAAGGCCCATTTGTACCAGCTTGGTCTGCTGTGGTGCGCTAATACAGTGTTGCACGCTAACGCCCACTGCATTAGGGAAGCTCTTTAATTTGAAAGGGCAGCCTGACGCTCTTCAAATCGAGCATGCAGCATTTTCAGCATATGAAATGGTCGGATTAGTGTTTACGAAATCAGCGCAACCTTCAATAAAATGGCATCAGGGTAACTTTAATTACCCATGTAAAATATACTGACTAACCGAACTAGGTCCTGTATGTAATTGCCATCATCCCTGTAATAATGAAAAATTGTGGCAACCTCTAATTTGGGATTGTTAAGGCAATAAAGATTTTTTTAGAACAAAATTCTGTATATGAAAAATGTATTCGATATAAAAAATAGATAGAAATATTCAACATGTTGCAATATGATACAAGATTAAAAACAATGTATGATGTATTGGAGAAAACTTTGAAGTGGTATTTCCCAACTACTTGCTATGTAGCCATCAGTAGAACACAAAATGGTCATGAGTAGAGGGATATACAACAAGTTTTGAATAATTGCAGAAGCAGAATCTTCCTCAGGGATTAATATCACTTCTGAAAATACAAATTATAACAGTTTACAGGTCACATCAATATCAGGCGAGCGCGGAGTATAGCCGCATAGGAGCACAGTTCTTAGCCACACAGATCCTCCAGATGGAACCACAGCAACGTGGGGCACAAACGACCGGCGGTTTTGAAGCCTGTTAGTCCAGAGACCATCCGGAGCATGCAGAGATAGAGGAAGGAGCAGAAAGGGCCTGGTAAGATGACCGATTTTTTATACATCTGCTGGCCACACAAGCCACCAAAATGGTGCCGGCGGCAAGCGAGGCTCTTCCTCTTCACAGAATCAGGCTTCAGTATCAGGAGGGATGGCGGGGCACCACTCGCAGGCTAGATCCAGCCAAAAGCAAGCAGGATCACAATCATCCTCATGCTCAAACAGCCCTGTTCAAGCCAAGCAGAGAGTAACAGAACTCACGCAGGCAGACACAGGAGAGGGGAACAGCTGCAGCGCACTAGATGACACTTTAGAATTCCAGGATGCCATTGCAGCATTTTCCACTAATAACCAACCTGTTATGGACTCTACATTAAAAGAGAGGTTGGTGTCCCTAAGAAGTGCTATACACACAGACATGTTGCAACTTATGACTCAATGTAAATCAGAAGTCAAGGAAGTAAGGGACAGAGTAGTTCACATTGAAAGCAAAATGGGGGAGTTCACTGAAACCTTTAACATGGTGGATGCCCATAATGACCATGAGGATGATATACAATGGCTAAAGTCAAAAGTCGCTGACCTTTAAGACCGTTCCAGAAGGAACAATGTCAAAATCAGAGGGATCCCTGAAACGGTCAAGCCATCAGAATTATCAGCTTTCCTGACCAATATAATAAAATAAATTCTTCCTGACCTACCACTGGAGGAATTGGTTATAGACTGAATACACAGGTTGCCCAAACCAAGGCATATCCCTGAGAAATTGGGAAGGGACACCATCGCTAGGATTCATTATTACCAAGTGAAATAGAAACTAATGCAAGCAACCAGGCGGGGGGAACATCTTCCTGAGTGCATGCAAGGCCTTTTTTTCTACGCCGACTTATCAGCCCATACAATGCAAAGACGACGTAACTTAAAGCGGGATTCCGCTGCCGTTTTTTTTTTTTTTTTACCTGTGTCACTGGTGGGTGATTCCTAAGGTGTCTTTGTAGTCACGATCGGCGTCTTTTTAACCCCCGGCGTGACGATTTCATTTCTAAGGATAACGTTTAAAAATGCAGTCCGGCGGTTTCCATTTTCACTGTGGGCGTTTGAAGCCCACAAGCATTTACTTCGTGGATGCGATGACGCTGTGCTCCCAGCATCCACTGCTCCATCTAGCTTCCTCTTGCCTCGTGTGCTATAGTAGTAATGGCAGCTACAGCTGCCTGCCCACTTTGAAAATGGCAATTTCGGACACGCCCCCGTCACGTGACCGGCGTCCTCCTTCCGAAATCTCACGAGATTTCGGCATGACTGTTTCCCCCACGGATTCTTGGGAAATAGCTAAAATAGTTCCCAGGGATCATTGCGAAGCCGATAAACACGCCTACTCCCACAGGAGGAGAGCCCGGAAGTCAGCATAAAGATTACAGATATAAGGTAAATACTGCATATTATTTTATTTCAATGGTCATATCTGCATCCATGGTCCAAAGCGATTTGGATAAGATGAACTTGCAATTTTGTGTACAAAACCGCTTTAATGACTATTACAAAACCACTCAGGAAACATAGCATTGCCTATTGCTGGAACTACTGCGCCAAACTGATCATAACAAAGGGAGATCGCAAACTCATGGTGTCCACACTGGAGGGGGGCATTCGGTTACTGGAAAACTGGAATATTTTTCCCAGGGAAGAAGTAAATGATCAGGAAGACCGAGGTTCTCAATGCGAAACCGCTGCATGAACACAGGTAAAAGGGAACATGAAGTGCCTTATCACAGATAATGACTAATTCGTCCTGAAGGATCTAACCGGCTCTACAGTTCATTGAATACACCCCTAAATCAATGCTCAGATTTCATTAGAAATCACATATTTTTATAGTGCGTATAAATAATCGCACCTTCACACTTTTGGTTCCTGGTTCTAACTTCTGTGTTGACTTTGTTCTACTTGGGTTGATCGCTGTCTCTCATCCCATTCAAGCAACTTGCAGGTACCCGGGCCACACGAGGAGCCCCTGACTGTATCGGAATCTTCATCATATCAACGAGCGGACGTTGGAACTTCTACTCTGAATCCATTCCCCTTTACCGGCCAGGGCACCAATAGGGTAAGCCTGCTATTAATCATATAAAGCTCTTTTGACACTGTTGAATACCACAACAATCATAGCCATGGCATTTAAAATTACATCCATAAATGTAAATGGACTAAATAGTCCACAGAAACGGCACGTTATGGAAGGAGTCGCGTGCCCAAAACTGCAATATAATGTGCATCCAAGAGACTCACTTCAAAGCACAAGGACACCCAAGTCTAACGCACAGCCAGTACCCTCACGTTTATTTGGCATGTGCTGAGAAAAAAAACGAAAGGAGTCGCTATCTTAATTAAAACTACAGTAGCATTCAAGCATATGTCCAGCCAATGTGACAAGGAGGGCAGATATATTATATTGGTATGTGAAATCAATAATGCACCATATGTTATTGTTAATGTGTACGCGCCAAATACTAGACAAATACGTTTCCTAAACAGAGTGTGGAAAAAGGTCGGACAGCAACTCTCAGGCCACACTATTTTGTGAGGTGACATCGAGAGCAGGAAACATTTTAGAACGTTAGCCAAATTCACCATGTCGACCAATCTGTATGATGTTTGGAGATGCCAACATTTAACAGAGAAAGACTTTACTTTCTTCTCTCGAGTCCATCTTTCTTATTCCAGGATCGATATGTTCCTACTGGACAAATTCTAAATGCAAAAACTTTAAAAATCAGAAACCGGGAACATCACGTGGACTAACCATGCCCCAGTGTCTATTACGGTGGGAAACCATGGTATCTCCACTCGGGCGAACAGATGGAAAAATTATACTTATCTTTACTCGGATCCAGCATTCACAGCGAACATTGAGAAATTGATAACAGAATTTTTCAACAAAAATGATAAAGGGGAGGTATCTTCCTTTAGCCTATGGAATGCCCATAAGGTATATATTAGAGGGTTGCTATTGAAACAGAGCGCTTTATTAAAGAGGAAGAGGGGACAGCAATTGGACACCATTTTACAGGACATCTTGTGCTTAGAAAGCCAAAATAAGCAAATACCAGCAATAAACACAAGTAACAAGCTGGTGAAAGCCTGGGATGAACTCCGATCCCTTCTTCTCTCACAACACCGATGCAATACCCACAGATCTAGAGCCAATTTCTACACGCACGGCAATGAAGCGGGCAAACTTTTAGCAAACCAAGTTAAGGCTAGAATAATCAAACAAAAACTCCCGTACTTCTACCATCCCAAAAGAGGCTCTAAACTAACCAATCCTAAACACATAGCTGATGCCTTTAGCAGTTATTATGGCAATCTGTACAATCTAAAAAAAGAGGACACAGAAGCACCCCAACCCATCCCAGAAATAATAAACAAATTTCCTACAAGATATATCTCTCCCTAAATCGACTCCTTTGGAAACTGAATCCTTAAACTCTCCATTCTCCGTCCCAGAAATTATGGACACAATAGCTAGTCTGCCAAATAACAAATTTCCAGGCCCTGACGGGTAGTCTTCAGAATACTATAAAAGACTTGCCTCAACCAATACTCCAAAGGGTGTTCCAGGATGCTGCCGCCTCTTCCTCATTCCCATCAGAGATGTTACAGGCTACAGTGATTACGTTGCCCAAACCAGGGAAGGAGCCGGATAGAGCTCAACATTTTAGATCAATATCCCTTTTAAATGTCGATCTCAAAGTATATGCTAAAATAATAGCAAAAAATAAAAATAAAAAGATACTCCCAACACTGATAAAACCCAATCAGGCGGGGTTTGTGGCAGGTAGACAAGCCACGGACGCAACTAGACGGATAATCAACTTAATTCACTCAGCGACCGAACTCAAAAGACCTTAAATTTTCCTGTCATTAGATGCCGAGAAGGCCTTTGATAGGATCCATTGGGACTATCTTTCACAGGTACTAATCAAATTTGGATTTACAGGCCATATCTACTCACCTATAACAGCTCTATATTCAAAGCCCTCAGTTCATGTATTTATGGAAGGCATATTTTCAGAGCAATTTTCCATTACTAATGGCACAAGGCAGGGGTGTCCATTGTCGCCCCTGGTCTTTGTACTAGCGATGGAACCTTTGGCTGAGAAGATTAGGTCACACACCCAAATTAAGGGAATAAATCAAATGGGCCCTTTTCCTAAACAGCAAGAAATGGAAGGAGAAATCCAACAGTATAATAAGCGCACAATGGAAATTCAACATATGGAAACATCACGTGGTGGTAAAGGTGGTGGGTACAATACTATGAGAAATAGTGCACCTGATGGAAATATAAAAAAAATTCTACTTCAACAGGAGGTTAGAGCTATTCCGAGGACACAGCAAACTCAACTAGATGATTTTTAGACAAAATGCACCCCAATCACCCTTGACACAAACAGGAATAGAACCATTGGCAGTCAAAACTACATGGAAGGTGGATCGAATGTCATTAATCTGTCTGACACAGGCAGAGCAGGATGTACTTTCATTGGGTCTATCCTTCTGTCCAAACAGCAGCATAGACAATTTTTGAAACCATTAAAGACATCAATTTGCCAGAAAACTATTATTTAAAAGTATGTATACCAAACAAACTATCAAGGAGGTAGAGGTGGCTCTTAACCGTAGAGCAGCAGACTTTAGGGCTCTTCAAGACCTTAATCTGCTGCTACAGGAAAATTAGTCCCTAGATGGCATGTGGGAGGATGCTCTGGACAGTGAGGAAAGTGATGAAGAGACAAGGGATAATCCAATTAAGAAATTTAAGAGGAAGTCACACAGATTTCCTCCTTTAAATCAGAATCCAGCAATAGCACTCTTTGTAAGGCAAACCACCAAGGAGATAGAAGTATTGAAAAACGATACCACCAATCACAATCTGAGTCCTGAACATCAACAGGTACTCCGATTCTTAAAAGATAACACTAGGATAACTATCAAGGCATCTGAAAAAGGGGGGGGGGGGTACCATTGTCCTATTGGACAATGAGAACTATGAAAATATGCATTTTAAAATCCTAATCAACAGTAAATATTACCGTAAAATTTCCCCTACCATGGTTGAGTTGATAGATTCAACCAGGAGATTGATTCGCTCGTGGATGAATCCCTCAATGAGGGTTTCATTACGAGAGATATGTGGGAGTTTATCTGAACTAGACATCCCCGATTGCCCACCTTGTATGCACTACCTAAAGTTCACAAAGACATACATAATCCACCCGGGAGACTGATCATTTAGGGTAATGGATGTATTTCTGAGGGAATCAGCCGGGTCATAGATCAAAACCTCAGGAAACACGTAATGGACCGGTCATCCTATACAAAAGACACCATTCACTTATTACAGATCCTAGATTCTGGTAATTCCAAATTCAGCCATATTAGTCTTGATTGATGTGGAATCGCTATATAATAGCATTCCACATGATCTAGGGGTTGGAGCTGTTGGCAACAAAAGAATGGAAGTTTGTTGTTGCAAAATCTTTTTATTGAGTTTATATGTATAACATACAACAGTGGGATGCGTCCACAAGGACAACATCCATAACTAGGCCAAGTGGCCCATACTTATCTAACAGAGACCTCCTATCTAACAAACCCTCCAGTCACATCTCGACAGTTCTACGGATTCACAGTTTCCGTTAACACATGTACGTGCGATATTATCATGCGGATCTACACTATCCTCCTAGTTGCTGCTTCCTTTCTAGGCAAAACAAAAGAATGGAAGTTTAAACCAATTTGTCCAACTGATGTTGGATTTCATTTTGAGACACAATGCCTTCCATTTAAAGGGCTCCCACTACCTCCAGGTACATGGTGCGGCCATGGGGACCTGTTGTGTCCCCTCCTATGCCAACCTGTACCTGGGGGAGTGGGAGAAGGATTTCCCGTCAGGAGAACAATCATCTATGCATGCTCACCACAATTTAATGTGGCAGAGGTACATAGATGATATACTGATTATTTGGGATGGCCCAGTGAGTGGACTTAGAGGCTGCCTCAATTTGACGAATCAGAATCGTTTTGATTATTTTTTACAAGGAATGACGATTCATCTAAAAAATATTTTTTGGATATTAGTTTCCTCCAGGATGAAAGCGGTGGGCTCACCAGTAGACTATTTAGAAAGGAGACTGCATTATTGCACACGGATAGTTTTCACCCTGAACCTCTGAAGAAGTCGGTACCCTTTAGTTCTATGTATTAAGCAAAATTGTACTACAGTTGAGGATTTTCAGAGGGAATCTGATGAGCTCACCACTAGACTACTGGCCAGAGGGTACACTAGGTCCGCTCTAAAAAAGGCCTTTAACCAAGTTAATAACACCAAGAGACAGAGAAAGGCAAAAATGAGGAGGATGAGTTTACTAGGATTATCATGAAATACTCCAATGAACACAATCAAGTGAAGAAAATCCACACTAAACATTGGTCCATTCTGACTGAGAATCCCGTTTTGGGAAATCTAGTGATAAAAAGTCCACAAATTACATATAGGAAGGCAGGATCCATTGGTGGGATGCTGACACAAAGTGAATACAAAGGCATTTCCAGGAAGGACCCCTGTAAGTTATTGACAAAAAGACTTCACTGACACTGCCTAATGGGGGAACGTTTTGCCAATTACAAAACACAGGGCGTGATCTACCTCATGCAGTGTCAGTGTATATTGGCAAGACATGGCAGGAATTGGGTAAAAGCATTGAGAAACATGCACAGTATGTACTTACCCCTGGGCAGACATATTGCCAGGAGACATAACTCCAGATTACCTAATATTCATTTTATCAATTAGAATTTATTAAAGAAATAGCCAGTTACAATACAAATATAACAATGCATAATAATCGCAGATACAACTGCCTGTGTGTGCAATAGGGTGGCAATAGCGTTACAGACTCATACTTTTAATCCTCTTGGTTACATATAGACAGATTGACAGGAGATCCCATTAAGCTAATAAGCCCCACCTAAAATGGAAAGACCTCTTAATAAAAGGATAGGTACATTGCCGTTCCCAAATCGTCAATAGGACCTAAACATATACATAAATGTATTGTAAAAACCTGTCCCGGCATTTCTGCATTATAACTTTATACCAATCAGGATACACCCTATTACCTATCGTACAAAAATCAAATGTGACAGATGAAGATAGAAAAGAGGTGACAGCCTATCTCAAGGCTAGCACCTTAGAGAGAAAAAAAAAAAAAAAAAAAAAAAAAAAAAGGAAAAAGATGCAATTGTCCCTAAGGGAAAGGCGGGCATTGCTAGCCCAAACACACAGCGCCCCCTCCACCTCATGTTTGTATCAGAGAGGCGTATGCAGAGGAATAACTAAACACTACCCAAGGTCGCCAAGTAACCATATACTTGCCCGTGCTTTCATGAGCTATGGCCCTAATTTCTTCCATTTTGTGCAAATATCTTATCTCTCCCAGCCATTCCATAATTGAGGGAGTCATAGTGTTCCTCCAATATCTCGGTACCACTGCCTTGGCGGCAGTTAGTAGGAATCTGATCAGCGATTTTTTATATTTTCTCATTGAAAGGTCAGTAATGTGTAGTAAGCAACATTTAGCGTCTAGGGGGGTCTGTGTATCAGTTATTTGTTGTATAATACTAATCACTTGGGCCCAATATGGTCTAATTAGGTCACATTCCCACCATATATGTTGTAAAGTGCCCTTAGCTTGGTTACAACGCCAACATAGGTCTGGAACAGCGGGGAACCACTTATGCAGTTTAATTGGCGTATTATACCAATTCGTTAAAAGTTTAAAAGAAGTTTCCTGTAATCGAGTGCTAATTGCACATTTATGGGCAAATATACATGCCTGTAACCATTGATCGTTTGTAAATGATGCATTTAATGCTGCTTCCCAAAAAAGCTTATGTTTATTGGGTTCCAGACGTGCTGCGGATTGTAACCAAGCATACGTAAGGGAGATGTTTTTCGTAGAGGCGTTGGCTCGGAGGCAAACCGCCTCAAATGGCGTTAATGGTCGTATAAAATGTTTGAGCCTCCGTGGGCTCAAGATATAATCATGTATTTGTCTATACGTCCAATGTCCCAAAACGGTTAAGCCCAAAGTATGTTGTAGGTCCGACATTGATTTAATCTTGTTACCCTCCAGACAATGAATGGCTAATAACGGCAGATTCCCACACCTGAAGTGCCGGATAGGTTTATGCATGCCTGGTATAAAGTCAGGATTATCTACTAGCGGTGTTAATGGGCCAGGTGACCTGGCCCATTAACACCGCTAGTAGATAATCCTGACTTTATACCAGGCATGCATAAACCTATCCGGCACTTCAGGTGTGGGAATCTGCCGTTATTAGCCATTCATTGTCTGGAGGGTAACAAGATTAAATCAATGTCGGACCTACAACATACTTTGGGTCAAACCCGTCGTTTGAGCCACTGTTTGTAATAGTCTTAAAGTGGTCCCTATAAGGGGATGTTGCTTAAGCTGTTTAGGGCATAGGTCCCATGGAATCCAAGGGGAATATGTCACTGGAATGGGGCCTACATCGTTTTCAAGTTTCAACCAATCTTTATTGTCCGCATGGCAGGTCCAATCAATCATTCTAGTAAGATGAGTGGCCTTATAATAATTTTTAAAATTGGGGAATCCCATTCCCCCACTGCCTTTATCTCTAGTAAGTATTACAAGACTTATGCGTGGCTTTTTAGATGCCCATAAAAAGTGTCTAAGAATAGCATTCAGTGACCGAAAAAAATTTGCAGGTAACCATATGGGCAGAGTCTGGAAATAGTACAAAAATCTGGGCAGGATTGTCATTTTGATAATAGCTGCCCTACCGAACCAGGAGAAATGTTTAAGTGTCCATCTCTCCAGGTCTTTTTTCACGTTTTGTAACAGTGGCAAAAAATTTTGGCTGTATATCTCGTTCAAACTAGGAGTCAGATGAACTCCTAAGTATTTAAGAGAGCGGGATTCCCACTTAAATTTACAGTTACGTAAAACAGCCTCCCGCGTGGTCTCTTGTAGCGTAAGATTGAGGGCCTCAGATTTTTTGTAATTAATTTTAAAATTCGCTATATAGCTATAATGCTTAAATATAGTGCACAAGTTGGGCATAGTAACATGCGGCTGAGTTATAAAAAACAATAGATCATCCGCATAGGCCGCACACTTGTATTCCTTCTCGCCTACGTAAAAGCCATGTATAGAAGGTGATAAATTAACTGTGCGGATTAATGGTTCCAAGGTGAGTATAAACAGCAAGGGCGAAAGAGGACACCCTTGCCTAGTCCCATTCCGTATCCACACCCTATCTGACAGTGTCCCATTCACCTTAATTTGTGCCGTAGGGTTATAATAAATAGTTTTAATCCAGGATAGCATGTGTGCTCTCAGGCCTATATGAGAGCAGGTCGCATACAGGAAGTCCCACGACACGCGGTCGAAGGCCTTCTCTGCATCTGTAGATAAGAGCATGCCTTCAAATTGTTCTGTTTGGGCCCTGTGTATAAGATTAAGGGCTTTAATCACGTTATCTTTCGCCTCCCTACCAGGCATAAAACCTACCTGTTCGGGACCTATAAGTTTATGCAACAGCGGGCGCAGTCTGTTCGCTAGTATTTTCGCATAAGGTTTTAGGTCCACATTCAATAAAGAGATCGGCCTATAACTGGCACAGTCTAGAGGATCTTTATTAGGTTTAGGCAATACTGTAACGTGCGCTCTCAGAAAGTCTTCTGGTAACGCTTGCGGGTCTCGAAAGTGGTTAAATGTCTTAGTCATGTATGGAATCAATAATTCCATGAAGGTTTTATAATAGTGGGCTGTTAAACCGTCCGGTCCGGGGCTTTTCCCCTTTTTTAATTCCTTAATAGCTGCGGTGAGTTCACCTTCAGTTATCGGTTCTTCTAGCGACAGCGCTTCCTCCTCAGTGAGTTTGGGGAGTCCGCTGTCAGCCAGAAATTTATAAGTAATCTCTGCTGACGTCCCCCTTAAGTCGCTAGGTTTATGTAGCTGCGGTAAATTATACAGATTGGAATAATATTCCTGAAATCTTTGCGCGATCTTTGCGGCATCCTGTGTTGTCTGACCAGCACTGGTTTTAATTGCAGCAATATTCGTCGATAGTAATGTTTCTTTAAGAGCCTTCGCTAAAAGTTTGCCTGTTTTATCACTGTGTTCATAGAAGAACCCCTTCCTAAAGAAAAGGATCTTCTGTGCTTTAAGGTTCAAGTGAGCTTGTAGTTTTTTCCTCAAATCTAACAAAGTTGCTGCTGTGTCAGTTGCTAAGGATTGTTTATGCTTCCCCTCTAGATCTCTAATGATCTGTATAAGGTCGTTAGTCTCCCTCTCCGCGACCCTTTTTCTCGCCGCCCCCAGCCGTATGAGCTCCCCCCGAACCACGCATTTATGGGCCGCCCAAATTGTAAAAGGTGATAATTCTTCAGAGACATTTTCTGTAAAATATAATTTAATTATATCCGCTATTTTATCAGTGTTGTCCTTATCCGTGAGTAGGGAGGGGTTTAGTCTCCACGAGTGGGGGCTACGATGTATGTTCGTTTTGTGAAATTGCAACGATATAGGGGCGTGATCAGAGAGGGTCTGCACACCTATTTTGGCTGATTTTATACGGGATATATCCCTTTGAGTAACAAAAATATAATCTATGCGTGTAAATTTGTTATGCAAGGAGGAAAAGTACATGTAATCCCTACCTGAGGGGTTTGCCAAACGCCAAGTATCTACTAAAGTAAGGGAAGCTAAAAGTATCTTGATTTTACGCAACTTTTTATACGGGATGCAGGACCTGCCATCTGATGTATCCTGCAGGGGATTTAGCGCTAAATTGAAATCTCCCCCCAACACCACACAGCCAGATGCAAAGCCCTTCAATTCATCTACCACATGTTGACAAAAAGTGACCTGTGCAGTATTGGGGAAGTAAACGTTAGCCAAGGTAACCAGAGTTCCCGCCCAGGTTCCCTTCAAAAATAAATACCTTCCGGCAATGTCCGCCATCTGCTGGTGTAAAGTGAAGTCAGCATTTTTATGTAGCAAGATGGTCCCCCCCTTAGATTTGGCCTCGGGATTTGTTGCATGGAAAGCATGTGGATAATGCTTATCATGCAATTTAGGAGTCTTGCCGGACCGGAAGTGGGTCTCCTGAAGAAACACCACTGCCGGTTTCTGCTTATGGAGTTCCCTAAGCACCGCCATTCGCTTCTCCGGCGTATTTAGACCCCTAACGTTATGGGAGATCACAAAAGCATGTTCATCTAACATAGAATACGCCATGTTAAGTACAATAGCTAAATAAAAATACAAGGGAAGAGGATAAAGAAAGATTAGAAAAAAAGGATTAGAGAAAAAAAAAAAAAAAAAAGAGAGAATCCGTCACTTAGGTGGATAGACACCCAAGTGGAGTGACTAGGTAAAATGTCTCCTCCTATCAACTGTAGGAGAGGAGAAGAAAAAAAAAAATGTTGTGAATCCCTGTCTGGATAAAACCAGACAGCGATGCACAGGTGGAAGCAATGGGAGGACTTTCCTTCAGAAAATGGAAAACAAAACAAAAAAAAAATAAATAAAGCCCAAAATACAGAGACTATCAATTATCTGTTTAAATAAATATAAGGAAAAACCACTCCAATCCTTCCGTGACTCAAAGATCAAGCACATATTAAGGCCACATATATACCCTTCCAGCCAGAAGGATGAGATCATGAACAAAATTATGAACATGAAATTTATTTTAATATTGCGCTATGGGCGCCTCTAATAAACAACAACTAGAATGAAAACTGCAGTAGTCACCAACTACCATACCACCCATGAAACTCTGGCAGATCCTGGAGCTCAATATACCCCCAGCTGCCACACTTGACACCCCCACAGTCCCTTTATAGCGGTCTGTGATCCCTTCCCTAGATTGCATATCTAAGAGTGAAATAATCGGGTCACAGCTATATCCCGGCCCCGCACCCCAGTGTATAAACATAACTAAAATAACAATAGTAAAAATAATAAAGATAATATTCCCCGTCCCTCCCCCACCACTGCGTGTACACAAAACAGTGTGTCCTTGCGCCACTCAGGCCATTCCCCTTATAAAAACATATTCAGTTCAGCTATAATAAAGTCATTATGGAGAAAAGCCATAAAAAAAAAAAAATAAAATAAAAAAATTGGCAAAATTACTTTCTGAAGGGGGGGAGTCTCTAGAAACAGCTCGGCAGACCCCGAGCAGGAATCATCAGTTGTGGGGAGCGGCTATCCGACATGTCAGTGCCCAAGTGTGAAATATGTGGAGCCAGTTATTAACCGACCCTGAAAAAAAAAAAAAAAAAATATAATGGAACCGAGGAAAACAGGCTCCCACTCTAGACTCAGGCATGTGGCTGTGGCCAGTACTCTGTCCCAGGATGTGGTGATCTGCCCCTGTTCAAGCTCTGAGGCTTGTCCGTGTGAGGTTTTTTGGCCGGTAGCTTCGACGGAGATGACTGTGGGGTATGTGGTGGAGAGGTCCCCAGCGGGGGGCAACGAAATTCCCTGTACCATTCCGGCACATCAATCAATGGGGTTTGTAGCTGTGCACAAAAGCTTGGAATGTCCTCAGGCATGCGCAGATGGTGTTGTTTTCCCATAAACGTGGCGTTCAGTGCAAAAGGGAAGCGCCATCGATAAGGGATACCCCTCTCCCTTAGAATGTTAGTCAATGGACGCAAAGCTCGCCTGTTCTGTAGTGTGATATAGGAAAGATCCTGATATAGTGCCACAACATGCTCATTAAAAAAGATCTGGTCATTCCTCCTTGCTTTCCCCAGTATCTCTTCCTTCAATGGGAAGCTTTGCAAGCAACATATAATATCCCTTGGAGGAGCTGTGTCACTTGGCTTTGATGCTAACGCTCTATGCACTCTTATAAACTCAATGTCAGTATCCTTAGGTCTCTCCAGCAGTCCATTAAACACTGACTGCAAAGCTTGTTTTATCTGAGCAGGTTCAATCTTCTCGGGGATCCCCCTCACTCTAATGTTCTGTCTGCGCCCCCGATTGTCAAGTTCCTCAAGGTGCTTGTTCATCTGGATAAGATGAATGGTGTGGGATGAGACAGTGGAAGACAGCCTCTCCACCGCTCTATCCCTTTTTGCCTCTGCTCTTTCAGTGTGGGACAGCCGATCCGACAGAGCCATAAAGTCAGCTTTTAGATCATTAATAGCAGAAAACAAAGTGCCTTTAATGTCTGCTGCTATTTTTGTCATTTCTGAAAGCTTAAGAGGGTGATCTGAGCAATCCTGCTCCCTTACCCTATCCTCTGAAGCCGACATGGAATCCTCGCTATGTTCTGCCTCGTGGCTTCTCAGCGCCATCTTACTAGCGGGACGGCCCCTGGTCCTCTGTGTCCTCTGCGTCCTCTGTGCCTGAGGATCGAAAATATCCGCTATACGGCGTGCTCCAGAGGTAGGATAGGAGATCTGTGTTCCGGGACAATCAGGCAGTCTATCTCGTCTGCCCATCGCACAATTCGATACGGCTGGAGGGGAAGCTGGTGTCACGGTCCGACGGAGCTCAGCTAAGCGGCGTCCATTCCCGTCGGCGTCCAAGCCACGCCCCCCAGATGTATTCATTTTACAGTGTTGGATAGGGTGCATGTTCCCCATGCATGACTGGAACAAGACTGTTACAGCGAGAAATGCAGTGGATTATCTTAAGGCTACAACCCCTCCAGGCCTAAATGAGGTGGAATGCTTTAGGCCTTTTTGTGGTGGTTTCTCTCTTTTCTAACCCCCCCCGTGAGACTTTTTATACTTTGGGGGCTCAATTATTGATGGCACACCCTTGGGTTTTCTTATTTTTTGCCCTTTTTCTAATATTATGGCTGCCGTTGCCCATGTGTTTTCTCATATTATGAAGGATAGGGACAAATGCAAGGGTTAAGGGAGGAGGCGACATATACAGTAATTATGTTACTTTGTTGTATAATGGCAGAGGCATTTTCCAATAGGTGCAGATTATGCAGTTTGTTTGCGAGCCCTCACTTCTGTATCCGGCACACAAAGACCACTATGTTTCTACATCAGGGGTCTTTTTTTACTCTGGATGTATTGGGAATCCAATCACTAAAGGTCTGTCGGCGGCTTTTGTCTCCAATATGGCCGCCAAACTAGGTCTCCGGATGTTGTCATCTGATAGACTGGAAGTGACCTGGCAACACAGATCAAGCCAGTGGTACATCCGACGTCATTGCGGTGTGGAGATGCCAGGAACTGCAGCTGGCACCATTCCTCTCCTCCGCAAAGCAGTTGGAGGAGCCAAAATTCAGTGGAGCTGTGCTAATATTGACGGTGTGACTTTTGCTCTGGAACCTCTATGAGTGTACAGGAAATGACCTCAATTGTAAGTATAAACCCTTTTAGAGAGATCTTCACACTCTGATAGATTGAGTCGGAATGTGAGAAATATACGTCCTATTATACATCCCTTTGTTTGGGATCATTTCCCTTTTCTTTTTGTAGTCTGAGGTCTCCCTGCGATTTTGAGTGCCATATATTTGGATCATATCCAGCAGTTCTGTACAGGGTGAAGGGCATTTTGTGCAGCTTTTGGCATTTTCTCCACAAAGATATGGGAAATGCTTCTGTCTTCAGTTTTTTCAAATATGTACTTGGAATGTAAGTGTTCATGTTATAGGCTTGCAGCCGCTGTAGATGTGCATTCCATATGATATTGAAATGAATTCTAAAATGTTATAATTTGTATTTTCAGAAGTGGTATTAATCCACGAGGAAGATCCTGCTTATGCAATTATTACTCAAAACGCGTTGGATATCCCTCTACTCATGACCATTTTGTGTTCTACTGATGGCTAAATAGCAATTAGTTGGGAAATAGCACTAGCAGTTCATAGGTAAAGCACATTAATAAAAGGTTATTGAATCATTTATCTTGTGTTACATCCTTATTTGGTAATGTCCTGTGTTGTCTACACCCTGTGTTAAACCTTTATTTGGTCATGTCCTTATATGGTCATACACATCCTATGTTCATTTTCCTGTAAGGTCACAAACTGTGTAGGAGGGGTTTAGCTGTTGGAGGCAAACCCTCCAAGGTGTGGCTTCCTGCTTATGTGTAAATAAAAGAGCCAGGCTCACTACCCGCAGGGGGAGTGATGCTGATGGAGCTGAGAACGTAAGGAGGATGGTCATTTCTGTTTATTTGGATGAGTGGGTTGATAGGTAAGGTATTTTATCTTTAAGACAATAAATAGTTGTGGCTGTGTGCATAGCATACAGCCAAAATTCTACCACAGAGGGGAGGAGAGGGACATCCCCCCCGCCCTCCCTTCACCGAACAGAGCTTAGGCTGTGTGCTGGAAATCCTCTCCCATCACATTTTGTCTCTTGGTGTCAGGAAAAAGTATCAGAAGTGACTCCTGCAAATAGCAGAGGAACATGCAGCAAACAGAAATTACACACTATACAGCAGGGGTATTGAATTAAAATTCAAGGAGGTCTGGTCACTAAAATTTACTTCTGGCTAAGGTTTGAATCTCAAGTCTGCGATATGAGAAAGTTTTTACGCATATACCTTCCTTTTTATCTGGCGCTTTTGTTACGGTTTCCTTCACACACTGGTAATACTATGTAATGAAAAATGTCCTCATCAGTGTTCCCCCACCAGCGTAATTACATTGTCAGAATACCCCTTAGATCAGGTGTCACCATCTTAGTGGCCCCTTAAGTAATGGTTTCCCATCAGAGTGCAATCTTACATCAGGTGTCCCCCTATCAGCTGTCCTTAGATCACATTTCAGCATCTAAAGGCCCCCTTACATTTGGTGTCTCCCATCACAGTGCCCCTCATATAAGGTTCATGGGGCAATCTGATAGGGACCCCATATCACATCAGGCATGCCCAGAGTGCTCCTTTACATTAGGTGTCCTCATCAGAGTGCCACCACACATAAAATGTGCCCATCAGAGGGCCCCTGCAAATCTCCGACGTACCCACACACCATACCTTGAGGGCAGACAGGAAGCAGGAGCCGGGAGTGGTAGCGAGCTGCACCGAGAACCTGGCTGAAGGGATGGGGTGCACACCTGACACGGAGCGAGAACCAAAAGCGATAGTGGGGGGGGCGGGGCTCACACACTAAATCATTGGTTGCTGGGATGCCCACAGTCCCAACAACCAATTACTGAGCAGCAGGGATCTGGCACTTTAGTCTGGTGGGCTGACAGTCTGGACGGGAGCTGCACTTACGCCATGCGTGGACCATGTATCACCATTTATTGATGGCTGCTATAGAGGGATATGGGTTTGAGGTTTATAACCACTTTAAAGCATAACTCCACTTTTGTGAAAAATCTAGCAAATCCAAAAAAAAAAAAATAAAAAAAAAATAAATGCTACAAAAGCCATATTGTAATTTTATGTTATTGAATTTTACCTTACATTTTTGATCTACATCATCTGTAATTTTCAGCAAAATACAAAGCATTTTGGAGATGTTCTGTACACTGTTGGTTTACAGCAGTAGTTCTCAACCCTGTCCTCAAGTACCCCAAACAGACCATGTTTTGGGAATTTCCCTTATAAAAAAATAGCCGTTCAAAATACCAAGCCATTGACTGATTTAAGGCACCTGTGCAAGATAAAGGAAAACCTGCAAACATGGCCTGTTGGGGGTGAGGACAGGGTTGAGAAACTCTGGTTTACAGAACGGCACTAGAAATGTAATTTCCTGCTTGTGCAATTGGCTTTATGATTTTTCCAGAAGGCTGCACTAAGACCCCTTTCACACCACACCACCCCACCCATTGCGCCGGCGGTAAAACGCCGCTACTTTTTAGCAACGTTTTACCGCCGGATTTGCGGCGCATTTTGGGCGCAAGCGGGGTGCTTTTACCCCCCCCCTAGCGGCCGCGAAAGGGTTAAAACCGCCGCTAATACGTGTTTTGCCGGCGGTATTACAGCGCTGCCCCATTGATTTCAATGGGGAGAGGTAAACACCGCTCCAAAGAAGCTGCTGCCAGGACTTTTTTCTGACGTCCTGCCAGCGCACCGCTGTAGAGTGAAAGCCCTCGGGGCTTTCACACTACACACAATGGTGCAGCTTCTTCAGGGCGGATTGCAGGCGCTATTTCTAACGCTATAGCGCCTTCAAAACGCGCTGGTGTGAAAGGGGTGTAAGATAAAAGTCAGATTTTAGGCATCACCTATAATAGGAATTTTTATTTTGGTGAGGTTAAATACTGCTAAAGGGATGCAGACCCTTCAGCTTTTCTCACCAGAACATTACAATTATAGTGAACCAGACCCTATCATTCAAATTCAGTCTGCAAAGGACATGGTGGAAAAAACAGTTATTTCTTCAGAAAAATTTTGGATTCTGCAACAAAGTTTGTTAAAATCCTTGCAATGTACATTGATTATGTGGATGGGAATGTCTCAACAAAAGTGGAGCTACCACTTTAAAACACCCACATAAGCCTTGTGGCTGAATCCACAAAATTGCTAACGGAAGAAAACATTTCTAGAACCAACATATTAAGAAAGATTTTAAAATTGACAGTTGCATTTTAAAAAGTGGTTTAATGGACACAATGTAAACATTTATAAATATGGTCTTTATTATAATTTATACACCACTTTTATACATTACCCCCAAACATTTCCAACCTGAATGATCACTGGTAAGTCAGTCAGTGACTTGAAAGTATGTACAGCAACATATCATGGGGCAATCTGTGAGCATTACTCAAAGTGTGGATGTACCTTCGGATAAAAGACTCGGTGCCGGAGACTTGTCGAACACAGGCAGAAACAACAACCTGAAACAAAGGTTATGGTGATTCTAGGGAGCCGCTGAGGCCAATCTTTTTAACTAAAAATCATTATTTCTTATATACTTTCTCTGTGCACAGCAAACACACAGGGAGAGAGGCACAGTGCCAGCTGCATGCTGGAGAAGTTTGTCTGCAAAACAAACCTCCTCCTTGCATGTGGTCACCACGATTGGCTGGCATGCTGATCAGAAACCAAGCTAACTGGTTATCAACTGTTGGACTTGCAGCTGTCAAAGGCAGGTGTGTGCTCTTACTTCACAGGTAGGGTGTTACATTAATAATCTCTAAGCACAGGGAACTGGACCTGAGAATGTTTATCCACAGATTGCAATTGTCAAATCACTTAAAGGGAGGTTTTGTGGATAACATATTTTCATTCTATCTTTTGGTGAATTCTCTCCCAACAATCCTACCAGTTCTAAAAACATGGGTCCCTTATTACAGGTGCAAAATAAACAGGACAGCCAATTGAATACTACCTCCTATAAGGGCCTGTTTGACTCGCTGATGGGAACAGGCCCTAAATTCTCTGTATAGTAGAGAAGACCTGGATTTAGGCCAGTTGGGCTGAAAAAGGAACAAAGTATTATGAAGGGGAAAAAAAAAAAAAAAAGACCTTTACAAATGTACCTATGACAGGTAGTCCACACTACAGCTACACTGATATCCAATACTGTGCATCATCTACTGCTCTATGGGACTTATGTACATTTTAAGTTATCTGTCAAAATACATTAGTGATGAGCATAAAAGCTGCCACAACTTCATTAGTCATCTGTGAACGATGCCTTGGAACTAATCAGCCCAGAAAGTCAGGGAACGCCATCTTCCAGAGTCTTCACACTAGTGTATTATGCGTTGTGACCAAATGGGACAATGCAATGCATTAAAATTACATTGTATGTTACATTGCTAAATGCATTTGTCCTTTAGTTTACACTACTACATATTCCTAAAAGTAGGAAAATACTAAATGATAAATTTTACAGTTAAAACCAATTAATACACCAATAGAAATCAGGGCTCCTTAGAATGACCCAATAACCAGAAAGCAAATACATAGCTTTTAGTATTTTAAGGGTCAGTCCACTTGGGGTCCAGTGATCTGAATCATCTTCTGACTTTCTGTATCTGTCGGGTATTCTGATGGTGCGATCTCTGCAGGTTCCCAGCTCCACCTACAAGCTGTGGATATAACAAGGGAGCTTGCCTGCTGAGACTCCACATACGGTGGGTAGAGCTATAAAGCCTGGCAGGTAGATAATGAACTGGCATTACTGTAAGGTATAAAAAGAAAACAGAGGTGACTCAACCTACTGGTACCCACCATTACAGGTGGACAGACCCTTTAAGGCGTACATGTCAGCCATGCTCAGTTTGGGTAGCCATCTTGTCCATTCAACAATCTTTCTATTTACGGGAAACTACTTTCACAAACTGCTAGGCTGCCTTCTCTGGGACAAAATGGCTTCCCCCTCAGTGTGCACGTATGACAGGTGATCTCTAAATAAGATTTCAAAACAAGCAGCCGTATCTGACCATCCTACATATACACGCCTAATGATATGTACAATTGCTAAAAATAGGTTCTGCAGTTGCCAGTCGATTACCGAATGACCGCAGTACAGTGTCCATCTATTAGACGGCATACAATAAAATATACAAAAGGTGAAAAACAATAAAACAAGAAAAGATTCATTTAATGTATCTTCCGGCTTTCCACATCCAAGCTTGCTCTCCAGCAAAATAAATTAAATAAATAGCATGAAATAGTTTTGAATGTACAAAGAGAATAAAAGAAGAAGAAAATGACCTCATTGTGTGCTACTGGTCTGGCTTTGGAGTCATAAATATTTAGTCTTATTGGTGGAACCAGCAGCTAAACATATAACCATACATACACACACACAAAGAAAGAATCTGGGATGCGACAGTGATCATTTTGTTGGTCCAGACAGAATTTGCACATCGTTACAGTGTGGGAACTTTTTTTCCTGTAAAAGGCGAAAAAATAAAAAAACACAATGGAAGAATATTGGGCCTTTTGTGAAAGTGTCTGAAGAGCCGGGGGGGGGGGGGGGGGGGGGGGGGGGAGGGGGCAGATGTCCATGGTAGATGCATGGTGAGTTGATTACTATGGGCAACATAAGCAGGACCTTATAACTAAGGTCTCTTATTGCACATAACAACCAACTGGTTGCTTTCATCCTCCAAAGCTTACCAGAGATTTAACTTTTAATGTCCCTCAGACCACAAATGGAAGCCGTTTAGTTCCATACAGACCCCAGTCATTTCTGGTATGGAGGAAGCATGTGACCTCCTCACAGGATGCAGTTTCCAGGCCTGAATAGACAAAATCACCACTGGAACACTGTTGCCAACCCAGGAGGAGAAAGAAGTTAGCCTTGTGCAAGCTCTGACATCATCTGACATGGACCTAACACGAGTTTTAGATTCCCAGTTGCAATGGAGCAGCATGGGAAAAAAGAATATCAGAGGGGGAGAGGTTATTGTTACTAGAAAGAGGGTCACTTTGCCCTGAATGTGCAATATTTTAGAAGAAACACTTAAAAACATAAAATAAATCACAAGTAGACTGATGTGAGCTGTGTGGGCCTCTGCCTCCAGTGCCTTGCCACAGTTCAAGAACATGATTGGGAGCTTCTGGTTGCTACATGCAATATATACATTTGAGAATAAACGGCATCCATCTATTATTGCTATAGTAACCACTCAGAAGCACCTTTGCATTGCCTAATACTGTGTTTGAAACAAAAAGGGAGGCTCCTTGGTGGTTTGTACCTAACCCTGAAAATCTGGAGTCTTGGACTTCATTTCAACTAGAGATGCTGTAAGTTCGCACTATGTTTGTGGGTCTCTTTGATAGGCAAACTTTAAAAGTATCTTGGTTGGCCTTACAAGTCAAATGACCATGGTAGGGAAATATTTTGTCTACTCCGAGATGGAGACTGATGGAAATAATCTATATCTTATCATAGGTATTCTTAAATCAGGGGTATGGGATTGAACAAAGAAACTGAAAAAGAGATTATCTTCATTACTGAATCTGAAAGAAAAAAAAAAAATGCAACTAACATTTTAATTAACTGGACCTCAGTTCTATCTTTGATTGCACAAAATTAACAGCAATACTCAGTAGCTGTAGCTAGACTATTTGCGATTTGTCATTCTTATAAAATTCTTACGATTATCTTTCAGTGGTTCAGCTCATAGATATCCTTATGTAAAGTAAAACCAAGTTATGAACATCTTTAGAAGTCATAGCCGGTACCCAATAGGACTGCTGCTGATTTTGACAGTCTGGTGAAGGGAATATGGAGTCATATTAGGCAATCTATTGGCGGTATAAACCTCTGCTTCATGGGCTAGTGGAATTGATCACACTATACAAATAAAAGAAAAACACACTGAAGTTTGAATATGCCAAAAGGGTAATGCGATCAACTCTGGGCTTGTTCAGTTAATCACCTACCTCTTTTACTCCAATGTCCTGGCAGATATAAAATGCTTCCATTTCATAGTATACATACAGGGCAGATATAGGAACTGTCTGTTGCTAGGGCAGATCACACATTTGCCCTATTAACACAATCCCACAAGAACCTTTTGATCCTTCAGACACTTTCATGCAAAAAACCCACAAAGTTATGCATTATCAGGGCTATCATTTAACTCGAATGTAGTACCTGCACATCGAGTGCTGTGAGCATTCAATAACAAAAACGCCATTCTTTCCATCAAACAGTCTGTAGGCGCAGAGCAGAAGTCTTGGAGTCAAATCGAAAAAAAAAGAATAATGCAATGAATGTGACTATCTAGCATGGAATGTAAACCATTTTTTTTTTCTTTCCGGGAGCCAGCCATCCATTCTGTATGATATGGAAATGCACTGTAAAGAGTTTAAAGAGCTGAATCTGAAAACACAATAAGTCCAATTTAGTCCATGCAAGGCCTCACCAAAAGGAATAAAATTCTAGCGCAGATTTGTGGGATAGAAGGTCCACAACTGTATCCAATAGAAGAAAAAAAAAAAAAAAGAGCTAAACAGAAAAGGGACAAGATGTAGGGAAGGAGTAGAAGTGGACAGTCCAAATCAGCAAAACAGAGCTGGAAATAAATAAAATGCAGAATCTTCCTTAAAAAATGTGATTCTTGTTAAATGGCTGGATGAAGAAAATGGATTTCTTTTTAAATTCAAGCATCCTGTGGAAGCATTTCAATATTAAGTGCACCCGAGCAGAAAGGAGAGGGAACAAATGGCGAAGGGAAAAATTATGAAACTTAGCAGAAATTTAATTGGAAGCCAGGGGATTTTTTTCTCAGCTGTAGCAATCCCTATTTCTAATCAATGTGCCTCACTTTTTATATTATTGCTTTACAGTCAGCATTCTTGATACACTGGTCACCAAATCTTAGTTATGATCTGGTTAACAATTTCTACAGGCTGTAGTGGTTGTACCCCTATAAAAGATTCTGACACTTTCGGTGTAACTGCGGTTCGGTGGAACCCTAAAGCATCATCTCCCACTTTCTCCCTGCCCACAGAGGCCTAATGACAGCACAGAAGCTCCTTCTGTTATGCCTACTTTGCAGGACAAATCTCCTTCCAGTGTCATGCAACTACATCACATGATACCAACTTAAGCCTCTGCAGAATAACATCCTCCAAGGAATCTTAAACAGGGAGCAGACAATTTTAAACGTTGATTTTGTGCAACTTTAAAAATATCTATTAAAATTTATAAGCATGAATACACATACGTGATTTTTTTTTTTTATATTGAAGTGTCTTTGCTCTTGGACTCGATTATACCTCGACTTCCATGGCCCATTCAAACTATTTTTCACATAATTCACTTAAATGGAAGGTATATTCTTAATATCTTTGCTCAGATTTTTTTTATATCCAATTTAAGCGTAGGTCTACCCAAAATGCAAAATTCCAGTGCTGAATGTACACTGACAAGTTATACAATTCTCTAAAATGTCTAAATTCTTGGGAACCCCTTAGACCATAACCTTCACTTCTTGATTCACAACTCTACCCCCTCCACTGAGCCCATCACAAGAGTGTTTGATGTTGAATTTTTTTATATCAAATCATTTTTCACTACAGATAATCCACCAATGGAAGCAAAAACATTTTGCTCTGGAATTCCCAATAGTCAGGAAACAGCTGGTAAGCTACATTGCCATCAGGGTCTTTAAGAAAATAAAGACAGCTGAGTTTACCAGCTCACCGAGATATTTTTGAGTGCCTTCAAGTTTTAATTTTGTGTGCCGCTTCACATCTTGTTTTCAATATTACAATTTGGAGAAATCCCTTGAGGATGGGTTGGGCTTGTTTGTGATAGAACCCCTTTTTTATCCTCTCCAATTTTCAGTCTTGTATTTTTTTTTTTTTTAAATAAAAACACAATAGTTGGCTATGGGTAAGACTTTCTAATTAACTACTGGAATATATAAGCAAGCTGAATTGCCTCCAATTCACAACCACGATTCCATGACCAGCATAACCAAAAACCTGCTTTTTTTATTTTATTTCTAATAAATTCTCCCTTTGCTTTTATTATGCATTTATAGAATTCAATTGATAGGTTTAATTTTTGGTCGCTCCGAAATATACTTTGAGCTTCTGTCTGCATACAGAGGAATTCTGTACAAGGTCGACAGAAAAGTCACCCACGTCCCAAGTGAATGATCATGCCAAACTATTGCAAAGATATTCTCAAGGAAATGGAGAAATGATCCCTGCTCACAGAAACTAATCAAGTTTAAGCTCTCATTCTTTGCATTGGTAAAATGAAAAAAATTCACCTAACTCTGATTTTCATAAACTACCTTCATTTATAGAGGATGCATTATTAAACAAACTTTAAGATGGGTACACACAACCTGCAGGCTGAATGAAAATCTAACAAATTCTCCCATCCACACTATACAGCACTGATGGAAGCATTTTCCAATGTGACTATTGCAATCTGACAGCCGCATCTCATTGGAGGTGGCAAAAAGCACCATACATGTAGCGAATTTGGGTAACTCAACAGCAACATGAAATTTAAATAGCGTGTACTCAGCTTAAAACTAGCCACAGACAAAGTCAGTGCTTGACTAGAATGGGTTGAGCGAGGTTGGTGCATCCACAGTGATCTTTGATCACAGCAATAGTAACCAACTCAGGCAAAGTTAATCTTGTCTCTATAAATGCCATTATTCTCATTATACAGATACTAATATTATTAAATTAAATGTTAATTGTTAAAGGGTATGCTCAGAGGAATCTGGGCTGCAAATCCACCACCATCTTACAGTGTTTAGTGACTGTGGTGGAATAGAATGTCCTCTCCTCCAAGAGATCTGGATTGTACTCAAACTATGGTCTGTCACACCTTATTTCTTTTATGGTCCTGCTATGCAATAGTTAGAATAGCCAGATTATTGACTATTCCTGTGAAGAATCCAGCAGGTTTGGTATAAAACCATAACTCTTGGGGTAGGCTCTGGTCGAGGAGGGAGAGGAAACCTGAGGACATAACACTCCATACTATGGGCTAAAGTAATGGATTTTAGATGGAATTACCCTTTATATGTACCCAATTACCTAAGACCTATTACATTTTCAGATGCACACTGTCTGACAATAGACAAAGTAATTCCCGAGTGGTCAGCACTGCTGTCCAATAAGATAAAAAGCAAAGCGCTCAAATCAGAGTTTGGCTTTTAGAGATCTGTCTAATAGAAAAACAGATACAGTTGCTATTGGTTACTACGCTCCTTGCACTGCTTTACTCCTTAAAATAGGAGAAAATGGACATGAGAGTAAGATGTAATGGTGGGGGCTAAGGAGATCCAGCATTTTATTTTCCAAAGTTCAAAATAATTTAAGCAGACAGTCCTGTTATGATTGGAGCAGAATCCAGAGAGATCACGAAGGCCCCAGTGTTAGTATCTCAAGAGTCAGAAAACACAGTCTCTGCAGTGAAGAAGATCCGCCTTCTCATTCTCAAGGCCACGCCTCTCCTCTGCTGTGTGTACACTGGTAGGGGTGTACAGAAGTTTCTGCTGGTCCCTCTCCAACCCTCTACCCCTTTTTTTCATTGATGGTTCATGCTGCTCGCTTTTTATATGGGTGTTTTATCTGCTTTTTTTGTATGTAGTCCCAGTGCTAAGAAACTAGAGGAACACGAGACTTAAAGTAGTAACAGAGGTGCTTGTGGTGACTGTGCAGTTACTTGAAGGCTGTAAATTCTCCTGCAGAGGGAGTACAAAAGAATCACAAGTTTATTAAAAGATGATGTAAGAGAATGTTATAGACAGGTTAGTGATGGAAGGATGTACAACAGATGAACACGCAAACATGTACAAAATGTAAAGATCTCCAAAAGATGGGTTATTAGGATTGTGAATAAATTGTAAATCGCAAATGAACACAAACAATATACAGTAGTTGGTCTACCCTTGCTATTTATAGGGTACAGACCTAAAACGTTTAGTGTTTAAAAGGTGAGCTCTAGGTATATAAAAACAGCACCATAATGCAGCTCGGTCATCATTATTACATCAATAAATATTTTGCAAAAGACTTTAAGGAGCAAGTGTGCAATGACGAGTCAAGTGAGCAACGGAAACAGTCGATTACAGCATGTCGGTGATTAAATAAATAGTACACTGTGGGTTAGATGTTTATCAGATCGCTGACTGTGACCCCATCAGCTTTCTCTGCACTCCTTGTCCCTGAGACTCAACAGAAAGTGAGAGTAAATCCCTTCTTAGTTGTCACAGAAACACTACTGGAAGGCAGGACCACACTTCCTCTTCTTGTGACAAATGTAACACTTTGCATTGCCTCTCAGTTTCTCGCTCATGTGACAGTGGAGACCCAGAAACAAACACCTTGATTATCCTTTCTCCATTTAAAAATTACTTTGAAGGGTATATAAACCCAAAAACATACATTATATATTGCAGCTTACCAGTCCTTAGATGTTGGCGGTTGCATAATTTGCCTACTTTACCTTTCTTTTTTTTCACATGGTGATCTTGCCAGTAGCACAGCTTTGCCTAGGGTGACAACAGCAGCATTGTCACCTTGGGCTGCTTTCATAGAGTATAGGGAGGTAGGGTTTTGTAGTTTACAGAAGATAGCTGGAAGGTTAAATAACATTGGACAGTGTATTTCTAAAAGGATCAACAGGTATTTTTTTGTATTTGCAGAAAAATGTACTTGGCTTAAAAAAGAAAAAAAAAAACAGATGAAGCCACCACATTTAAGGACTGATGAGCTGCAATATTTTACATTGGTGTTCTTAGGTTTAGATATCACTTAAATGCTTAGACCCCTTTCACACTGGCAGCACCTGGCCATTAGCGCTAAAGCGCTGCATATTTTGGCGGCCCCTTTTTTTTGGTGAAAAAGATAAATAGTCAAGTGTTTCAGGTGCTTTGGAAGCATTGCCCATTCATTGGAAAGGGCAGGGCGTTTTGGGAGCAACATTTACAGCGCTCCCAGACAGCCCCAAAGGCACTGCTTACAGGATGTTTTGTAATGACCCACAAGCTCACTGCCCCAGTGCAAACAGACACACTGCAATGAATGGGAGGCGGTTTTCAACTTTTCTGAAAGCCTCCTAAGGCCGCGTACACACGGGCGGATTGTCTGTCCAACTTAATCCGCTGAACCGTGTTTCAGCGGACAATCCGCTCGTGTGTGGGCTTCAGCGGACTTTTTCAGCGGACAGTCTGACGGACTAAGTCTTTCGGAATTTCCGTAATTTTGTCCGTCCAAACTTGGTTTTGTCCGTCCAAACTTGGTTTCAGCGGACAGTCCGCTCGTGTGTAGGCAAGTTGGACGGACTAAGTATGGCGCATGCTCAGAAAGGATTTACACGGCCGAAGGTTGCATTGCAGTGTATTGGACGTCGTATTTCTAGTCCCGTCGTACGTGCTGTATACGTCATCGTGCAAGCTTTCAGCGGACTGTCTGTTCATCGTGTGTGGTCAAGTCCGTTCATTCAAAAGTTGAACGGACTGTCTGTCGGATTGTCTGACGAACTTAGTTGGGCAGACAATCCGCCCGTGTGTACGCGGCCTTAGTGTGAAAGTAGCCTTAGTGAGTCACTGACCTAAAACAAATATGCAGCCAGTGAAGCTGCAAGTCCACATTTAACCTTTAGAAGGATGTGGGTGATGCCTCTGAATTAAATCCATTTCGTAGAGTACAGGACACAGGCTCTATATTTATTACTACTGGGTTATGTGCAACTACCTTCAGGTGAGTTTGCAGCCATATCCCCCATTATAAGCCCTCCTAATCGCAGCTAACCTCAATTTTGTTGTTTGCCAGCTGTCCCTTCTCTCCCCAGAAGCTGCTGTAAGTGATCAGACCAGAGAACCCTCAGATCAGGTAAGTATTTACATCTTTTCACAGGGTAGTAAAGAAAAAAAAGAAAAAAAGGGAGATACAATGGGGGTGGGATCAAGTTTAAGAATATTTAGGAAATGCTTGGAGTTCCACTTTAAAGTATAACCGCTCAAGGTATTTCTTACATGGGGACTCAGCTGACCAGCATTTAAAGTAGAACTATAGAAGATCCCCCCCCCCCAATTTTGGATAAAGTAAGGGAGGGTTATAAGCCTTGTAATGTTTTTTTTGCCCTCTTTGTCCCAATGGGGAGATTTACCTTCACTTCCCATAATTAAAACAGGTAAGTATTTACATCTTTTCACAGGGTAGTAAAGAAAAAAAAAGAAAAAGGGGAGATACAATGGGGGTGGGAGCAAGTTTAAGAATATTCACTTCCCATAATCAAAACAGGAATTGGGAGGAAATCCCTGCAAATTAAAGGAATCTTCAACCAGAACTAGTGTCACCATTAGAAGATTTCCCCGGTGGGACAACCCACGAGTTGAGATTTTCCTTTACTTTCACTTAGTAAACAGGACAGAGTGTGAACCTCCATAATGGGGGGACAGAGAAATAAAAAACTGATGGGGTTCTAATCCATCTCCATCTCCAGAAAAATTTGCCCTTCTACTTTTAGCCCCACGAATCCTGCTGATCAGGATTGAGAGAATACTCACTCTGGAGATTTGGCGAAGTATATATGCCAATCCATTCATGCATTAGTGTGAGGGCTCCACCCTCAGCGACAGAGCTCTGCTTCATGAAGAGCCTGAACCCATAAAGCATCTTGTGGCCAACTCAACTGCAGGGTCCAGTGCAAAAAAGCAAAATTACAAGTCAGCTCTTCATCTTCCACCAGGTGGGGTCCAGGTATGGTCCCCTCCCAAGGCTCTGCTGAAGAGTCAACTGATCCAGAAGTTGTATAGAAGGAGCAGCAATAACTATGGCGCAGTCGACCAAAAGAAAAAATACCTTACAATAAATAAATATATATATATATATATATATATATATATATATATATATATATATATATATATATATATATATATATATATATATATATATATATATATATATATATATATATATATATATATATAAAGCCTAGCTGGGAGAGGGAGAAATATATATATATACACACATATATATAAATATATATACACACACACTATTATATATATATATATATATATATATATATATATATATATATATATATATATATATATTATATATTTACCAGTGTCTAATTACATGAAGGTAGCTGCATATAACTCAGTCATAATGATTAACCACCTCGCGCCCGTGCTATAGCCGAATGACCGCTACAGTGCAGGCCTTAATTGCCAGCAGGCTGTCATAACGTCCTCCCGTGCATGAGCATCCTGCGGCGCGCTCTGTGATCACGAGTCCCGGCCCCTTACCATGTGATCAGCTGTCAGTCAATGACAGCTGATCACGTGATGTAAACAGAAGATCAGTAACATTAGTCTCTCACACAGAGGCTGCCTCATCCGTGCCAGCTATCAGTACCTACCAATACCCAACAGTGCCACCTATCAATGTCCACCAGTGCCTCATCATTGGTGCCACCGATCAGTGATCATCCAAGCCGCCTTGTCAGTGCAGCCTCATCAGCGCATGAAGGAGAAAAGTTGCACGGTTTCAATTTTTTTTTAACAAACTATGAAAAACGTTTTTTTCCCCCCAAAACATTTTCAGGTCTCTTAATTCTTTTAGCAAAAAATTTAAAACCCAACAGTGATTAAACACAAAAAGCTCTATATGTGTGAAAAAAAATATGATAATTTAATTAGGGTACACAATTGCATGACAGAGCAACTGTCATTCAAAGTGTGATCGCTGAAAGCTGAAAATTGGTCTAGGCAGGAAGGGTGTTTAAGTGACCAGTAAGCAAGTGATTCAGAAGCCTGCATCCTCTCCTGTACAGCTAGGAAAAAAGGTTTGCAAATCCACCTCCTCCAGTATATCTACCCGAGACAGGTTCCCTTGCAAATTTTCATTTGGTAGAAAAATGTCATGGATGAGATGTGACGAGGTACGACTAGGCAAGTCAACTAAACCTACTGAAGGGACAAGTCATTTTTATTTTTTATTTCTTTTATTCATTACCATTAGACACCTGAATAATCTAAATACAATAAAACTGAAGGCAGCCAGCACTTCAGAAGTGTATATACAAATAATTAATGGAATATTTACAAAAGACAGACTATACAGCTATTGGTGCGTGGTGTGTACAAAGAAGCGCCACGCAGACATTTACAGACTCCTGCCAGCAGGGGCACTAGTATCTGGAATGGGGGAGCTCAGCTGAGCAAGCCGTGATTCTCGAACCCACCATAACCACCACCCTGGATGGGCGTTTTCGGAGAAGCACAAGCGTACAGACTGAAGTCTTCTGTCTGGAAGCCGGCTCGATTTAACGATGGCTCAGATGCACTGCGGTGAATTTTTGGCAATGACCGGGCCAAGAGTTCAATGGAGGCAAGAATCTAATGAAGAAAGACAAAGTTTTTAAATTTGTGCAAGACAGCTAATAGGAAAATATCAAAGACAGAGCAACACTTTGCATTGTGTATCAAACAATTGCCATTTTCTTTAAGTTTAGTAAAGTACTTTTTTTTACTTTTATTACATCTCAGTGCTGCTGATCTCCAGCAGCCTATTTAAAGTCACTTTTTGTCTACATGCACTTCAGTGATAGCTGTGTAGTAGATTTTCTGATAACAGACAATACTGCACCATGCCTGCAAATTTGTGTTGATATAGCCACTTCTAGTCTCCGTGTGATTTTGTCACCCTATAAACAGGAAATTTACGCACAACAATCTCAAAGTAGAACTATAGACAAAATTTTTTCTTCATTTTGGAGTAAGGGAGGGTTACAATTTGTCAGATTTCTTTTTCACTGTCTGTGTCCCATTGCACAGATGTGCCTTCACTTCATGTCCCATAGCCAAACAAGAAGCGAGAGGAAAACCGTGCAAATTAAGGGAATTCCTTGGGGACCCCCAGGTCAGCAGAACTAGTGTCCCCATTGGAAGATTTTCCCTCTATTACTTTCCTGGGGACAATACAAAATTTGTGATTCTCTTACTTTCAATACATACAGAATTAGCCAAGATTGGCACTGTCCCCACTTGTCCATTTAAATACAAAATAATCTGAGTACTTGTATATTCATTCCACTCTGGGTGTTACAGCTCTCACGCAAGTCCACTGGGTGGCAGACATGTATCTGGAAAGCATAAAAGCGAGAGAGAGTGCACGCCAGCCCTGGTGTATTAACGTTTTATTAAAAAGATTCAATTGGTAAAAAAGCAACAGTTGCATATACGAATTACTGATGTATAAACAGCATGAATCATTCCACATCAGCCTCCTCTCCTAGTCTGTAAAGTCTTGCACGGGCTTGCAGCGAGTAAACAGAAAGGGAGCTGTAGGCATGAACCACCTGCTATCCACTATCACACACTGCTATCAATCTAGCACGGACCAGACAGCGTGGCCTCCTTCTTCAGGTCAGGAAGGAGGAGGCCACGCCTCCGAAACATGTCGTCCTAGTAAGGGTTTTTAGCATACCTAAGCAGTGAGCGCAATCACAGTGTATTTTTCTTCTCTCCCCCTCCCCCTGGCCGTGGGTAACACTATGTATAGCCAGCTGGTCTGTGCTAGATTGAGAGCGGCATGTGATAGTGGATGCAGGTGGTTCATGCCTGTAGCTCCCTTTGTTTACCTTGCTGAAAGCCCGTGCAAGACTTTACAGACCAGGAGAGGAGGCTAATATGGAATGATTCATGCTGTTTATACATCAGTAATTTGTGAGTGCAACTCTTGCTTTTTTTAACAAATTAAAATTTTAATAAAATATTAATACACTTGGGCTGGCATGCACGCTCTTTCGCTTTATACTTTTTACTTTCAATGATAAGAAAGGAAAAAACTCTTGAACGGGGGCACAGAAAGAAAAAACTGACAGGTGTTTAAATCCATCTCCTCTCTATCCAAGTTTTGCCTTTAGTTATACTTTAATGGCAGGATTACCAGGTGTTAATTTAATGAAAACTGCAGTTTTAAAAATATTGAACATGACTTTTGAAATAACATGAACATTGTAAAATGTATATGATATTGTACCGATTAGGTTATACAACCCCAATTCCAAAAAACAAAACAAAACAAAACAAACAAAAAAAAAGCCACAAGAACAAACTTAGGATGCTGTGTAAAAATCTAAATAATAAATCTAGAATGAAATGATTTGCAAATATCATAAACCCCAAACTTCTTTTCACAATAGAAAACAGAAAACGTATCAAATGTTTAAACTGAGAAAATATACCATTTTAAGAAAAAATAAGGTAATTTTTAAATTGATGGCAGCAACGCATCCTAAAAAAGTTGGGACAGGGTCATGTTTACCGCATTATAGCATCCCTTCTTTTAACAACGCTCTGTAAATGTCTGGGAGACCAAGTTGCTAGAGTTTTGGGAGATAATGTTGTCCCATTCTTGCCTGATAAAAGGATAAAAACTGCTCACTTGTCCAGGGACTTCTATGTATTTTTTTCATGAAAGGCCAGTTAAGCACCCGGACTCTTCTACTACAGAGCCATGTTGTTGCCATAGATGTGGTTTAGCTTTGTCCTGCTGAAATATGCAAGGCCTTCCATGACAAATATGTTGTCTGGATGGGAGCATATGCTGCTCTAAAACTGGGATACATCTTTCAGCATTGATAGTGCCTTTTCAGATGTGCAAGCTGCCAAATTATATACGCACTAATGTACCCCCATACCATCAGAGATGCAGGCTTTTGAACTAAGTACTGATAACAAGCCAGAAGGTCCGGAAAATGCAGCTTCCATGGTTGCCAAATAGAATGTTAATCTTTGATTGGTCAGACCACAGAACAATTTTCCACTTCGCAACAGACCATTTTAAATTAGCTTTGGCCCAGAAAAGACGGCAGCATTTCTGGATCGTGTTCAGATATGGCTTCTTTCCATAATAGAGCTTTAGGGCACAGTCAACTGTGTTTACAGACAATGATTTTTTTGGAAGTTATTTCTGTGTCCATGCAGTGATGTCCATCACAGAATCATGTCTGTTTTTAATGCAGTGTCATCTGAGGGCCAGAAGATCACGAACATCCAATATTGACTTTCAGCCTTGTTCCTTGTGTACAGAGATTTCGCTAGATTCTCTGAATCGTTTGATTATTTTATGTACTGCAGATGACAACATATTTAAAAAGACTTTGCGGAACATTATTCCAAAACTGTTTGACAATTTCTAGATGCAGCTTTTCAGATTGGTGAACCTCTACCTATCTTAAATTTCTGAGACACTCACTTTTTAAAATGCTTTTTATACCCAATCATATTACTGACCTATTGCCAACTAACCCAATTAGTTGCAAAATGTTCTTCCAGCTGTTCCTTGTTCGTACCACTTACTTTGCTGCAATTTTGTTGACCTGTACCAACTTTGAGATGTGTTGTTTGAGATTTTTTCTTAAAATGGTAAATTTTCTCAATTTAAAACATCTGATATGTTTTCTCCAAACACAGCAGATTACTTATCATGGCCCTGGTGCCATGTGATCACTGTGACCAATCATGGAGATCAGCTACAGTGGTAAGCAAGGCAGTCATTTAAAACGCCTTGCTTACTACTGTGTGATCTCTGATTGATTACAACTAATTTTTGGTATTTTTATTTATATAGCAAAATATATAAAAAACAAAAAAAAACCCAGTGGTGGTTAAATACCACCAAAAGAAAGCTCCCTCTAACTCAAAAATGTATACAAATTTAATTTGGGTACAGTGTTTCATGACTAACGGTCATTCAAAGTGTGACAATGCTGAAATCTGAAAATTGGCCTGGGAAGGAAGGTAAAAGTGTCCAGTTAAATTAATCACTTCTTGAACAACTGAGCAATAAATGCATTTAAAAGTTAAGCTAAACATTAGACTCAGGCTCCCACATCAATTGACCCTCCCTCCCCAAATCATGCTTTTATAGTATGTTTTTGAAGACAAGAGGTAGCTTGCACCGGTTTCCTGAAACAAATTAGTGGAAGAAAAAAACCTCTAGCCAACTTAGGAAATTTTTCTGCAAGGATTGAGCAGGGCCTTACTGGATCTGCAGTTCAACAGGTTGCTTAAAAGGTTTCTGTAGACTAAAGAATAGGATACAATTAAATTGCTCAACACTCTGGACACCATCACTGTCTGAAAGCTCTTTCCAGTTAATTTCAGTTCCAGCTGAAGGTACTTTACCTGTGGAAACAGGGGCCGCTCATCCCTCTTTTTCTTAAGACAGTCTGCCATTAACCTCTTCATCGCTTTTGGACAGTTACTCCGAACTTTGCTAAAGTCCGGAGACAAATAACCTCGGCCGACCATAAATATGATCTGGCAAGATTAGGAGAAAAAAAGATTTTAGGAACAGAACAGTAAAATGTTATAAGCATGCAATGTCACAATAGAAAACGTCTAATCAAGTCAGACCTAGAAATTCAAACCTTAAGATATAAACCCAGGACAAGCTGAAATCAAAAGCTAAGCAGGTGGCAGCTTCGGTAAATACCACATGTCAAAAAAAGTAGATCCAAAGACAAGGGCAGCTGAAGTTCTTCTAGATCTCAACTCTAGAGGTTGAGCATGACCCCATCCTCAACTCTATTGGTCAGTAAAGCCATCACAAAAACAGGCGTAGGAGTAGGATCAAGCTGAACTTTTACTGGGAATTTTCAAGACTTGCACATAACAGCCGCCTATAGCTACTCAACTACAGATAATGTGTTCGTGTGGGGCAAATCAACAGGTACAATTTATGGCTGTCCCTGCAACTGCTTATAGCCCCTATTCTAGCATTGTCATATAAAAGAAAAAAAAAAAAAAAAGTCAACCCCGACGGCCTGTAGAGAATAAAAATAAGCCATTTTGTTTTCTTTACTCGCCTCTCCTACGAAGCTGTTCTCACAGTCTGATCCATTCCAGGATCCAGCTATGCTCGTCTTCCAAATTGAATAATGTTTTGCAATCCTCAACCCACTTCCTGTGAGCCCAGAGCACAAAGGCTCTTCCTAACCTGGCCTCCCAGGAGAATGCTGCAGAGGGCAGTGCATTACATGGTGTTGCTTTCTACAGCATTTAGTATTTGTCCACTCCCAGACGACGACGAGGATCTGTTAGGTTGCCAGACACCAGAAAACAAGGATATGTAAAATCTGCATTTTGACTTTCTTGTTTTAAAGGTTGAAGGTTTTTTATGCCTTCATGCATTCCCTTCTCACGGGATTCATCTGCAGCAGCAGGAGCAATTTACGTCTGCTGCTGTTAAACAAAAACCTGTGAAGAGGGAGCTGGGGGTGGGGCTGAGCCACACTGTGTGTCAATAGACACACTCAGTCTGGCTCGGGATTGGAGTGCCCCCATAGTAAGCAGTTTGCTCTGGGGACAATCGGAATTCAGGATGACCCAGGAGTGCTGGCGGGGACCCAAGAAGAGAAGGATCAGGGCTGCTCTGTGCAAAACCATTGCACAGAATGCGCAAGTATAAAATGTTTGTAATTAAAAAGAAAGCATTTGAATGTTAAACACATTAAACTTCCCTTCCCTGTGAAAGCTCAAGTGAAGAGGTAAAGCTTTCCAGGAACAGACAGCACTGGGTCACATTACCAGACATTAACACGGTTATATGGGAGGAAGGAGAGGAGTAAGTCGCATGTTCCCTCATACCCAGAAGTACTGGTTACAGTAGAATCTTGGATTACGAGCATAATTCGTTCCAGGAGAATGCTTGTAATCCAAAGCACGCGCATATCAAAGCGATCCATAGTAGTAAATGGAAACAAAGAGAATTCGTTCTGCATTGACTTCTATTGAGGCCAGGGGTTTGGGGGCGCCGGTGAGCCTCGGAAATACTCTGGGACAGCTCAACTGAACTCTGAATCCATTTCCAAATGGCTCTGAACATTTCCGGGTGTCACAGATGCCCCTGTACCTCTGGCCAAATGCGGTACTGCACACCACATTGGCTTGAATCCTGCTCGTTTTTTGCGAGACAACACTTGCAAACCGAGTCAGGATTTAAAAAAAAAAAAAAGGTTGCTCGTTTTTCAAAGCACTCGTTAACCGTGTTACTCATAAACCAAGGTTCCATTGTATTTTTCTTTGCTTACACAGTGCTGAGGGGAGGTTTCTAACACCCCCAAACACCTGTGACAGCTCCAGGAGGAAGGAAAGGGAGCGATTTGCATGTCCCAATACATGAAAGCACTGGTCATGTCACTTTGTTGGCAGAAAGATAGGGCTGCAAATTAAGAAGGGGAAAAAAAAAAAAAAGAAGAAGAAGAAGAGCAGCAGCTGTGGAGGTCAGCATTTACTGCTGCTTTTGCCCACATAGTAAAAACATAGGTTTGCATTTTTGTAAAGGACAGCTTACCTGATCTCGGTTGTTAATATTCTGATATGGTAGTTGCCCAGTCATTAATTCATACAGTACAATGCCGAATGCGTAGACATCGGACTGAAAGCTGTAAGGATTTTTGTCCTGCATTCTGATGACTTCTGGAGCCTAAAAGGCATATCATGAAACAGAATTTACCATTTTAATAAAAAGACAGCACTAGCTAGGAGACATACAACAATAGAAACAGACTCCTAATAACACTCGACAGTGTGCACCTGTTGTAAAGATAAAAAATAGACTTAATTCTGTGGTGAATGATAGCACAGAAATGTAAAAAAAAATATATAAAAAAAACACAGAAAGTTCAGGACTCCCAAGCTTTTGTATGGATTACAAAATATATTTAGCAAAAACAGAAATGGACAATCTTACCATCCATAGAATGGAACCCGATAATTGCTCAAACTGGTGTGAGCCACTCCACCGCGATTTCACTGTGGCAAGACCAAAGTCACCAATCTTTACCGTGAGGTCTTCATGAAGAAAAATATCTAGGGAAGGTTAAGGAGCCATGTTCCTAACAGTTGGTTGATTGCAAGACTAAAGAGGAGATCCCATGCATCCTCCCTGACCAATCAGGGTGGCTGCAGAAGGCATCATCCCTTTTCCTACATCAATTGTTGTGGCTGTATGGGGTCTTCCTGCCACCTCAAAAAACAAACAGGTATGCAAACAAGGCACTGAATACAGATTTTCAATGGGTCAAATTATCAGCTCTCTCCTAAATTGCGAGATCTTACAGTATTGTCATATTGTGCTTTCGCAAGATGAAGAGCATAACATGCACCTTTTCTCTTGAAGCGCGATACAATACAATAATCTGTTGGGAAAAAAATATATGTACAGTACTGTGCAAACGTTTTAGTCAAGTGTGAAGAAATGCTGTAAAGCAGGGGTGTCCAATTAGCTGCCCGTCGCTATGCATGCAGCCTGGCACAAAATTGTAAACTTGCAGCTAGGAATGCTCACAACTGGGAGGAATGCTGTGTTTGGCATAGACAAGCAGGGCCCAGAAATTTCTGAAGGGATGCCGGGGATGAAGTTTTTCCGGAAGCACCAGCGACGCACGAAAAGGACTCCTGTTAGCTAGCATCAGCCAAATAAGTGTCGCATGGCCGGATCTAGGGCGTGTTTCAGTGGGCTGCGCCCTTCCAGATTTCAGTTGCGAGGCAAAAAACACATTGTGCAAACATTGTCACCTAAAAAGAAGCAGGAGCGTCTTTTGGGCAAGGAGTTTTACAACAATTGGTGCACGAAAATCGCGACACTTGCACCATGTTTTTAGGAACGAATGGCACCCAAAACACACGTGGTGCGCTTTGCCTTGACTGCAGTGCAATTTGGAATCATAGGCAGAATTGCGGCAATTCAAAATTGTGAAGTGTGACTGGGGCCTTATTGTTAGTGTTTTTCTATGTGTGGCCCAAAACAATGCCTCTTCTTCTAATGTGGTTCAGGAAGGTCAACAGGTTGGACACCTCTGCTGTAAAGTAAGAAAGGTTTAAAATTTTATATATATATATATATATATATATATATATATATATATATATATATATATATATATATATATATATATATATATATTTTTTTTTTTATGGTTTATTTTTATCAATTTACAAAATGCAAACTGAGCGAACAGAAGAAAAATCTAAATTAAATCAATATTTGGTTTGACTAGCCATTGGTTTTAAAGCAGCATCAATTCTTCTAGGTATACTCGCACAGTTTTTTAAAGAACTTGGCAGGTAGGTTGTTCCAAACATCTTGGAGACCTAATCACAGATCATCTTCTGTGGATGTAGGTTGCCTCAAATCCTGTCCACATAAAATCCCAGGCAGACTCCATGATGAGATTGGGGTTCTGTGGGGCGGGGTGTAAAATCAATACATACAAGGCTGAGGTGTGGCCCAAAACAATGGTTACAAAGTACTGTGTTAGAGAGAAAACAGGAACCACAGTCTGACAGGGATATGAAATTAGCGGACCTCTAGCTGTTGCAGAACTACAAGTCCCATGATGCATAGCAAGACTGACAGCCACAACCAAGACACCCAGAGGCATGATGGGACTTGAAGCAATGCCTGTGTAATCTTGAGGTCTATGGTCCTCAAGTCCCATTAAATTCAGACCAAAGTAGTGCAGGGACTACTTTCAAAGTCGCACAGATATGAATGGTACTCATCGGAAATCATGGGTTATGACTTGTCATGCGGCTCTGCAGTCCCAAGTCGCACAAGTGCGAAAGGGGCCTTAGTGTACAAAGTGTGGAAGTGTAATAATTGAAGCCAAAAGGGTAATCGCACCAAATTGAGATTTAATTTTTCTTCTGTTCACTCACTTTGCATTTTGTAAATTGCTAAAAACAAACAATTAAAATATATCTTTTTGAAAGCATTCTTACTTTACAGCATTTCTTCACACCTGCCTAAAACTTTTGCACAGTTCTGTATATTTTATTGGTATGATATTGGAGAAAGCTTCTCCTTCCCCCAACAAATGATTGTAATGTTGTACAAGGCATGTGCAGGATGAGGTGCATGATGTCATGCGATTTATCTCATGTATGTGCAGTATGACAACACAGCTGAAGGGCAAATGTCATCAATAAGCCAGAAAAGGGATACAAGAAAAAATAAATAATAATGATGGTGGCTGTTGGGGGGAGGAGGGGGGACAAGCAGGAAAAAGGCAGAGTGAAAAATGGAGACATTAAATAAAAAGTCGAAGGACTTTTGTAAGCATTTGTTTCGTTACACACTTTTACCTAGCTTAGGCAGATTTTACAGAGTGCTGCCTGCTGTGAATGGATTTTACCACTAAAAAAATTCTAGACTATTGGAAGTTAGTTTGACACTGTTATTAGACCATCAATACTAAAAAACACAAATAGTGTTCGGTAACTAGCAAGTCTAACAGCAAGCAGAAACACCTGTTGGTATATATGCTCCAAAATGGTACCAGACAATCTTGAAGTTGCCATGTTAGAAAAGGATACTATTGCTTTTCAGATCTCGGTGGATGATTGACTTGGCGTGCAAATAGCTGTGACATAAGGACAGATTAAATTAAAACATGAACTGAAAAAAATGTTGATTAAAAAAATAAATAAAAAAAAAGCCAAAAAAATAAAAAAGGGCTAGATATACTTTAATCAGGGGACCAGAAATAGTCAGCAATGTTATGGGGCTTAGTAACAGAAGCATATACACCCAATTATAATGCGTCAAAGCCATTGGGTGCGCGGTGGTATATACATTATACTCAATAGAAGCCAGAGGTACAAGTATGGTAGTGAATAAGATGCCGACTCCACTGCCCGCTATCATGGTTACCAGTATGCTGCCCAATCAGAATAGTGAAGTATCAAAAAATGAATAGCGTTTCAGCTTAGTCCACGCACTCCAGCTTGGCAGAATGCAGGTTAGGCTCACTAACTGCAAATGTCCATAAATCAAAAAGACCAATGTATCACTGCTAATATAAATTTTTTTAATAAAATAATTAACACAGGACAAAGGATGTAACTAGTTTCACAATGCACTCAGAGGTTTTACATAGAAAACACTGAGAGTGCAGTGGGAAAACATCAGAACCTTCATGCTGTGCCTTTTTTTTATTTATTTTTTTAAATAAAAAGGTTTTTAGCAGCAATACAGTGAGCAGTCATCTTTGGTTTACCGATAGTGACGGACTCTGATGGCATCATAGGTCAAGGGGCATATTTCTAATGCCAAACCGCACTTCTTTTTAAAAGGCCTTCAACAAGCAGCAGGCCACAGATTAGCCAGACCTGTTGTAACATTCCATATACAATGGGCAACTTACTCCATGCCTTGTGCTGTCTGCCGTGCAATGTCAATAAGCTTGATCATTTCAAATTTGGTCTCTATGATGTGTAGATGGTGGTAGAGGCTGGAACCCTCACACCATTGGGTTACTATTGCCAGCTGGGGTTTGGTAGAATAGCCCATGAAAAGCAGGATATTCACATGCCGAGTTTTCCTGCAACAGATAGATCAGTTAAACACATAACATTCACTCATGCATTCCTATAAGGGTCAAAAAATTGGAATTTTGATGTACCTGTGAATTGCATACAGTACAATACATAGGAAGAGATTCATCCACATAGGTTATATGCCGCTACCGTCAGATGATTAGACACTGGAAAAGGGGTTACACGGTCTGTACCCTAGTGTACCCAAAATAACCCCGTTCACCCTGTGAGGCTCGAGTTTTTTTTAGCAAAAAATATAGGGGGAAAAAGGGGAGAGACAATGTGTCCTGTATGCCAAAACATGGAATTTACAGGTAGTAATTGTACAGCACAGGACACAGAAATCATTTCGTAGACCATGGGATGTCCCCATTCTAGATGCTGCCCAGACTCAAAGATCAGACCTCAAATGTGGGAATGGGCAAAGGAGGAGGAAATCATGCCCCGTGGGCAGAAGCTCTATATATTAAAATATATTTTTTTAAAAAGCCAAAATGACCTAAAGTCTTGCATCCTATGCCTGGCTGCTGCTCACAATACTCCCTTGAAGCTGAGCAGGCATCTTTCTGGGTTTTTTCCACCAACCTTTTATTCTTTGGGTGCCAAGGTCCATGTGCCTGAAATCTGCACAACAGTCACGTCTCTACACCTGTTCCATGCTAAAAAATAAATACATTTTTTCTACTTAGAACTTTCAGTAGCCCCTTGTAAAGCTACTTCTCGTGGATGCTGGTGGTCCCTTGAGATGGCCCTGATGTAGTTCATTACACTCAGGTACCTGGATCCTTCTCCCCTCTGCTGAAGGGTAGTTCCACAACCTATAGCCCCTGCTATTCCTTACTATTATGATTCATTCCTCCCTGGCTTTCAGCCATCAGACTCTATCCTGAGCCATGAATCACTCTTCCATGCTTTCTCCATGGCTGTGGATTGCAAATTCGCACCTTTACGGGCCTAGGTGGCCATTTTGCCCTTACCTTCCTATGGGACTAATCACAATACTGGTTGCCTTTATTTGGCAACTTCGTATTGGGAAAAGTCACCATTCCCCTGTTATGAGTTTTTTTTTGTTTTGTTTTTTTAGATGGCTCCCTTTCCTCTTCACCTGCAGTCTATAGGGGATTTGGCACCTACCTGGCCTAGTTCAGCTCTCATCACCAGCTTATACCTTGCTTAGGGCTTTTCTAACAGTCTTACGTTTTTTACGGATTTTCCCTAGCAAGGAACATTCCAACCTCTGTGTTGGATGTTCCCCTTATTCTCCGATTATATAGATTACTCTCCATCTTACTCTTTGTTCTTGTTACTCATCCTGTACGTCTGTCTGGTACAGTTAACATTGTATTTTGTGCTATATAAGTTTTGGATATAATTTGTATATCGTCTCCCCATCTTCTTAGCCCTTTCTGTGCTACAGGGTTACCCCTTTCATGGGTTCCTTATGAAAATGGATTATCCTTCTCTCTATTACAACTAGCATAGTGATAGTTTGGCTTTGGCCTTCTTCCCTTCGACTTGGGTGCAATCAGCCTTCCCATAGATGGAGCGAATCTCGGTTGGGTTAGCAGGGATTCAATCCATCTATAGCTGGCTTTTGCCACAGTCTGGGCAACAGATGGGGTGGCCATCACCAAGTGTAGGGCAGGGCCTGCCAGGGCAAAGGAGGACTTATAAAGGGTCTCCAAATACCTATCCACCTAATCTCTAAAGGAGGACGTACCCCCATTCAAAACAGTAGATTGAGCATTCAGTGCAAGAATGGGCAGGTCCACAGTGAGGACAGACCATTTCTAAGTCCATAGAATACAAGGCTTTGAAGCAGTTAGAATGAGAAAGCAACCTCTGAGTTAAGACCAATCACTGTATAAGGCCCATATTGCCTGGTCCAAGGAAGGAAAAGGCATTCTACAAAATGCCCTAATTTCTGTGCATTTGGGAGCATGTGTGGGCTGTGCAGCCCTAAGAGTATCTATCCAGAGACTAGTAAACTCTGCCTCAAGTCCAAAGTAGACAGCATATGACAAAAAGCTAAAGGAGCAACTTCTCTAAATTGTAGCGGTGAAAAACAAAACAAAAAAACAAAACAAAAAAGGAACACACTGCTAAAAGGCATGCAATACCCAGGAAATTCTGGTTTTGGCACATGAATATAGTCAAGGGGAGGAGAGCCAAGAGCGCATTCATGGCTAACAGCCTCCAACAATGCCAAAAGTGGTACTAGCATTTGGAACAGATCAGACATAACGGCAGTAAACGTTGCCTTTGTCAGGTAAGCTATATGGTGGTCATCTGTAAGAAAGCCGAGTCCTGTCGATTTTAGACCTTGTGTTTCAACTTGAGAGGAACGTGGAGTTTCCTCAGGAAAGCAGATTAGCTGCTGTCTATGCCATGTACTTCCACTTCCAAGGACTAGTAGTAATCATCTACTGCAAAGTGAGGTTCTTCCCCTACAATGTGCTCAGAGAATGAACATTGATTAAGGGGCTACAGTGTGTCAGTTATGAGGAAAACGCCATTACCCCGGCGATGGATGTGCCTCGGATGAATCAGACAAAAGGGGAGATAAATAAAACGATCAGCTTGCATGATCGACAGAAAACGGAAGCTGGAAATGCACAATTAGAAGTCTTAAAGGCACTACCTTATTAGCTGGAGAGGAACGTCTGGTAGTAAGGTGAAAAAAGCCAAATTTAAATAGATAATAAAAAAAATTACCCATAATGCCAAATAGGGAAAAACTAAAAAAGTTAGTAAAAAAAAAAAAAAAAAAAAAAAAAAAAAAAATTATCTCGTATGTAAGTGCCATCTAGTGGCCATAATGTTTTTAAATCCCCAATCGAATAAAAAAAAAAAAAAAAAAAAAAAAGGGAAAAGAAATTTGTCCATTTTGGAGTTTACAATCATACAAGAAATTATTTAGAAGAAAGAATAGGGAGAGTTTTATTGGAGAAGTGCGAATGCGTGTTCCATTCACGCACAGAACTTTTTACAAATGGACTCCCAAGGTTGTGTGCATGGCACTATAATATGTCATGTAAGAAAAAGAAAGAGAGTGTGTGTGTGTGTGTGTGTGTGTGTGTGTGTGTGTGTGTGTGTGTGTGTGTGTGTGTGTGTGTGTGTGTGTGTGTGTGTGTGTGTCAAATGGTCAAGGTGTACTCAAGGGTAACGGATCTGGAAACTGCTAATGAGCCATGAAGGCAATAAGCAGTCAGATCTTGAGAGAGGTGTCAAAAGTAAACTAAACTTGGTGAAAAATAGTAGGAAATTGTTTGCTATCACTTAAGGACACCAGCAAAAAACTAGAGCCATATGGAGTGGGCAGGGTTATATGGGGACACAAGGGGTTGGACCCAGCAAAGCTTTTGCCAGTGCCCGATCACCTGAAAGTAGCAGCATATCATCAATGGTCAATTAGTCGAGTCCTGTGCTATAAAAATACTATTGTTAACTCACCTGATACAGATACAAGTTATGCATTGTAAAAGTTGTATTGCATAAGTACAGTGTAGAAAAAAAGGTCAAAAAGGACCTGACTAGTATGTGAAGCAGGGGTGTCCGAATGCACAAAAGCAGGCCTGCCCCTTACAGTCTCCTGCACATTCTTACCGACCAGTGAAGCTGCTTGTATTATGGCCACCCAGGCATATCAGAGTGACCAGAGATTTGTCAGTAACAGAAGGAATTTTCTTCAAAAGATAGTTTTTACTTTTTAGATGGAGTCTATAAGGGTTCATATGTTCTGCAGTCTTTTTACCTCATTTAGTAAAAAGCCTGTTTACGGGGCTCTAAGGTTTTTGAGGTGACTTATCCCTTATTAAAAACGAAAAGTCAGTCAATGTGATCCGACAACCAGCAACGGTATGCCTCTATCCCTATTGAGTTTATATGGAAAAAGGAAAGGTGATGGGACTTTACCAGAGGCATGTCACTTCTATATATCATGCATTATTATTTTCAATGTAAATATGAGGTTGATAGCATTTAATGTCAGTCACATGAGGTATTCCATGATTTTGAACATCAATAAATCATAATGATAATAACAATAACGATCTAACAAAGTTGACATATCAAATATAATAAAGTATTTAATACATATAACAGCAGAGCATGATTGGTATTAAGAATACAAAGTTAACATAAATCAGCATATAATGTAAACATGATTGACAATATAAATTCATGACTATACTCATACATCCAACATATGGACAAATGCATAACAAACACCCTATCCATGGCCATCTATTTTCCCCGTTTACAGGCTGGGCACAGCCTATGAACTGAGTTAGTAAGTAATCAAGGGGTTATCTGCATTGATGTTTGTCCCCAGAGGGTACCACACACTAATATATATTTTATTCATCTACCAATTTAGTATAATCTTGCATCTTACTCCTGATGAGTGGCTGTAATGCCATTAAACGCATAGAGTTTCCAATCAAGGGTGCCAAGACAATCCTGTCCATAATATGCATTTCCAATTTTTAAAATTAAAATATTATGCATTTGTCCATATATTGGCTGTACGAGTAAAGCCATGAATTTATCTTGTCAAATCACATTTACCGTAATTTATCGGCGTATAACACACACTTTTTTCCCCTTAAAATCAGGGGAAAATCGCGAGTGCGTGTTATACGCCAGTCCCCCGCCGTTGTGAGCCGCCTTCGGCCATTCTCGGTGGCCGAAAGCTGCCGAGAACGGCCAAAAGCTGTCGAGAACAGCCGAAGGCGGGCGGAAAACGGCCGAGTGTATCTCGGCGGCGCCATTTTTAAAAGGAAAAGCTGCAAAAAAAAAAACTGGACAAGGCTGTAAATGATGAACAAGGTTGCAAAGATGGACAAGGCTGCATGACAAAGCTGCATATGACAATGACAAGGGTGCAATGATGGAAAAGGCTGCATATGACACTGACAAGGCTGCAAATGATGGACAAGGCTGCCAATGACACTGATTTTATATATATAAAAATTAATTATTATTCGCAATGACATGCCTCAGGTAAAGTCCCATCACCTCTCCTTTTTCCATTCTTTTAAAGCACTCAGACATAGACAGCCTTAAAGCAGACAGCTTCTGATGTGACTTTAAACTGACAGTGCTCTGGGTGATCTTTTATCATGTGGTAAATGTTTATATAGAAAACAAAGATTGCAAAAAAAAAAAAAAAAAAAAAAAAAAATAAAAAGGAAGAAGACATGAAACCACTCATTTAAACTTAAACGTAAAAGTCCATCACAAATAAGTCCTTCTAAACAGCATCTTAAGCTTAATAAATAAGGGGGGTTGAAGAGACTAAGAGTTACCTGAGCACGCCTACTTCATTTTTAAAGGCTTGTAGTTGCTGAGGAGTTGGTGCAGTTACATTCAACATTTTCACAGCTACATCTCCTGAAACAATGCAGACAGAGGAGCTGAATCAGCAAGGCAACATTTTCTGTGACAACTACAAAATAACTGGACCGAAAAGGAAAACCACTTAATAAAATAAAAAAATAAAAATGTAAATTCAAGTCAATTTGATTAGAATTATTACATTGAGTATATCTGACACATGGCTAAAAATAAATAAATAAATAAAACTGAAAGGGATTTCAAGTGAGCTATGTGCCAGGGTTTTAGAGAGAACATTTGATTTGCCTATTCAAAGCAAAATGAGAGGTTTATCTTAATGCCAGATCCAACAACTTCTCCCATCTGACAGTGCTTCATGTTTTTAGCAGCCAATCATCAAGTGCCAACAAGGTCATGTAGGAAGATGGAAAGAGAGAGTCACATGCCTTGTGTAACCCTTAAAATGAACCTGGTCACTCCTGATTTTGGATATTCCTTATCAGAGTTTTCCTTTAAGGGCATTAGAAGAACCTTTCAAAAAAACTGAAACAAGCCAGTACCATGCCACTTTCCCTTATACACTGTTCCAAAGGATCCAGATCCTATTCTCTGTCCGACTGTGATTTGTCCATCTGGAATTTCCCAATCATCACTGGAATCTCGGCGTCCAAGTGTTTTCTGCAAAGAGGACAGCACCGAAAACCTGTCAATTATGTAGCATGCACAGGCAGTTTCAAAGTGGACCTAATCCGACTTCTCTAGGGAAAACGATAAGATACATGACCTTTACAGCAAGCAACATCAGAGCATAGCTAGAGTAAGGTGGGGGGGGGGGGGGGGTGGTGGGGTTAGGGGAGGGGAAGATAAAATGGGCCATTGGCCAAGCATCTGTGTGATCTGATTAGTGATAGACCATCAGAGCCATATTAGATTGCCAATAGGTCTTTGGGGGTTGGAGTTAGAAATTGACTGAGCCGACTTGTAAATATACTCAGCAAACTATTCAATATATATATATATATGTTAAAAGGTGGTGTTCAGCAGGGTTGAAATCAGGGCTGTGTAGGCCATATCTTTTATAGAGCTGGCTTTGTGCACCTAATCTTAGTGTCTAGTTGGTTATATTTTTGCCCATATAGTGTGTATTTATACACACACTTCACCCTACCCCAGAGCTCTGTTAAAATGCAGTGTCCTCCAAGAAATAAGCCAACTATTATGTTAGAGTGACTCTTACAGAAGTATTTTCTTAGAAATTGGTGTTATCCCTATACAAGGCAGCACACTTAGTTGTCCCTATCCCTAGTTAACTTTAAGACAATATATTGCTTACGCCAACTAGATGTTTTCCACCAAGAAAGTGCAGGCGACATGTGCACTTGATACTCACCACCCTACTCCTGTCTTCAGTGGAGGACGAGGAAGATTTGCGCTCTCTTTGTTGCCCTGGGGATTTCTGGAGAGCCTTCACATTGGTGAGGGATCCGGGGAGAGAGGCTGGAGGGGTCGCTGATAACCCTGGCGTGGAACCTGCCAAACCAGAAAACAAATCTGAATAACTGAAAAAAAAACAAAAAAAAACGAATTACATTTTTTTCAGGCTGGCTTTTAATGGTTGATTTGCTAATTTTTTGTTCTCCACTAGTAGACCGTTTTTGTGGCTTGCTGTTAAACTTCCAGGTCAAGCTCTTTCCTCCAAGGCCTTCACTTCTGGTCTAAGTATTTACCAGGCTCCACCTAGGACTGTCCTTGCAAACCCTGATAATTTAATAGACCTATCCACACAGATTTGGTACCACTATGGATTCTCGAGGGTGACCACTTTACTGGCATTACTGGTGAGACCTGGGCCTGACTGATATTTGTCATCTCTGTCACCCAATGGTTACCAAGTATACCAGATGTTCTCACTCCCATGAAATTCTCTCTAGAGTAGATTTAGCATTGGGTAATAAGGTCTTTTTTGCTACCGTTTACCCTTTAGCAAATAAACCCAGGGGCTTGACTGACCATTCCCCACTGTTAGTAGGAACCTCTCAGAGCTCTTTCTGGATCAGAAGATGTGGATGCCCAGTCCTTTATGACCGTTTACTCCAGAAAATGAAATCCCTGGTCAATTATTGGTCTTTGACTGTAATATGCAGTCAACGCACCAACATAATATGGAATACTTTGAAAGCCTCTTAGAAGCCTTTTTAGGAGAAAGGTCATTAAAATAAATAAAAACACTGCTCCCAACAATGGGGTTGGGACTTGAGGTCAACTGGTATAAATGTGGAAAAGGAGTGAGACTGAACAGGCCATATGTTGTTTATCCTCCCAAACTACCTCTAACTATATAGACCATTTATCAACTGTCAATGGCACTATTGTATCCGCTATAGGAAAATATCCTTGCAGAAATTATGGAAAAAAATTTTTTTTTTATTTTTTTTTTTATTTATTTTTTTAGAAATTATTTTTATTAATTTGCAAGTAAACAATAAAACAGTGCAAATGGAAAAAATTATTCCGCGCTAGGAAAGAAACATGAAAGCAAATAAAATGTGAAATAGGCAGCAGCAATAGATGTGATGTAACACCAAACAAATATGCAGAAATAAAAAACTGCGCCAACCCTATAATAAAAAATGTCTAAAAGTAATATCAAAATAAATAGATATTAACTTTAAATAATTATCACAATGAAAAAAACACCTTAAGTGCATAAAAAACAAAGCAATATGTAAAGTGAAAAAACAATATAAAAAATAATATAAATCAAAGTCCATTCAAAGAAAGTTCATGTGTGAATCCAAATAAGAGTCGGTGACACCGCGGTGATTTAAACACGATCCAAAAACTCTTAAAAGTGCCCGTCACCATACAATGAATGTGCTTACCAGAAAAATAAGCAATTTGAGCGTTTGTGAATAATAGATGAATCCCGTCAAAAGATATCCTCCTTTTAAGTGGGTCAGATTTCCATCTCCCAATAATGCCCTCCAGATATTGATATGCCTCGTGGAGCTCAGTAATACCCGAAAAAGAAAGGGGCTAACATGGCATGATATCGTTTGAACAATTTATTAAAAAAGATAAGGTAGCACACTTACATGTGGATGAATAAAATACAGCATATACGAACAATAATAAGAAACCGGCCGGTAAAACAGGAGCCCGTCCTCCTCTCAAACAGCGTGGTGGCGTCACTACGTGCCCTCCCAACAATAAAACAACCTACAGCCTATTGGGCATACCCAGGCTGATTACTACAAAACCCCCCTGAGTCAAACAATCAGGGAACAACCAAATAACCCTCCCCCTCCCCCCCACACCGCCACCGGCGTGTGTCTCCAAACAGAAAAAATAAAAAGAGGAACCCCCCCTCCCCCTGTACGCTCCAGCACCACTGCACATTACTCAGGACAGTTACTTAATTCACCCATGCTCCACCGCAGTCCACACTCAGACCCAGGAAAAAATATGCAAGCATCACCCTTCACCTACCAATCCCCTATTGCCCACTTAATAATGACCCAGGGATACATGAATATCACACAACTCAGAACTCTTCCATTAAGCATTAATGAAACTCCATCAGTCCGGATTCAAGTCAGCGTTGGTGTCACGCGACTCCGTCCAAATGCCCCATACTTTATGAAATTTAGTGCCACAGCCTCGCGAAAGGTAGGTGGCCCTGTAAAGAGGGAGGGCCGTATTCACTAAGTGCTTCCAAAAATTAATAGAGGGGGCTACCGGGGCCTTCCATTTGAGAACAATCGACTTACGGGCATAGTACAGCAATAAGCCCAGGAGTGTTCTGAGCGCTCGGCGTGGAGCCAGCGGCTCGACCAGTCCTAAGAGGCATATCTCGACCGATAAAGGTATGTTAACGGTGGTAACCGCCAGAATAAAATTAGTCACCTCCACCCAAAACCCAGCTATCTGAGGACAGCTCCAGAACATGTGTATGAAATCCGCCGAAGGTGAGTTGCATCTCCAACAAGAATCAGGGACAGATGGATAGATTCTGTGAAGACGTTGCGGAGTGTAATATACCCTATGTACTATTTTGAATTGCACCAATCTATCTCTGGCTGACACTAACTGTAGAAAAGGATACTCCCATACATCTTCCCAGTCCTCCGTATCCAAGGAGGGAAAATCAGCTTCCCACCTTGCCCTTTGGAGTTCCAAACCGGTATGGACACCTGGGAGTAACACCTTGTAGATAGCAGACAACGGTTTGGACAGATCAACGAAATTATGGAAATTTAGTAATGCTTAGACACTTATGTTTCCTAAACTAACCCCTGTAGACAGAAACCTCTTCCACTATGACCCATACACTTATCAAGCTAACGGTGGCCCCCCAACTCTTTACCTTCCAACCAGGGGAGGACCCCCAGTTAAGGGCACCCAGGTGCCCCCCACCCCCATGTGTTGAGCCCCTTTCAGAACACCAGAGCATGGGATTCCAATGCAGGTGGGCTGTTTTTTTGAAGCACAGATTGGAGCATCTAAAACATAGGGTTGGCTCTGGTCGCAGAGAGTGCGCTCCGATCCCACCCAGGTGCGTTACAACAGCCAATGAATATTTGCTGTTGTAACATCGATACTCCTCCTGGCCAATCAGGAAGCGGGTTTTGACACCGATCACCCGATTGGCTGAAAGGTCAGGCTATCCCACTGGACGCCTAGGAGGAGGGAACGAAGGAACTGGAAGCCGCCATGGATGAGAAGACACAGAGCTGCTGCAACATGCTATTTCTCAGCTGCTTCCAACAAGTCTCCTGGTGCAGATAGCCTCCCAGCAGAGGACCATAGGAATAACTTTACATATACTCCAACATCTCCTGCACAAACGCACATCACCCTAAGAAGGATCACTCCAACCAGACTCTAAAACACCATCTAACTGCCAACTATAGATTTAAAAATTTTGGTTAAATCTAACTCTCTGGTGATCTAAATTCATACATACCTCAACAACTAGTGACCTTTGACCACTCTGAATTTACCGTTCAAATGTGGACTGCAAAAAAACAGTTTCTCCCAATATGCAATCTAATTTGCAAAGCAAGGGCAACAGGGCGATACTTTCTATTGACTTTGCTAAGCATTTGATACTGTTGAATGGACCACATGCAGAAGGGGATACATTTTATGAGGATAAGTCCAAAGTTTGTTAAATTTTGCCATAGCCCAGTATAAAATTTTGACAGATTTTTGGGCTGGATGGTAAATCTATGTCAACTTAATACTACTTCCATTGCTAGTTAAGCTTAATGAAAAATTCAAAAGTTGGATCCAGCTCCCCCGAATATAGTTAACGGGAGAACCGTTTAGGATGGCTACCTCAAATGTCATACATTACTCACATTACCTAAAGATGGTCCCACAACATAGACTTATTGTTGTCCATACCAATTTGGATGGCAATCCCCCTCAATTACAAACTAGGAACACTATACCTTTCCTGAAAAAGGGGGATGGGCAGTCCCTAAACCATGGTTGTAATATCTAGCAGCACAGCTACAGCACTTTGGTAGATTGGCACTTGACTATGGGATGTTCTAACCAAATGTTAACATCATACTTTATGAAAGAACTTACTAATAGCTTTAATAATAGGAAAGGTTTTTTTTGGACTTCAAGCGAGGTACAAGAGACGTGCTAGGAGAAATTATAAAATTGTTTGCATGTATACATCCCCTTGCCCCTACCTTCTTTTTACCATCTGGCCAAAATATTAGATCCTATTTGGTACCTTTTTAAAAAAAAAATAATAATAATTCAGGTATGCTATGCATTTTCTCCTGCTGAGTGGCACTTGGCCATGAACGTGTCAAGCCTATCAATGTCATGTTCTGAACACATAGGATACAAATGAATCACATTTGAGGTCAAGCTATCTGGCTTTTTACATTAATTACTTCCATTGGATACTATGCGATTTCAGATGCGTGCGTGCGTATATATCTCCTTTTCTGTATGCCATTGCCTTGTATATAGATAAAAATACTGATGTTCAACCATGTATCACATGTTTATGAGGTATGCTTTATTTATATGTCAATTTAACAATTTTACAATTTCTCCTACCACCTGTCTTGTGCTCACTCAAAGTCCCAAAAAACCCTTTCTTATTTCGGATTTAGAGATTGAGTTGCATGGTATCATGCACCTCATCTGAAGTCCCAAAACCCCCTTTTGCTTACCAATATCTTTAGAACATGCACAGTACCCTACCCTCACCCGATACCATAAGACTTGGGCGCAAATAAAAGCAACCCTCAACTATCAAGGTTTCAACGAGTATATCACTTTGTGGCATTAACTTGCACCTTGCTCAGTTAAATCTTACTGGCAACGCTTATATTTTTCCAATCTCAATCCAATGCCAGCTCACATAACTTGCTATCATTATGGTGACATTAACAATGGGTAAAGGACCTATGCCATATTATAGAAGAGCAGTGGCTTAAAACCCTGCAAAAAACACCCTAAATGTCAATACCACCTTGAGACTCATGGCATTACTTTTACTACATAAAGTATATTGGAGTCCCTCAAGAATGTTCCGCTTTCCTCAAAGAGACTCCTCATTATGCCTTAGGTATACTTTGGGAAAAGGGAACCTAGTTCACATGTTCTGGAAATGCCAGAGACGGTTGGATACTAGTAGGAGGTGTCTGAGATCATTAATTGGGCATTCCAACTACAATGTTCTTTTGAGTTTTCAAAGACTGGTCTTCTGTGACTTTTTTCAGCATCCATGTGATGATCATTATCTGAAAGAGGCAGTAACCAAAACCCTGTACCTAGGCAGGAAAACACTTGCACAGTACCTGTAACCCCCCCCCCCCCCCGTCCCCCTTCCCAAACACACCTTTGGATAGATATGGTGATAACCATTCTACATTAATCTTCACCCACAGGGGTAGTTCTCACAAATCTGAAAGGATATAGTGCGGATGAATTATTGACCCCAGCCTAGCACCACCTGCTTTAGTACCAAGCAGTCCACAGGGTAGATAAATGATCTGTTCCCCTTAACAGTCTATACTGTTATTATGCATGATTGGTAAATTACAGAAGAACTGTAATTCAAGTGTTTGTTTACATTAGTACCAATCTTTATTGCTTGAAACTTTTTTTTATTTTTAGTTTTTTTTATTCAGACCAACATTCTGCTCATGCAGCTACAATTCAAATTGATATGATGTACTTTCTGGCTGTTTTAAATTCTACTCTAATTAGTAGATAGCAGGCTGCACTTTAAATCCTTCAGTCTACAAGCCACATTGTACTGTCTACTCTTTGTTTATTTTCTACAACTGCAAAAATGTGAAAATTGAAGAATGCCGTTTTCCAATATCAGTTTTGTGATGAAAAAGAAGAATGCTTAAAGAATAAAACTTAAGGCAAAACTTGTTTTAGATTTAGAGTGGAGATGGATTAGAAATCCTGACACCTTTTATTATCTGTGCCCCATTAGGAAGTTTTCCCTTCTCTATTTGTCCTAATGACCATCATCATTGAAAGGGGAAGTAAAAGAAAATCCCAAATGTTGGATTGTCCACAGAAAAGTAATAGTGGGGAAATTTTCCGATGGAGACACTAGTTCTGGCTATTTGGGGGTCCCCAAGGAATTCCCTTAATTTTCAGGGATTTCCTCTCACTTCCTGTCTGGCCAAGAGAAAGGAAATCTCCAAAATGGGACACATGGCAAGAAAATAAATAAATAAAACTATCCAAAATGAAAATGCCTATACTTCTACTTTAAAGCCACGCTAAACTAACTTGTTATAACATTTAAAGAGGTCAGTGCTGACTCACAAGGGTGATGTTCAATTGCAATCTTGTACGCGATTGTACGTGCCTTGAGACTCTTTATGAGCAACATAAAAAAAAAAAAAAAAAAAAAAAGGTATACATCTGACTACTGCTCATGCGGGGCAAAGGGAGCAATCAGTCATGATTGAAATGCCTCACTGTTCAACAGTGTGAACAAGCACAAAAACGAAAGCTCATGTAAAAAAATAAAAAAAAAATAAAAAATAAACACACAGGTAATTGAAACTAGAATACCAAAAGGTAAGACTATATCCAAACAAAATACAGTTTAATATATTTAAAGAAACTCAACAAATAAAGCCTGCAAATCAAGGTTTCCTAGAAAAGGAAAAAAAAAAAAAAAAAAAAAAAAAAAAAAGTTTACACATTCCTCTCCTGCTGCCTGTGCTGCTGAACACTACTGAAGCTATATTCTTCAGAAACTGACAGTTCTCGGGAGTGTCAGTTTCCTGCTTCTCCCACTGATCTCCGTGTTATTTTATGTATTGTAGTGAATTTAGGCCTCTCTTCAAATGAGAGGCAGTGTGGGTGACAGGAGAGGCAAGCATATACGTTCTTCCTTTCAGGTAACATTTTTATTTTCAGGTTCAGTTTGGAGACAAAGTCACGTTAATAAATTTGTCCATCCAACATTGATATTTTGATTTTGTTAAGGTGTGTAGTGGTTTAAAGTGAACCTGTTAACATACAATGTGTTTGTAATAAGTTTCTTCCACTCCGAGAAGGAAGAGCTAGTTTTTGCTCTCACTTGGGTTTTGATTTTAAAATATTGGATAAGAAAAAGTAGCAGCGATGGTAGCCAATAAATAGAAGGGACTGTAAAGGTGGTTCAAGTCTCTTCAGCATCTACAAAAACCTGAAATATCAGTTTTTGGGTGGATTAACTAAACTAAAAATATTTAAAGTGCTATACTTTTTTTTTTTTGTTATACTAAACAAAAGGTAAATAGAAATCACACATCACATCACACTACAAATGTACAATCAAAAACTACTTCTATTAGACACCCCAAATACATCCTTGATAGCATGCACAGCAAACACACACGTGGAGATATTATAACGAGCTTAGTGGTAGGTGTAGGTGACAAAATATATAATTTTTTAGAAAAGTTAGATCAGGTAGGTGTAAGCTTTCATGCACATACACTGCTGAAGGTGACTCAGTGGTCAGCACAAACTCCTAAAAAGTCATAGTATCAGTTAACAAGTAATACACTAACTACATAGCACATAGTGTTCAAAGGAAAAAAAACAAACAAAAAAAAAAAAAAACTAAGCAGTGTCTGTGTTGCACACTCGTACAAACGGTGCAAGCAGTGGAAGAGACAGTTTAATGGGGTTTTAAATTCAAGAAGTTTAAAGTGATCTTGTGGCCAGGCTATTGACAATTAAGTATTTGCTTATTCATATCAAGCAGAAAATAAACTTTAGAACAATTCCTTACTTACCTCTGAATCTGCAGGCACTATGGAGCAATTCATCCTCAGATAAAAGTAAAGGCGTTTAAGTCAGCTCTCTCCACAGCTCTGCTCACCCTCCTTCCCCTTGGCAGCAATGACTCAGCAGCTCAGCTGATCCTGCTGCCCACTGCTAGCAGTAACTCAGCAGCTTAGTGCCAACCATATTCCCCCTTCCTAGCAGTAGCTCAGCTATCCCTGTTCTGCCTTCCAACAACAGGTTAAAAGCTCAGCTCCTCCTTCCCAACAGTGACTCAGCAGCTCAGCTCTCCCTGCTCTGCAATCTATACAGCAGCTCAGTAGCCTTCCAATCTCTAACATGTAAACAAATAAAGCATTTTCTCTGGGCAGGCTGGGCTGCAGAGAACGACTTCACAGTTATACTGCTGTAAAGATATGGGAGGATTGATTGCTCCACAGTTACTACAGGTACAGGAGGTCACCAGGACTTTGTTTTAAAGCTCATGTACTGCTTGCTAATATGCAAATACCTGTATTGTCTATAGCCTGGTCACAGGATCACTTTAAGGTGAGGGGTTAGGTAAAATAAACAGCCCAACTACCTCTGTAAACGGGGTCAGACTCAAAATCAAAGACTATTTCACTGGGGAGTGTATGGAGGAGTGGGCTGGGGTTCCGATTGTGGTATTTCCGAAGGCAGCGGGTCGACTGGACCTGAGGGGCTGCGGGAGAAACACAGGCGTAAAGGAAGCAAAGGGTAGGAAAAAAATAAAAAAAATAAAAGTAAAAAAAAAAAAAAAAACAGAAAAAATAAATAAAACAGGAATGGGGATAAAGGGAGGTTAAAAAAAAAAAAAAGTAGAAAAAAGGGGGATTAAAATGTAGCAGTGGGGAGAAAAATAGACAATAAATAAATAAATAAATAAAAAAGGAAAAAGTTTGAGCAGGAGGGCAGAATTAAGACATAATTAGCAAAATGATTCCAGTATACAGACATTAAATTCACATTATTTTTATCATGTACAGAAGGGAGTATTAGGGCTATGTATATATAAATCAGTGTAGCGCAGCAAAATGAAATTAAAATAATGAATTCATAATAATTTAAATAATACCCAAAAACTATCAATGAGTGATTAACTAAGTAAATAGTCCTCTGTAAATAAATTCCTCCATGAATTGTTTCAATGTACTGAGGAAGCCCATCACTTGGCAAATCACGTGTAGGAGAGAGGTAGAGTTCTGTGACGTTTACCGGAGTCCCACCTAGTGAGGTGGTGAGCCGGGTCTGCTATTACATACGATTTTTAAATGTAATTGTTGTAAAGTGTATTTTAAAGCGGGGTTTGGCAATAAACTTTCCCATACAAAGCACACTATGTTTGTCCTGTCTACTTCATTATGTATATAATCTGAGGAGAGCTGTGAGTATGGGATCATATATCAAAGAGGACAGAAAGTTTTGAGCAGTGTGTGTCTGGGTGGAGAGGAGATAGCCTGCTTCTATCCATAGCGATTTCTTATCCTACTATTGAGGAAACAAAAAATGGAGCAGTTTGACCAGGTTGTGAGGAGATACAAGTTTAGGGTTTATCTACTTTAAATGAGGCGGTGACCTGGTAAGGTCAATTGCCTCCATCCCTATCTAACTGAAACAAACAGGAGGACTGGGGGTTGGGACTTTTATCTACATGTAGGTGAACAGCCACTTTGCTTAGTGGAGGATCTACAGACAGTTTTAAAAGTTCAGTCACTGGATACATTGGAACCATTTTGAGCTCACGGAGGAATTTATTTATTTACACAGGACTGTTCACATTGTTATTTATTTTTTCACTTATTGACTGTTTTTGGATACATTGAAGCAATTCACAGAGGCATTTAAAGAGTACTCTTTACTTAGTTTTTTGAGTATTATTTAAATTATTATGAATTTATTTAAAATATTTTTATAATGCTGTGATACACTGATTTATATATACATATTTCTTTTGAGGTGTTGTGAAATCACTTACAGCGATTGGCAGATCAGCATATACATTTATTCATTATATTTTACTACTTTTAATTATTCATCAGCCTTTGCGCTGATTGCTTTGACTTTTTCTTATATACCTATTAGGGCTAGACTGGGAGTTTAAGAACAAAATGTAGAAAAATACAGAGTTTGAAGAAAATGGATACTGAACATAGAAGAGCGTGTTACACTTTAAGGCCTAAACAGATGCAACAATGAACAAAAAATGAAAATCAGAAAGGCGTTTACGTAGATTAGAAAAAAATTAAAAATGTTGGAAACCGGTTAGAATGAATAGAAATAGACATGGGAAAAGTTACCTTTTTAATGTTAAAAGAAACAGGGATATGAGAAGTCAAACCCACTGTGGGAAACCCCATTTTAGCGCTATTTCATTATTTTCATTCAAGTCTAGAATAAAAGGTTTTCTATTGGCTAGATGCCACGGTGAACAATTTTTTTTATTTTTAATTTTTTTTAGTAAAACATATCTTAAGAGGTCATCAAAATAATTTCTATTTGATAAGGCCTTATGAAAAAAAGGTATGTAGGGTGGTCAATGTCATTTGTGTTGTGTCAAGGCGAGGATACATCTACTTTGGAGAAGAAACCTCACTTACCTCCTTCACTCCGCTGAAGGCCCTGGTCCCGAATTAAGTCCTATGAAAAAAAAAAAAGAATAAAACACCACTTTACTATTTCTCTTCTATGTGTTGTGTTCATTTGCTGGAAGGGTTAACACACTATGTGACCATAAGTCTGTGGACACCTGACCATCACCCCCCTATCAGAGTTTTTTGTACATTTCATTCTAAAACCATGGCCATAAATAAAGCTTGTCCCCCTTTTGTCTAAACTACTACGTTCATGGGAGCTTGCAACTAAATTTTTGAGTGTGTCTGTAGGAATTTGGACCTTTTCAACCTTTTCAACAAAAATACCATTTAGGGTTCAGGTACTAATATTGGCTCACAATTGGCATTCCAACTCATCCAAAAAGTATTCAATAGGGTTGGTGCACGTCTCTATGCAGGCCACTCAAGAGTTTCCCCACACAAGACTGGTCAAACCATGTTGTTATGAAGCTGGCTTTGTCCGCAAGTCATGTTTAAACAGAACGGCCTACTCCAAATTATTGCCACAAGGCTGAAAGTGCACAATTGTTTAAAATGTCTTTATATGCTATAGCATTAACTGTCCCTTAAGGTCCCTTCAATGGAAACTCATGAACCCCATATTTTGGAAGAGTGTTCACATACTTATGGCCATTGAGACATTTTATCACTCCATATCATCTTTGAAGAGTGTCAAGTGACTTTTTTCAAGCTTGCTTATCTGAAAACGTAATTTAAAAAAAATAAAGATTTTAAAAAAAAAAAGGGAAAAAAAGCATTATTTACACATCACTGTAAAATATATTTTTGTATATATAAAGGTTTAGTGAACATACAAAAACATAGCCTTCAGCCATTCCCCGGCTTAAATCAAAACACAATGGGCACTATACATAGGTTGTACTACTAGGGGAAGCTCCGCTTGTCTGATTCTCCTCCCCCCAACTGCTGCCACATTTGGCATCTTTTGTGGGGAAGAGAGTACCTGCTTATGATAGGTACCCACACCCTCTTCTTCCCCCACAGCGTTCTGGGACACTTTACAGGTCCCAGAAGACTGTGGCACATTCTAAAAGCACGCATGCGCAGTAGGAAACCAGCTGTGAAGCCGCAAGGCTTTAATACCAGTTTCCCTTAGTCAAGCCGTTTGAAGAATCAGGGGTAAGAGGAGATCACCAAAAAGGCATACAGTCAACCTTTGCTCTGTACTGTTGTCTGAGTAAGTCAGTAGGATCGTCTTACTTCCATCACATGGAAGAAAACACCCCCCTCTGGCAGCTATACACAAGACACCAACAGTAAAAAACCAAAAGGAAAAGTCCCACTAAAACACTATTAAACTAGTGAAGGGGCTGTTGGGCCAGGGGAGACAACAACTGTGGCACCCGAGCTGACCCACAGGTCCTAAACTTTGTTGCATTTTTTGGGGCAACTACGAGATAAGTAGCCTTGTAGACCAGAACTACAGAGTTAATCAAGGCTTTCCAAAAATGAAGGGTAATGGCTTGCGCTGATTTCTACTTCAACAGAGAATTCCTGTATATGCCAGCGGGTCCCACTGTAAAATAATTTAAAAGGGTAAAGGTGAATTTACAACACGTCCTGCTCCTCCAGTTCACCGTATTTATCTGCTGTGCCAAAAAATTTTCCTCACCCATGACTGTGGGTGCACTGATCCATACAATTTTACTTTGTACACAACTCCTGAGGCTGGATAGCAGCATAATCCCAGCAATGGCTAGCAGTCAATTTCTTCTTCTGTCCTAGAAGTAAGAAGTGACTATTAGCACTGTTAAATGGCCATTGCCAGCAGTATCCAGGGCTGTGTACAGTTTAAAAGTGTTTGGATGGGTGGCAGATGATTCTCAGCAAGTTAGACAGGTGCAGCGGGTTCAAAGGAATAGAAACGGTATTAGAAATTCAGCTTTACATTTAAGTGTAAAAGGTGGAATTACCCTATAACAAAAACTATTTTTTTCCTGGTCTGAAAATGTTTCCGAGTATCATAAAGCTTAACTCTAAAATAGACATCATTTAATCAAGATATGCATCATGAAAAAAAATCTTCAGTATTTTTAGAATATGGGTAAGTCTTTGACTAAGCCGTACTGTGAAAAGGGCAATGCAGGTCTATGACCTGGTTGTCATTTCTGGCCGAGGTGGTAGAATCACATGACTGGCTGAACAAATTTACAACTATTCAGTGTATTTTGCCATTTCCTCGGAAACTCATCTTTGAGAAAAGGTAGTTGACAGGTTACGTGGGTTTTATGAGCACGTAGTACTATTCACTTACGTCAATGTTTACTGGCTCGATGGTATTTATGTGGACATTCGGGGCTGATGAAGAACGATCTCGCTGGCCAAACTGGTTTCTGTGGTCTTCATCAGCAGGTCGAAAGGGCTGGGGAATAGGGATGGATTTGGACGGAGAACTACTTGGGAGGATTGGAGACCTGGAACAGAAAATAGAATGCATTATTTACATTTTTGGCATTAAAAGTCTTTTTAACAGCTTGATGGTAAACTGATGAGGCGGGGAAACATAATGGCAGATAAACACCCTTGCATTCAAGCAAGCTTCATTGGTTTTTGAACAGGCACATAAGTGAGAATATCGGGGTGCTGTGACAACAGGAGTTAAGAGCATATAGCCCAGCACATCCTCCCGGCTCTCAACTTCTCCCTGCTACTATCTGTCTTAAAGTCAGCAACTGAGAAAGCTGTGCAGGCTAGTAGCCCGCGTCCTACCAACTGATGACAGCATTAAGGACATTTTGGGCAGCTGCCTGGGTACAGAGAGCAGCTAGGGGAGGAGAGAGCGGGAAGGAGGCATGGGCTGTGCACTCTCCCTCTTCTCTGTATACAGGAGTAAACACAGGATCACTCTCAGATACAAAATGTACAGGGGTTGATTATTGGCGCCCCCCCCCCCCCCCCCCACACACACACTGCTCGTATCCTGGAAGCAGACATTGTGGGTGGGTCCTGGTAATTAAACCCTGTACGTTTGGATCTGAGTGTGATCATTTGCTATCTCCTGTATACAAACAGGAGAGAACACAGCCTACACTTGCTCCTATTACTCCTGTAGTGATGAGCGACAGAATGTGATATGAGGGGGTATTTGGGGGAAGATTCGCAACTGACAGACCACTGAACTCTGCCTCACAGACTACATTTTAGAGCTTGTTACCACCAGATGCAGTGCAGTAACATGGATGTAATGCAATATTACGCGTTTTCCCACACTGCATAAAAATGTGCTGCCTTTTGCAGACGAACACAGGTCCCATTATTTTCTTATTTCAACCCCACGCATCTAGAAAATGCTCACATGTTCGCGCCTGCTAAATTGAAGTACCATGCGTTTTGGTGGAGCACATTTTTAAAAAACCATGCCAGCACCTTTTTTGAGCGTTTCACATGCATAGAGCAGCCCATTAAAAAAATGCAACGCGTGGGAACACTCATTCGCGAGTGCTCAGACGAACCTATGCTGAGCTGCAGAACTCGCTTTCCATGTTCATATTCATAACATAAAACATTTTCAATAGTTCAAAATGGAGAAGTGGGCAGGACTGACAACACTTCTTGAGATTTCACTGCAGCAGAGGCGACGTTGTCAGCCCACAACAGCAATTCAGGAACTCAATATTCTGGCAGATGTACCGCTATTTCTTTACACTTGCAGCGCTAATAAAAGACAAAACCTGGGAAAATGTGCAAATGTTGCAGAGACATAGCACATTTTTATTTTTTTATTTTGACCAATCAAAATAAAGCACAATGCCCCTTTGGAAAGCCAAAGGACAGAAGCAAGTGTAGTACTTTAACTCTCCATGAAGCAGAATAAGCATCGCTTCACTTGTATAGAGTTCAGAAATCCAATCACGTCAGCTTTCATTTGTGTTTAGCATACAGGAACTTCGCTGTATAACAGAGACAGACCGCTACATTATACTAAATTTGATATTAGCCTCTCGTACAAATGAATAAAAAATGAAATGCAAATATGTCACAGTAAGAAATCGCAATCAACGGGAACATGGGCTTAAAACTGGGGAGAGGAGGTCCTCACAGGGGAGATCTGGGAGGGGTAGTGAGACAACTGTAAAAGTACAAGCCAATGTCAGCGATGAAGCATGAGATGTGGATTTCAGGCAGAACCATGTAATAAACTAAAGTGTCTGCGAACTGCAAGCTGTCAGGATGATGAATTGGAACTTTGCCACAATAATTCTGCGTTAATATGATCGGCTACACAATCGCTGCACTTCATTATATCTGCCCCAGGAAACTAGTGCTTTTTGCTGCCTGACAATAATTATATACTAATAATCAAAATAATTGAAGCAAAAAAATAAAACTTTGCAGGTGGAGAGAATGAACAGAGTAAGAACTAGGAGTAGGATAAAATGAAGAGTCAAGCTTTTTCATTTGGGCAAACACACAACACTGACATGAAGACTATGGACAACAAGTGCTATGAGGAACAGCAATTTCCTGCATACCTCCCAGTTATGCAGCTATTTTATGGAAGCTCAATAGCAAAACAAAACATCAGCCTCCTCTAATAATGGGAAATTATAGAAGTAAAAACAGGTTGGCTAGTTTCTGCCCATTCTGAACAATGAAATGTAGTGCAAAAATACATACTAATCCAACAATGCAGAAAAATTTCCTTTTCCTATCGGAGACACACTCCAAAAAAAGGAATGAGGAGCCCTGGCCGGGGATCCACAAGAGAGCCAGATCAGGACCACTCTGTGCAATAACACTGGGACTACATGTCCCATGAGGCATTGCTTCTCACACATTAACAAGATCTCAAGCACTTCCTGACATATATGGACGGTGTACTGAGCTGTATGTGTGCTGCCCTGTATTTCCTGATATGTAAACAAACAATGCATTCTGTATGCAGGCCTACTAATCAGCTGACCAATTAATCGAATATGAAAATGGTTGTAAACTATTTTCATAAATCGATCATAATTGGAATATGAGCATTTTTTTTTTTTAACCTTCATTCATAAAATAAATTAAAAAAAAAAAACACCTTCCACTGTGTGCTCCTCCCTCCCTAACACTTACCTGACTCCTGCATCTGTGCCCAGGTGCAATTCTTCTCTCCCTCGCTTCCTGGTCTCTCAGGCTTTGTGGAGAACAGCAGCAGCCATTGGCTTCTGCTATTGTCTGTAAAATCCAGTGAGCAGAGAGCAGGAGGTGGGGCCGCATGCGTCAATGGACACAAAGAGCCCATCTCGGAAGTGGAACTAATGTCGGCGCATATCAGCCAAAATTGTGTTATTGGCATTTTTGCAGAGAAAAAGAATGCGACGATAATGGCGCCAAAAAAAAAAAAAAATGTACGCGATCTTTCTGCGATTTTACTGTACTTATGGCATGTGACCCAAAAAAACCACATCAAAAATATAACATGGGTGCCTTATTGATGCATTCTTGCTGCACTTTCAATACAATTCAACAGGGAGGTGCATTTTTTATATGATTTTAACTGACCAAAAATGCAGCAAGCAAGATTTTTAACACAACAGAAATGCAAAAGACCAGTGTGAAGATATACATGTAATTTAAAAGGGTTGCATTTTTCTTGTGTTAAAGGTGTGAATAATGGCCAACAATAAACTCATGATAATAATTAAAAAGTCAAATACAATTATATACATTTTAAAAACTGTAGTTTATGGTTAAGGGCATCCTGAATTTTCAGTACACCTCTACTGTGTGCGCGCGTATATATATATATATATATACACACACACATATACACACACACACACGCAAAAGTATTCAGACTCCCTTAAATTTTTAACGCTTTGTTATATTGCAGCCATTTACTAAAAATCATTTAAGTAAATTTTTTTCCCCTCAATGTACAGAAAGCACCCCCAATATCAAATGGTCCTAAGTATTCAGACTCTTTGCTGCGACACTCATATTTAACTCAGGTGCTGTGCATTTCTTCTGATCATCCTTGAGATGGTTCTACACCTTCATTTGAGTCCAGCTGTGTTTGATTATACCTATTGGACTTGATTAGGAAAGCCACACACCTATCTTTAACCCTTTCATGACTAAGCCTATTTTTGGAATTTCATGTTTACAAGTTAAAATCCATATTTTTTGCTAGAAAATTACTTGGAACCCCCAAACATTATATATATTTTTTTAGCAGAGGCTCTAGAGAATAAAACGGCGATTGTTGCAATATTTTATGTCACACGGTATTTGCGCAGTGGTGTTTTAAACGCAACTTTTTGGGAAAAGGGACACTTTCATGAATAAAAAAAAAAAAAAAAAATTAGCCCAATTTTTTTGCATAATGTGAAAGATAATGTTACGCCGAGTAAATAGATACCAAACATGTCACACTTTATAATTGCGCGCACTTGTAGATTGACGACAAAGTACGGTACCTAAAAATCTCAATAGGCGACGCTTTAAAATTTTTTTACGGTTACCAGGTTAGCGTTACAGAGGAGGTCTACTGCTAGAATTATTGCTCTCGCTCTGACGATCGCGGCGATACCTCACATGTGTGTTTTGAACACCGTTTACATACGCGGGCGCGACTTCCTTATGCGTTTTCTTTGCTTTGCGAGCTCGCGGGGACGGCGGGCGCTTTGAAATTTTTTTTTTTTATTTATTTTAAAATGACTAAATTGTTTTACAAAAAAAATAAAAATTTGATCACTTTTATTGCTGTCACAAGGAATGTAAACATCCCTTGTGACAGTAATAGGTGGTGACAGGTACTCTTTATGGAGGGATCGGGGGTCTAAAAGACCCCCCACCCCTCCTTTACACTTCAATGTATTCAGATCGCCAAAAACGGCGATTCTGAATACCGTATATTTTTTTTTAAACCGGCGCCATTGGCAGCCGAGTAAACGGGAAGTGACGTCATGACGTCACTTCAGTGTTTACGATGAGGAGACTGGAACGAAGCCGATTACGGCTTCGTTCCAGTTCCTCCCCAGCAGCCAGAGCCGACGGATCGCTAATCGGTGCTCCCGATCGAGTGGGAGCACCGGTAACAGCGGCGAGAGGCAGCGGGAGGGGGGGACGTCCCCTCCCGCTCCTCCGGCATAACAGCCGAGCGGCTTTTAGCCGCATCGGTTGTTATGGCTGGAAAGCCAATCGCCCGCTGTAAAAAACGGTACCGGGATGATGCCTGCAGGTGCGGGCATCATCCCGGTATACCCCCCGGAAGCCAAGTACGCAGATCTGCGTACGCTCGGCGGGAAGGGGATAAAAAAGACCCCATTCACACCTGAGCGTTTTGTAGCTTGACGCCTGAAGCTACAAAACGCTGGAGGGGAAAAAAATCCATTATTCTCAATGGAGATGGTTCACATCTCCACTCCAAGTCGCCTGAAGCCCTACGCCTGAAGCTCAAACAAGTTCCGGACCCTTTTTTGTCGAGCGAATCAGGCTGATTTGGGCGTTTTTCTTCTTTTAACATTGGTGACCTTTTGCCCTGCACAAATTCGCGGAAAATCGCGGTAAAAAATGCGGTAAAAACGCCGCGAATCGCGGTAAAAAACGCTTGAAAACGCTACGCTCAGGTGTGAATGCAGCCTAAGACCTTACAGCTCATAGTGCATGTCAGAGCAAATGAGAATCATGAGGTCAAAAGGAACTGCCTGAAGAGCTCAGAGATAGAATTGTGGCAAGGCACAGATCTGGCCAAGGTTACAAAAAAAATAAAAAAATTCTGCAGCACAGTGGTCTCCATAATCCTTAAATGGAAGATGTTTGGGACAACCAGAACCCTTCTTAGAGCTGGCCGTCCAACCAAAACGGAGTTATCGGGGGAGAACAGCCTTGGTGAGAGAGGTAAAGAACCCAAAGATCATTGTGGCTGAGTTCTATGTGCAAGACACATGAAAGCCTGCATGGAGTTAGGTTAAAAAAAAAAAAAAAAAAAAAAAACACCTGAAGGACTCCAAGATGGTGAGAAATAAGATTCTTTGGTCTGCTGAGACAAAGATAGAACTTTTTTGGCCTTAATTCTAAGCGGTATGTCCAGGCACTGCTCATCACCTGTCCAATACAGTCCCAACAGTGAAGCATGGTGGTGGCAGCATCATGCTGTGGGGGGTGCTTTTCAGCTGCAGGGGCAGGATGACTGATTGCAATCGAAGGAAAGAAGAATGCGGCCAAGTACAGGGATATCCTTGATGAAATTCTTCTCCAGAGTGCTCAGGACCTCAGACTGGGCCGAAGGTTTACCTTCCAACAAGACAATGACCCTAAGCACACAGCTAAAATAATGAAGGAGTGGCTTCACAACTCCGTGACTGTTCTTGAATGGCCCAGCCAGAGCCCTGACTTAAACCCAATTGAGCATCTCTGGCGAGACCTAAAAATGGCTGTCCACCAACGTTTACCATCCAACCTGACAGAGCTGGAGAGGATCTGCAAGGAGGAATGGAAGAGGATCCCCAAATCCAGGCGTGAAAAACTTGTTGCATCTTGCCCAAAAAGACTCATGGCTGCATTAGATCAAAAAGGTGCTTCTACTAAATAGAGAGCAAAGGGTCTGAATATTTAGGACCATGTGATATTTCAGTTTTTCTTTTTTAATAAATCTGCAAAAATGTCAACAATTCTGTGTGCACATTAAAGAGGAAAACAAGCTACATTTTGTTTTTGTCTTTTTATTGTGCCAAAATACAAAGTAAATGGCATTTTAAGTGCCAGGAAACAAAGCAGATTTCACTATGGTTCTTTTAGCTTTTACATCTATTGGCATTTGATTATGCTCAGAGCACACATGTCGAATAATAGCTGATAAAGAAAAAATTCAAGGACAGGCTTTCCATGTTTTCTGCCAATGTCATCATTTACTGCTCAGTGCAGTATTGACACACAAACACTTCTTGTGATTAGTCAAAACAGGACGTGGCTAGACAAAGTAAAAGCAGGCACCCTAGAAGTATGACACAAGCTTAACCACTTCAATACTGGGCTCTCGCACCCCCCTTCCTGTCCAGACCAATTTACAGTGTTCAGTGCTGTCACACTTTGAATGACAATTTTGTGGTCATGCAGCACTGTACCAATGTGAAAATTATATATATTTTTTCTCACAAAAACAGAGCTTTCACCTGCTGGTATTTAACCGCTTGCCATCCGTCACATGATGGCCAGGCGGTGCGGCTCTTTCTGGGAGGGCTTCATATGACGCCCTGCCCTTTAAAACAGGGAACGCACACGATCGTGTGCGTGCATCCCTGTACCTACAGTGGCGGCGTGTCACAGAGACACCGCTCGCCACTGAAGGGGGTGAACAGCCATTGGGCATGGCTGTTTACCATGTGATCGGCCATGATGAAATCATGGCCGATCACGTGGTAAACAGCACGGGATCACTGCTTGTCACCGACGATGGTAAACAGCCATTGGCCGGCGGCTGTTTATCACATGAGCGGCTGTGATCCAGCTCTTCTCTCCTCACACACCGTTTCCAGTGTGAGGAGAGAAGATCCAGGAGCAGCGAGTTACCGATCTGTGTTCTGTAGTGTCTGCACAACACCACACTTGCCCCATCGCCAACCCCCCCTAATTGTCATCTGTCACCCAGCAGTCACCCCATAAAGTGCACCTGTCACAAGAGATTGCCATCAGTGACCGTCAGCAGTGCACCTGTCAGCCATCACCCATCAGTGTCAGTCAGCGGTGCACTTGTCAGCCAACAGTGACCGTCAGCCATCAGTGACTGTCAGGGGCGGACTGACAACTCATGGGGCCCCCGGGCAATAGGAGGAGAAGATTATTGTGCCCCCAGGCAATAGGAGGAGAAGAATAAGAGCAATAGATTATGGGGCCACACAGTATACACACACAGAATAGGTACTGGAGAGGTGGGGCAGCTATAATTTTTTTTTTTTTTTTTTTTTTAAATCAAAAGAACAGATTTTTGCATACTGTCCCTGGTTTCATTGAGGCTGGGAACCATGATGGGGCTCCTTAGTGGCATGGGGCCCTCGGGCAGAGCCCAAATGGTCAGTCCGCCCCTGCCTGTCACCCATCAGTGACCGTCAGCCATTACCCATCAGTGACTGTCAGCGGTCCACCGGTCACCCATCAGTGATCGTGGCCTGTCACATCGTTATCACCCAACAGTGAACGTCACCTGCCACCCATCACACAGCCCATCAGTGTAGTCACTTGCCACACAGCCATCAGCGTCATGGCCAAAAGAGTTTACAACAGTGAGGAGGCGTTCCAGATCCTCTCCATGACCGAAGAGAGCAATGGGGAGTTCTCATAAGATTCCAAATCAAATTCGGAATTTGAACGGATTGAGTATAGTGAATGAGCAAATTATGTGGAGGAAGAATAGGTCCCTCTTAAAAGGCCACGGCACTCTGGAAACTAGGATTATATTCTCAGGCCAAGTACCAGTGCTGCCGCCAGCAATAGGCCCCAAGAACAAATTCCCAGGCCCAGTACCAGCGCTGCGGCCAGCAATAGGCAAACGGGAACAAATGACCAGTACCAGGGCTGCTGCCGGCGATAGGCCCCAGGAACAAATGCCCAGTACCAGCGCTGCCTTCAGCAGTAGGCCCCAGGAACAAATTCCCAGACCCAGTACCAGTGCTCCCACATCACGCCTGAGTACCAGCACAGGAAATTCAAATCCCCAACTACAGGAGTGTCACGTCCCCGAAGAGCCAGTGCCTCTACATACATGCCAGGTGGTCTTGCTAACCCAACATGGCTGCCATCCGATTCGGCATCACCAATTATTCCCCCTTTCACAGCACAGCCAGGTGTGCAGGCCAACACCCAAAATATCTCAGAGATTGATTGCTTTCATCTGTTTTTGCCCAACACTTTGCTGCAATTCATTGTGGAAAAGAAAAATGTATATGTCCAGCAGTATATTGCCAACAACCACCAATCATCATATGCCATCCATTTGAGTGGAGAGATCTGAATTTGGAGGAGTTAAAATTGTTTATGGGCCTCACCCTAAACATGGGGCTTACAAAAATAAAAAATGAAGGACATGCCTATTGGTCCACCAACCCCATCCACCACATGCCCATCTATTCTGCCATAATGGCCAGGTCCCGATACGAAATGATAATGCGCTCTCTTCACTTCAGCAACACCCAGTGCCCTCCCCACAAAAATTACGACAAGTTATATAAACTTCGCCCACTGATAAATGTATTTTCCCAACAATTTGCAGAACTCTATGCCGATCAGAATATATGTGTCGATGAGTCCCTGGTACCCTTTTCAGTCTGGCTAGGAATAAAGCAATATATTCCTCGCAAAAGGGCCAGATACGGAATAAAATTATACAAGCTCTGTGAGAGCCACGGGATATCTGTATGCGTTCCGCATATATGAAGGAAGAGATTCCCAGCTCCAGCCCCCTGAGTGCCCAGCCCACAAGAGCACAACTGGAAAGATTGTAAGGGACCTGGCATACCCACTTCTGAACAAAGGATATCACATATACCTTGACAACTTCTACACCAGCCTGTCCCTTTTCGAGCACTTATACATTGCAAAAACCCTGGCCTGTGGAACCTCCATAAAAAAATAGGAAGGGCTTCCCACAATCTCTAGCAAACAAAAAGCTGCGAGGGGTGGGTAGAGCAGCATTGAGATGCAACAATGTGCTGGCCTTGAGTTGGAAGGATAAAAGGGACGTGCACATGATGTCCACCATCCATGACACTACAATTGAGGTTCAAATTTGGAATTTCAATGATCAAATGATTCAGCCCTATTTGTCAATAAGGAGGTCCCGATCTTGATACTGGTCTACCTACCAACAAATACACAGAAAGCCCCGCCCCCTTCCTACAATTCATATAAGAAGTTGTCACGTCCCTCATCTATCACCAAATACACCCCCCCTCCCCCCCAGAAGAACTTCGCTCTGAGGCCGTTTGCTGACTTCATGAGCGCCACTTCCCCTTCAACATTCCACCATCTGAAGCAGGCCGAAGATGGCAAAAAAAAAGAAATAAAAAAAAAAAAAATAAAAAAAAAGAAGAAGGTTGCGTGTGCACCAAAAGAGGGTTTTGAAAAGATACCAGCTACCATTATCCCCAGTGTCCCTCCCAAACTGGCCTTTGCATTGGTGAATGCTTCCAACTTTAAAAATATGGGCTAATATTTTAGGGATGTATGATAACCATTTTCCTCATCTGAGCTGACCAATTTCCATGCTTTCCCAAATGACCATGCCACTTTCTTCTGCGTGAACTGACCCTGGTCTCTTTTTTGACTATGCCTCTGCCTACCGTTTGGACTGCTTCCACGTGAACTGACCCTGGCCTGTTTTATGGACTATGCGTTTGCCTACCGCTTGAACTGATCTGTTGCCCTGCTACTGTAGTACACCTTGGTCTGACATATGTAAGGGGCTCCAGAATTGTTTTTCCAGAGGGAGAAAACTATTTTCTTGGTTTTCTCCAGGTTTCATAATTTCCGGATTAGTGTCTGGAGTCCGGAGGCTTCATATAGATTTGGGTGGGTCATAGCCTCTAGCAGGGCCGCTGATAGAGATCATGGGGCCCCGTACAGCGTACCTGATGGGGCCCCCTTCAGCTCCACCCTGGCCCCGCCCCTGGTCCCTCCTTCAGCCCACCCCTGGTCCCACCCATTGCCCCTCCCCAGACCCGCCTTGAAACAAAGTGTAGGTTTGTCTACAAGTGATATTTGTTTTTCTCCAGCCAGTTATAGGTTTGATTATCCAAAAGAAATACTGTTTTCAGATGAGAACAGACCTCTTTAATATCTATATGTAATAAATAATAAGTATTGGCAGGGTATGTATTGCAAAGCATTGGCAGGGTATGTATTGCAAAGCATTGGCAGGGTATGTATTGCAAAGCATTGGCAGGGTATGTATTGCAAAGCATTGGCAGGGTATGTATTGCAAAGCATTGGCAGGGTATGTATTGCAGAGTATTGGCAGGGTATGTATTGCAGAGTATTGGCAGGGAATGTATTGCAGAGTATTGGCAGGGAATGTATTGCAGAGTATTGGCAGGGAATGTATTGCAGAGTATTGGCAGGGAATGTATTGCAGAGTATTGGCAGGGTATGTATTGCAGAGTATTGGCAGGGTATGTATTGCAGAGTATTGGCAGGGTATGTATTGCAGAGTATTGGCAGGGTATGTATTGCAGAGTATTGGCAGGGTATGTATTGCAGAGTATTGGCAGGGTATGTATTGCAGAGTATTGGCAGGGTATGTATTGCAAAGAAGTTTATGTGCATCTGCAGGAGGAGAAGGCAGCAACATGCCCCAGTTCTTACCTCCCTTTGAATCAAACTCTTTAGAAGGGACGGTGGCAATGTTAAATCATGTGATCGCACGTACAGAAGACCACTCTGAAAAGCGTTTAATATGGTGAGAACTCAGCCTCATCTTTGACTTCAGAGGTGTTGGAGTGTAGAATGTAGAATCGGTGTGACTTATCATTCAAGAAATCAGGTGGCGATGACCATATGAAAAGTCTAGAAATGCAGCAGCTAGTACTGCACGGATGATGCGATAGTGCCATTGATGGGGATTGGAGAATGATGCGTTCTACTCTGACAAACAGAATTGTTTTGTTAGGTTGTGCATGTATCCCAATGCTATCTTGCTGTAAGAGTATAAGTGAAGAAGCCATTTCAAATTCTGTGTCGTGTTTTATAAGCTCAGCAATTTTAACAGCCAATATGGCTGGACAAAATTCCAGCCTTGCAATGGTATGTACTGGTTGAGTTGAGTTGAGTTCAGCTTGGCCTTACAGAGTAGAAAACCCACATTTAACTTTGTGGTAGGCTACTGCAGATATTGCTTCAATGGAAGCTGAGAAAACATTGATCTCTCTCCTGGTTGTGTTGGTTGGGAATGCAGAAATGTAAAAAGTGCGGTATCGGAGATTGTCTTAATGGTTCCAGGGACTATTTCCCTGATTCTCATCTTTGTTGTTTCTCTCTGGGTAATGGTGTCCCAATCTATGTTTTTAGAAGTAAGATGTCTTACAAGTAATTTACCTTGAGCAGTAAAGGGTGTTATGAAACCCAGAGGATTGTAAATGCTGTTCACAGCAGACAAGCTCCTTGATTCGTAAAGGGCTTGTCACAAGTTGATACTCGAAACACGAATGTGTCTTGTTTGACATGTCAAAGCAATCCAAAGCCATGTTGCATAAGGGAAAGATTTGTTCCCTCGCTAAAATCCCTTTACACCAACACCATGGTCGTCAGAAGGAAAGGCTTTCATTACCCTGTCACTGTTAGAGATAATTTTGTGAAACCTGAGGTTGGCAGTGGCAAGTATATACTTCTTGAGAAAATCAATTGCTTTTTCTTCTGTAAGCAGAGATTTAAGCCCATTGTCTACGTAAAAATCATCTTCGACAAATCCGGGCAGCCGTCCCTGTCAGGAGAACACATGACTATAGCCGCTGGCAATTATTGCATGAAAAATCCAACATGCTAGCTTTATCCAAGTTTATTGATCAACTTGGGTACAACAGCATGCCCATACATGGTTCGAATCTCAGCCAGTCCCTGCTGCACTGAGCCGAGATTCAAACTGTCTACAGCCGACTCAAAGTTGCTCTGGTCACAGGACTGCCTTCCAGCATCGACTTCAGTGTAACGGAGAGGCAACGACAAGAGCTGCAGAGCTTGGGTGAGGACGTCACCCATACTTACTATGGGCAGTCGTTAGCTGTCCCTCCCTCCTCTACACTGAAGCCAGCCATGTGACTAGACCGGCACGGCT
>NW_027507903.1:504013129-504245629 GCF_037356315.1 Lithobates pipiens | reverse complement strand
CGAGGAAGGGGGACACACCCCTACACACAGCAACAGAGATAATGCTGTCAATCACAGGTTGTGTGCTGGTGAACCCTCTCCATCACCTTTTTTCTTTTGGTGTCCAGAAGTAACTCATGCAGGTAGCAGAAGAACGAGGCAGCAGAGAGAAATTACACTTAGTGCTCTGGACTGAGACAAGTATTGAGTATAAAGGGATATGCTTTCTTCATACTTCATGTCTGAGGTGTAGAACCACTTTAAGGGCTCGATTACAGCAGTGGCCGAGTAATACTGCAGCTGCCCCCGTGTGCCATGAAGGAAGCAGTGCCGATATGTCAAATGACACATTGCACGGTTTACTTTGTCTCCCCCCCCACCTTCACTCAAAATGTCAGAAAGTGGCATTTAATTTATCTTTGTTCAACACAACGAGTTGTGGATGTTGTGTACTGCTTCACAACACCCAGAGTTGAAGAAAAATAGTAGTCCATGTCCTACTTTTTTCAGTGAACTCCACCTTGCCCATGCACTGGCACAGTGTTGGGCAATGCAGCCAAGTCCAACGCATATGGCGCTAATGGGCTCCAATCCCTAAACTGAACTAAGCTCCAGCCTAAACCCACGGTCACATGACCCATTGGGGGAGATTTAGTAAAACTGGTGCAGCTGTGCATAGTAACCAATCAGCTTCTAGGTTTTATTGTCAAAGCTTAATTGAACAAGCTGAAGTTAGAAGCCGATTGGTTACTATGCACAGCTGCACCAGATTTTGTAAATCTCCCCCATTGGGTCCAGAGTCTTCTAACTTCCTCTACTGCAGAGGAGGGGGGACCTTTTTTGGATATCCAAGTCAATGCCTTGGTGACACTTTCCAATAGCTGTCCAGCAGAGGAGACCTCTTACAATCCAGAAAACTGCAGTAGCAGGAGGACATTATCAACTATCAATAAGTCAGCATAGGCACTTACCGCAGCACTGGATACAGCGTGCCAACAGATGGTGTTGTTAGAGTACAGAAAAGGTTTCAGCTGTTTTTTCGTTTTTTTTTTGTGATGACTAATGAATGGCTGGGAGAAGGGGGCTGAGAGGGACAGTATCAAACCAAAACAAAAATAAAAAAAAATAAAAAATAATTACCTGGAAGGGCAATGTAGATATTTAGCAGACTGGTTCTGAGCTCCCCAATACAGAGATCCACATAACTCAGTATTGCAGACTTCCTCAAATGCTGATAGCTTTAGAGGCCCCCCCATGTCCAGTATATCCCAAAGAGCAATCTATCCTGGCACGTTTAGTATGGCGAGAAAGTAAAAAATTGGATGTGCCCTTGGAACTGCCATTATGGAATAATCCTACATTTCCGCATTTATTGAATTTGGAAAACTCCTCCATTTGTCAGCGTCAGGGCTTAAGAACTTTAGCTGATATTTATAGTAACAAGGTTTTGCATTCCTATGAGCATTTATAAAGGATAGATCAGTTAGCTCATACGTTTTTTTTTTTGTTTTTTGTTTTTTATAGTTACAGTTCCGGCATGCAGTTTGGACCACACAACCTTTGGTTCGAGAACGATCCTCTGATCTGGGTTTTGGAGGTGCCAAGGCTCTAAAGGCCTTCTCATTATTCCGCACTATACTCCCACCTACTATATACACTAAGCTCCATAAGCTGCCTTTGGTGGTCCATATAAAATGGCAATCTTTAATACAAAATCTTTCAGATGAGGATTAGGAGGAGGCTAGGTCATGCCATCTAACAATTAATATTTTCCACCAACCCTACCTCACGTCCACCAGATTACCTGCCATGCATCGTATCCCCGATTCTACTGGCACTAGTTGCACCCAATCAGTGGCTGACTTTTCATTTGGCTTTGTCCATGAATAGTTAGCTGTTGCAAACATATTTTGGACCTATTCTCTGCAGTGATGTAAACTCCTGTTCCATTTACCCCTGAGGTTTGTCTATTGGGTCTTTAGGATGAAGAGCAAAGGCCATGTTAGACTAAAACACTACTGAGGGAGCTTGCAAGCTTTAATGTGCTTAAAGTGGCTGTCCCCAGGTTTACAGATGCACCTGTATATCTAGTGAAGGGACTATCCTTAGGTGATAAACAGAGATTAAGTAAATCCTCTTACATAAGTTGTATCTGTCTATCTGTAACCCTCTCTTCTCTATATCCAAAGTTCTGAATATATAAGCTTGTCTGAAAGTTCAGAAAAAAGGGGGCGGAGAGCTGAAGTTACTCTGCAGAGCTCAGTGAAGAGATAGAGTTAATTGGAGGGAAGGAACATGACCCCTTCACACAGCACACTACAACAGAGCTGAGGCCATCAATTTGCTGGAGATTCCTCCCCCAGTCACCATTTTTACCTTGGTGTCAGGGAAACTTGTCAGAAGTGAATCAAGCTGATGGCAGAGGAATGAAGCAGCAGACAGAAATTACATTTAGTGCTTTTAATTGAGACAAGTACACACTATAGAGGGTATTACTTTGTTCATATTTCATATCTCAGTTTTATAACCACTTAAAGTGGTTACAGCTCACCCCCCCCCCCCCCCATCCATCAGTGGTTAAATGCAAATAACCAGGTACTGCCCTATGAGAAAGTTTATGAAAACAGAGGTAGTCCTCGTAAATATATTAAAGCTATAGGATGTGTGCTGTGCTTCTTGCCTAACCTTATTTCCTCTTGAGAAAGTGTACCTTTGTGTTGCACCCACACTGCCTGACACTTGCGATGTGGATTGCAAGATAGTCATATATGTCGGTAAAAATAAATTTAGGGAAACATTTGTTTAAATGGTTTGTTATACAACACTGTTTATGGCACATTGAACTTTTTTGTACTGAGTGAATTTTTGTATGTCATCTGACAAGACCCCATGTTTATATGTCACTCTTTTGTACCGGCCCCTTTTACAATAAACAGTTTTTAAAAATGACATTTGAAAACATAAAGTACGATACAGAGAAGAGGAATTCTGCCAAGGTGAGGTCAATGATATAAAGAAGAAAAAAAATGAAATTCACATTTCATTCACTACCAGGATTACAGAAAATCCAACATTTAAAAAGCTCTATTAACAGATCAGAACTCCTGCTAAATGCTGGGGATAATCCAGAATTAAACAACAACTGCTAACCCTCCGACAGATTAAACATAATATTTCCAGCTTGCTGTTCTTCCAGCCCTGCCTGGAGAAAGGATTGTTTAAACCACAGGAGCACTTGCAGCTGCAGATGGGACTACACAAGCAATTTGTGGTGGTCCCACTCAGGGGTGGATAAACCAAAAGGGGAAATTCCATCCTAAACGTGGCCTGTGTTGGCACCTTACTGCTGTCTGGGGCTCCGTTAGAAGGATTTCCCCTCACATCCTGTCCTACTGACAAGGGTTTTACCAGACAAAGGATCATGTGCAACAGAGAGAAGTAAACAATCTAACATAATTCCGCTGACTTCTGGTCTGGTAAAACATTGTCACCAGGACAGGAAATTGGGCTCTCTTAAGGAGCCTACGATAACAGTAAGACCTGACAGGGGTTTCAAAACCTTTTGAGCTCTACCCAAAAATGAAGATAAAAAAAAATAATAATATATGTCTGGACATACACTTTAAACCATTACCTTGATAATATTTACCCAGTCTCCCCATCTTTGATTTCCTACAAAGATATACTGGTCAATTAATCTTTAGGAGGATCACCACTGTATCCTATGCTGTAGAGTAGATGGTAAGCAATGTAGCGCCAAGTGAGTAAAATCAAAATGTACATGGGGAATGGATACATCTGACATACCTGTAAGACCCGGTTCACACAGGAGCAACTTGTCAGATGACTTAGCTGCCTGACAAGTCACGTTCCGTTCTGCACCATGGAACCGTTCTAATAGGAACAGCTCAAGTCACTCTGACTTAGAAAAAAGGTTCCTATACTGCTTTTGGGGCGACTTCAGGTGACTTGCATTGACTTCTATACAGAAGTAATTTTGCAAGCTGCCGCTGAAGTCGTGTGCAGGTTGCCTCTGAGTGGCACTGCCCCTGTGTGAACCGGCTCTAAAAGTCAAATGCTAAACATTCTTTGGCTGGTGTCTTTCTGCAACACAGCCCAGTTCAAAGCCATGGGCACTAGTGCAGGTAAATACCACAGCACACTAATAATTTTCAAATTACATGTTTAAACATTTTAGACTATCTACTATCTTTAAAAAAAAAAAAAAAAAACAACCAGACAAAAAAAAAAAAAAATCCTGGAAAAAAATTAAAACTGGAGTATCTTACCCACTGTTATCGGGCGGAGGTGAGGGGGAATAGGATTCGACAGCTTGAGTCACCTCTTCAAATGGACCTTCATCCTGAGATATCGGGTGGTGCTCAAAGAACTTAGAGACAAACAGTAAACTGGAAGGCAAGACAAAATGGAGAGAATGAGACTGGCCTAACTTGTGCGGTGTTCAGAGGAATTTACAGCCTCACATGTACAAGAAAAACCCCAACAGCAGACATCAGTTTCATCTCAAATATACAGTCAACTACATGATCAGCCATAACATTATGGCCACCCACATAACCCATTGTGGACTCCACTAAACCTCTGAAGGTATGCTATGATCCTTCAAGTTCTGTTAATTGGGAGGTGGGTCCTCCATGGATCCCAACTTGTTTTTCCAGCACATCCAACAGATGCTTGTTTGGATTGAGATCTGGAGAATCTGGAGGCCAAGTCAACATCTCAAACTCATTGTTGGGTTCCTCAAACTATTCTTGAATTCATTCATCCTGGCTGCCTTCTCCCACTGTTCTGTGTTCCAATTTTGTGGCTCATGTGCTTACTGTAGGCGCTTTTGACCGGACACCCTGACCAGCCTGTGCACACCCATACGCAACAAACTGCAATGCACGGTGTTTTGACACATTTCTATAGAACCAGAATAAAGTTTTTTTAGCAATTTGGGCTACAGTAGCTCTTCTATTTAAACAGACTACGCGGACCAATCTTCACTACCCATGTGCATCAGTAAACTTTGGCTGGCCATGACCTTGTCGCCGGTTGGCTAACTTTCACTCCTTGTAACACTTATACTGATACACAAGAGCTGCAGTTTCTGAGTTGCTCTGACCCAGTCATCTAGCCATTATAATTGTGCCCTTGTCATAGTTGCTCAAATCCATAAAGATAAGTTCACCCGCAGAAACAGGTTACATGTTCCACATGTTTTTAGGGTGGAACATGTAACTTGTTCCCAACCCCCATGCTCTGACAGCAGGATGGGGATCTTCTCCCCGTACCTGCTGTCACGAATTGAAAAGAGTGCAACTGTGCGTGGCTCCGCCCACATGGCCATGCCACTCATTCACAGAGTCCTTTGTGGCTGTCGGCTTGTAGTTCTCAATGAACCACCAGGGCGCTGTTGACCGCTCTAGTGTTGAATTAAGTCTTCTAGTCTTTGCGAAACTGCCTGCGTGCAAGGGGTACAGGCAGACAGACAGTTTACACTGACAGTATGTAGGAGTCCTGATCGCGGGTACGGGGAATTTTCAGGCTCCTACAAAAACAAAAACGTTATTTTTAAGTGAACTTTAAAGCTTATGCACAAATGCTGCACAATATATCCCATCCACTTTCAAATGCCATTGTAGCAAGATCAAAGATATTATTTTTATCTGTCAATGGTCATAATATTATGGCTGATCTGTGTATGTTAGACAGATATCCCAGGGCCCAGTCAAATGTGGCTGCAATCAAAACTGAACACTATATACAGGCCACATTGGACACTTCAACAGCCAACAAGCAAAACAAAATATGCCAATTAAGATTGTTTACAATGCTTATTGCTTGCCCTGTTCAAATGTGACACTTAAAATGTAGTATTTTGGTTTTAACAATTTATAGAGGGCCTCTATGTAAATGTCACCTGTCTTCCTGGGACAATTACCGTACATAAGTTGTAATAGAATAGCTGACATATCTGCCTTTCTTGAAAAATTACCTTCTGTTCTTGTCACAAGGATAGCCTAGGCACCTAGATACAAGTTTATTTTTAATTTTTTTGCTATTTAAAAGGGTTGTAAAGTCAGAAGGATTTTATCCTAATGTATTCCTAGTGTCTCAGCTGTCCGAGACTCTCCCTCCTGATTGGCTGAGACAGCAGTGGCACCATTGGCTCATGCTGCTGTCAATTAAAGTCAGGTAGTCAGTCAATCAGGAGGGGGGGGGGGGGGCAGGCCACGGCTCTGTCTCTGAATGTACACAGGCAGCTGTGGCTTTGGTGCCCCCATAGAAAGCGGTTTGCTGTGGGGGCACTCAACAGGAAGGAGGGGCCAGGAGCACAGAACACGCACCCAGATTAGAGGAGGATCCAGGCTGCTCTGTGCAAATCCACTGTGCAGGGCGTGTGTGTGTGTGTGTGTGTGTGTGTGTGTGTGTGTGTGTGTGTGTGTGTGTACTTCTAAATCGCTTTAAAGTGTATGTGGAATCAAAACTGTTTAAGTCTGTCAAGTATTTTATTGCTGTCCTCAGTGGGGAGATTCACCCTGCTATTGGTCATGGTGATCACTGGTAAAGCTCTAGATGGGAAATCAAAAATGCTTAAGCTGTCACGGAACAGGAAGTGAGGGTAAATCTTACTATGGGGGCACCTGTTCTAATGACAGCTGTCTAAGACAAGATTTTTAAGTGAAAGGAACATCTACTTAACAGGACAGTAGATTTAACCCTTCCCTACTACAGTGGTGTGAAAAAGTGTTTGCCCCCTTCCTCATTTCCTGTTCCTTTGCATGTTTGTCACACTTAAGTGTTTCGGAACATCAAACCAATTTAAACAATAGTCAAGGACAACACAAGTAAACACAAAATGCAATTTGTAAATGAAGGTGTTTATTATTAAAGGTGAAAAAAAATCCAAACCATCATGGCCCTGTGTGAAAAAGTGATTGCCCCCTAAACCTAATAACTGGTTGGGCCACCCTTAGCAGCAACAACTGCAACCAAGCGTTTGCGATAAAGTGCAATGAGGCTTTTACAGCGTCCTGGAGGAATTTTGACCCACTCATCTTTGCAGAATTGTCCTAATTCAGTTACATTAGAGGGTTTTCGAGCATGAACGGCCTTTTTAAGGTCATACCACAACATCTCAATAGGATTCAGTTCAGGACTTTGGCTAGGCCTCTCCAAAGTCTTCATTTTGTTTTTCTTCAGCCATTCGGTGGTGGACTTGCTGGTGTGTTTAGGATCATTGTCCTGCTGCAGAACCCAAGTTCGTTTCAGCTTGAGTACACGAACAGATGGTCGGACATTCTCCTTCAGGATCTCTTGGTAGACAGCAAAATTCATAGTTCCTTTTATCACGGCAAGTCTTCCAGGTCCTGAAGCAGCAAAACAGCCCCAGACCATCACACTACCACCACCATATTTTACTGTTGGTATAATGTTCTTTTTATGAAATGCTGTGTTCCTTCTACGCCAGATATACTTGGACACACACCTTCCAAAGAGTTCCACTTTTGTCTCATCGGTCCACAGAATGTTGTCCCAAAAGTCTTGGGGATCATCAAGATGTGTTGTGGAGAAATTGAGACGAGCTTTGATGTTCTTTTTGCTCAGCAGTGGTTTTCTCCTTGGAACTCTGCCATGCAGGCCATTTTTGCCCAGTCTTTTCCTGATGGTGGAGGCATGAACGCTGACCTTAACTGAGGCAAGTGAGGCCTGCAGTTCCTTGGACGTTGTTGTGGGGTCTTTTGTGACCTCTTGGATGAGTCGTCGCTGCGCTCTTGGGGTAATCTTGGGCGGCCGGCCACTCCTGGGAAGGTTCACCACTGTTCTATGTCTTCGCCATTTGTGGATAATGGCTCTCACTGTGGTTCGCTGGATTCCCAAAGCTTTGGAAATGGCTTTATAACCCTTTCCAGACTGATAGATCTCAATTACTTTCTCTTTCTCAATTGTTCCTGAATTTCTTTGGGTCTCGGCATGATGTGTAGCTTTTAAGGATCTTCTGGTGGACCTTACTGTGTCAAGCAGCTCCTATTTAAGTGATGCCTTGATTGTGAAAAGGTGTGGCAATAATCAGGCCTGGGTGTGGCTAGAGAAATTGAACTCAGGTGTGGACAACCACAGTTATAGTATGTTTTAACAAGGGGGGCAATCACTTTTTCACACAGGGCCATGATGGTTTGGATTTTTTTTCACCTTTAATAATAAACACCTTCATTTACAAATTGCATTTTGTGTTTACTTGTGTTGTCCTTGATTATTGTTTAAATTGGTTTGATGTTCCGAAACACTTACGTGTGACAAACATGCAAAGGAACAGGAAATGAGGAAGGGGGCAAACACTTTTTTACACCACTGTATATCCAAACGTTAACATACAGTGTTCCCTATACAGAAGATATCAAATACTCACCTCTCCTGCCACCCAGACATCATCGATCTTAGCTGCAGTGAAGAGAAACTGACAGCTGAGGATGATGCAGAATCCCACCACTTTCTGGTCTCCCGTTGCAGTCAGTGGTTTAGTCCATCAGCCCCTGTGTCACTATTATGTCCTGTAGTAACATAAGAGCTGTCAGGAGAAACCTGAATGCACAGCAGGGAACCAGGCATCTGACACTACTGGAAGTGTTGGATTCTACAGAACAGCAGTCAGTATCAGCAGCAGAAGAGGGGTGTATTCCATGACAGAGCAGGGGTCAGTGTTTTTGGAACATTAGCTTTAGGGATCCCCTTCAAATCCTGCAAAAGAAAAATGGTTAGTCTTGTTAGTGGTGGAGCCGGCAAGACCAAACTGACCGCTCACAAACCCTGATGTGTAAGGCCTGTTTGAAATGGACTTTGGCTTGTATAAGAGCCGGGTGAACAGCAAGCTTATATGTAACTTTTAGCAAGCTTCAAGTAGCTTAGCTCAAGCTTTGAAATGTTATACACAGAACTCAATGGGCGTGCCGATTGCCATTTTAAAACAAGCTTCTGGCAGGCTTCACCAGGCTTTTAACAAGCTTCAATTAGTGCTGAAGACTGCCAGCAGCTTGTTTAAAGTGGCAATCAGCACTGCCATTGAGATCTGTGCTCAATATTTACAAACTGGAGCAGAAGGGAGCACTTTAAAAGATTCAACAAGGCTTACTGAAAGCTGCAAATGCTTTGTAAAAGCTTTCTGCTCACACTGCTCTTATACAAGCTAAAGCCCATGTGAAATAGGCTTAAAAGTTCTTTTTGAAAAGCAATGACTTTTAAAACAAGACAATGACAGAACAATTATTTGCCAATGGGTGCTTACTCAAGTCTGTCGTAGTTGACGCACATAAGGGGCACCTCCGTGCTGCACCGCTGGTGAAATTTATAGCCACACGTTTGGCAGCGAAAACCCTGGAATAGCAGCTTCCGGCAAAAGTCACAGAACGCCAAAGTAAAGAACGTTTTTCGTACCTGGAAATAAGAAAAAATAAATGAAAAATCGGACCACTTTACACGACAGGCATCAAGCCAAATGATGCCTTGCTGATGTATAGCGTGCCTGTATCCCCCAGTCAGTTTAGCCACGAAGGACTCCCTGACCAGCCATGGTTCTCCTGCTGGGAGCCACTTTGTGCGACATTGATATACTACCCACCTACTTACTATACAGACATTCTGTTATGAGGAAGAAGGATGTGAAGGGAGGCTGTGCGATCACATGACCGCCAAATAAAAAAATAAAATTAAAAAAAAAGTGAATTAAAAGAAATACCTTTTTTTGCATTACAGTCAGCTTTTATAGCAAATTCAAATACATCTTTTGATAATTATGTGCCGCTGTATTTTAAAATGTGTTTAGTAAGGTTTTTTTCTAAGAAAATAAAAAAAATGCACAGTATAAAAACAAAAAAAAACCCTGTAGGTATAATTCCCACTTCTGCAGTTTACTTTAATACATACAAAATTATGTGTTGTGAGGGGCACGTTTTCCAGAACCTCTACGTGTAGCTCTTCCCCTGTAAGCCAGCTGATGTCTGTGTCCCAGCCTATTGGCTTCTTCTCCCTGTGAAAAAACAATCCTTGAATTACAAACGCTTAACAAGAAAAGTTAAAAAAAAAAAAAAAAAAAAGTGTGTGTGTGTGTATTTTACATACTGTAAAAATGTAATTTAAATCAATGAAAAACTATAAAATTATTGGAAGACCACCCCAATCGCCCTTCTCCCCACTTCACAGTCTGCAGTTTAACATGGCTTGAGAGATAGAACGGGATCGATCACCCAGCTGGGAGGAGTGTCTGCCAGCGCCAGACAGCTGGTGACAACGTCCAATGCATTACTGTCCCCAAGAAATTGCACGGTAGTCCTGCGCTGCTGCCTGCTGACATTGCATTCAGTAAATGCATTCAGCAGCAGAGAACTCTCAGCAAAGTACTCTGGGCACAGAGAAGCCAAACCAGCCCCTACTAAACACCACCACTGCTGCTGTGTAGTGCTGCAGCACCCCAAAGCTGGCCCAGTAAAGCTGCATCATCCACCATAGTACAGTAAAGGCACAGCAGAGGGGACAACACTAAAGGCTTCCCAGGTACCTTGGAAAAAGTGCTGTCTGCAGGATCCAGTCCTGCCTAGAAACATTAAATCCTGCCCCCAGTCTTCCAAGACAAGGGCAAGTACTGTCCCTCTGGGTCATAGGAGGAGATCGATCCTACCCCTTCGGGGGTGTATGGAATAGGCAGGAAAAAAAAAAAAAAAACAGGCAACCAAATAATCTTCAAAGGGCACAAAACTGAAGTTTTGCAGCGCTGTGAGGGGTTTTGTCTGAATGGGGAAGCCTGCCTCATTTGGTCCATTCACCTGAAAATAAAAATGTGCCACATCACTGCCAAGTGGACCAGATACAACTTTATTTGCATCAGGCTACTCTTTGGATTGTCCCACTGACTTTTATTGGATTAAGGTTGTATCTAGGCTATCTTGGTTACATTACACTACAAATCAAGGAGATCCTCTGGGGTAAAGAAATCCTAAAAGGAAGGTACCTGTAATAAAAAGAGATCTTCTCCGGTGGCCTTTATTACTACCAGCACTGCAGCCTAAGTCAGTCTCTTCAGCATTCAATACTCCCACTGGGAGTGATGGATCCCTGCTGCACTCTGTAGTTCTTTACTCTGACCCTCCAAGTTACTACAGGACTCAGCAGTGACCAAGGAGTTGGCGGAAAGAACCACAGCATGCAGTGGGTGGACATAGGTACCTGACACTACCAGAAGCGTTAAAGGCTAAAGAGACTGAATGAAGCTGCAGTGCTGAAAGGTGAGGAAGATAGAAGACACTGGCTAGCCAGAGAGACATGTACAATACCTCTTTTACCGCAAGATCCATCCTTTAGGATTTTAATTTAGTTTGACAGATGAGACTTTTGAAAAATACAAATTGATAACATTCTTACCCATCCTGGACCCTGTAGACTGCACAACATTCTGGGATTAGACCTCGCATCATTAGTGCTTTCTTTAAGCTATCTCGCACTGTCACACCACACCTAGCTGGTACCTGTGGGGGACAAAGATACAACCGATGTTTTTCAGTGGACTATTATACATAATATTCATTGAGCAGTTCATCTGGTATAGGTTAACCTTTTTTTTTTTTTTTTTTTATTTTTTTTTGAGAATGTCTAAAAAGGTAGGGGGGTATATATGTCCTGCATACAATGACTTAATATTTAGGGAAATATAGGACTTTAGCTTGGCAGAATATGTAGACCACCAATCAACATACATGAGAACGAATGGCCATAAATGTGCTAAAGTGCACTTCTGGTCTCAGTATGAATATTGCAAAAAACACTTATGCTTTTTTTTTTCTTAGTAACTAAAATTAAGCAAGCATTTTTGGTATGACAGGAAGGAAAGCAGGGTAAAATACAGAAACAACCTTTATTTCTACAGACTACCGGCTTAGAACCACAAAAGTCTTTTAAAGCCATACATCAGGCAGGTGTAAAAAAAATAAAAAAATAAAATAAAAATAAAAAAGGAGGTTTGTTTTCACTACAACCAGTACAATATGTTTACATTTTACTTGATTGTAGCCTATTGTAATCTTAAAGGGGTTGTAAAGGTTCATTTTTTTATTTTCTACATAGGTTCCTTTAAGCTAGTGCATTGTTGGTTCACTTACCTTTTCCTTCGATTTCCCTTCTAAATGTTTTTTTTCTTTGTCTGAATATCTCACTTCCTGTTTCTCCTCAGTAAACTTCACACCATCATCCGAGTGGTGGTTAGTCAGCCAGAACAGCTTACTGAGGAGGAACAGGAAGTGAGAAATTCAGACAAACAAAACAAAGAAAAAAAAACATTTAGAAGGGAAATCGAAGGAAAAGATAAATGAACCAACAATGCACTAGCTTAAAAGGAACCTATTTAGAAAATAAAAAACGAACCTTTACAACCCCTTTAAGTACAGCAGCACTGGGAGGAGGGGGTGGCACTTGGGGCCAAACAGGTATACTGCATTCATATGTGCCACAGACCGGATCCCCCAGTCTGTGGCTGGGGGATCCGGTGGGGCCTTACTGCAGTTAGGCAACACAGTTCAGAAACGTCAAGTCTTTAGGCTGGTTGTGCCATATCCAGGTATGGTAGGTCCAAATAAATCTCTACTAGAATCACAAACAAAACACAAAACACACTTTTGGTGGGTAAGTCAGTTGCCATAAAAGTTTTCTTGAAAAATATCACATGCTTAGAGGGAGCACAAGACAAAACTACACATTATACAGGGTAAATTAAAGGCCAAGTTCACTTTTGAAACATGTTGCATGTTCCTTTTTTAGGGAGGAACATTCAGCATGTTCCAGCATCTACAGCTCTCCCCCTGCTAGTCCCTGCGACAGCGGGCCAGGAATCATCTCCCCACACCCGATGTCACAATGTGAAAAAATGCCTACAAGTACAGCCATTGTGGCTGAGGTCTTGAAGTTTTCAATGAGCTGCGAGGGCGCTGGAGAGCAACCTTGTAGTCCACTGATATTTTTGCTCTCAGGCAGCTGTCTCCCCGTATGAGCTACAGGCATGCAGCTATGCTAAGAGTCTGCAGGACATTGCACCCATGATCTGCTGGTTGCAGGTGCAATGCTCTTCAGGCTCCAATGCACATTTTTTTTTTACCTGCAAAAAATGTGTATTTACTGGTATTTATTAAAAAAAAAAAGAAAAAAAAAAAAGAAAAAAAAAAAAGTGAACTTATTCTTTAAGTCCCACTACAGACTACTTGTAAAAAAAGATAATGGTCTTATAGATGGTCCCAACTAAGCTATGCTTGTGAAATGCAGCTTCGCCTAGAAAAAGTATGGGTGGATCGAAATCCACTTCATCACTTATAGAAATGGAGACAGCCTAAAGTTCACAACTTGATAGTTCTGAGGCTTCATGGGAAGTGGACTAATAACAAAATTACTACCCATGCCGAATATATTTATATATGCTGCCATTCATGCTGCCTGGTGGTTCTTGCTTGTTCAAGGAGTCAAGTATTAAAACAAGAGAGACTAAATAAAACCAGAACTTTTGCATAGGTGTTGGTCAGGCCAGTAACTCACAGTACTGAAGACAATGGATCAGTAGGATAGGCAGTCAACAAATACTTTCAGCAGGAGTGTAAGCAATGGCAGAATATGTATATATTCAGCAGAGAACCAGCTTTAAAAAAGTAGAATTTCAGGCAAATATATCTATATTTTATCCTGCTACCACTCCCATTCTAAAAAGGAAAGATGTCTACCGGTATATTTACCTATTCTGAAGGAGCTTCGTTCCGGTTACATGATTGTTCCAGTGGCCAAGCAGAGAAGAGATCACCGATAATGGTTGCCGGGCCTAGGTGATGATGTCATCCATAGGTTTACTAAGGGGAATGCATTGTTGGCTGTACCTCCCTCTACATTGAAGCCGCCACTGGGAGCCAATCACGTCACTCAGAATAGGCAAGTATAGCAATCTTTCCATTACAGGGTAGTTAGAATAGGCTTAGAATGGTGGTGGGAGCAGGTTTAAGTATAGTTAAATATTTGACTGGAATTCTACTTTAAGGCCAGCTTCTCTTCTTGACTATAGATGCGAAAAGTTGTCAGAAAATTACAAATCAGGTTTATGAACTGGCTCATTTGCCCGATACACTACAGTAATGTTTTCTTAGCATTTCCCAAAAAGTAAAAAATGTCAGTTGCGGGTGGCGTTTTTTTTCCCCCTCTCATCTAGCAACCTCTAGCAAACTGGACATACTTACCACAGTGCGCTGTTTGTTAGGTAGGAAGACTCTTACAATAGGTTTCTGAGGAGATTTGGGGTTAATACGGGAGAGGTCAGAGGGGTTCTGCAGGACGGACAAGGACGAGGGTACTAAAGACAGGGAAGAGGGTACAGAAGATAGTGTCATTTCTGAGGACAGGGATGAAGACGAGTCTGTTCCATTCCCCATTGACTCCAGTAACTGTTGTTCCCTCTGCTGGAGGGCATCAAGTTTACTTGTGTATTCCTCGTAAGCCTGTGGGAAGAATACCAAACAAATCAATAAAGCCACTGAAGACAGAAGGAAAAAAGTCAAAAGGAGCAAGATAGAGAGACAGACATATAACAGAGAGGCTTGCATATCATAAAAACAGAGCACACAAAGGTGACCTAAATCCTGCAGACTGGTCTTCGATATCAAAAGAGCAAGCTCACAGGGCCCAATCCTGTGATGTCACATAGTCAAGCTGGTGAAGATGGCATCCATCTAAAATTTTCTACCTGCTGGAATAGACTCCTAATGCAGATCAAGTGCTGTGCTTGGTTATTATCAAAACAGGATTTATATAACACCAGGCACAGCAACAGTTTGCGCAGCACTTTACAAAATAAAGGGAGTCAGCACAATTCAATAAGGTAAGAGTTTAAAAAAGGCCTTTTCAAGGAAACAAAAATTTCTTCATCAGTTTAGGCCAATATCCATTCTTATATTCATATTTTTAATTCAAGCAAAAAAAAAAAAAAAAAATAACACAATAATAAAAAACACAACCACAAAATCGCAAATTGAATTGGTTTGCGCAAAAGTTATAGCATCTACAAAATGGCAAAATAGGGGATAGATTTATGACATTTTTAATTTTTTTAATTAGTAATGCCGGAGATCTGCATTTTTTTTAGCGGGACAGCGACATTGCGGCGGACAGATCGGACACTTTTATGGGACTATTGACATTTATACAGCGATCGCTGCTATAAAAATGCACTAATTACTGTGTAAATTGTCACTGGCTGGGTAGGGGTTAACACTAGTGGTGATCAAGGGGTTAAATGTGTTCCCTCATGAGTGTTTCTAACTGAGGGGGATTGGACTGACTGGAGGAGACGACATATCGCTATTCCTGATTAGTAGGAACAGCAGATCGGTCTCTCCTCTCCTGTTAGAACGGGGATTTGTACATTTACACAGTTAAAGTCATTAACTGTAATTTATGTTTCCCACAAACGCATAAAATTGTGTATTTTTTAAATTACTTTTTTTTTATTACTATTTTTTTTTAATTACTTAAACCCCCAGAATTACATAATTTTCTGAAGGCAGATGCCCTTTATATTAAAAGAATGGTAGTTGCATAATATTTGCACACCTTAAATTGCGTTTGTATGCCAAAAACTTAATCTCATAAATACATAAATATTTTGTACCAAATAGAACTTGAGGTAGTGTCAATTACATAGACACCAAATATGTCACGCATCAAAACTGCATGTGCAAAAGATTGCAGTACCCAGAATTATCAATAGGTGGGGCTTTAAATGCTTTTACAACTCATCAGTAGTAAACTGTAAATCTGGAAATTGGAATTATTGCTCCCACATTAGCAGCAATATATAACATAAGGAGCAATTGTCCTTTACATACGAGTGTGTGCACATGGTGTTGTCTACATACAAGTGAATGGAAAGGACATGATGAAATGGCTATTTCTTCAAAAACAGAAAAAAGTGCAAATATTTGCAATGTACACAATTGTGCTAATGTCATTAGAAGATGCTGTCTTTTTTGGCTCCGTTCACACCTAGGCTTTTCTGCCCGTTTTTCTGCTCTAAGCCTCAGCTCTAAAAATGCCAAAGACAAATCCCATTTATTTCAATGGCCCCTGTTCTCATCTGAGCGTTCTGTCGCCTATAGCAAAAAGTCAGTCGCTCAAAAAAAAGTACAGGAGCTTCTATTTTGACAGGATTACAGGCGTTTTAATTCTTTTACATTGGTGACCTATGGAACTTCAAAACGCCTGTACAAAAACACCAGAAGAAACGCCTGTAAAATAGCAATGCCTAGATGTGAACAGAGCCTAAATGTAAGCTAGATGACCCCATCAGTTGTGTGAACTGGCGCTCAGGAATTACCCATCAAATCTGTAGTACAACATATAACGTGTAAAATTAGCCACAATCCCTTGTGCTGGGCATGCTAAGAGGGATAACTTATGATGAAGGTAACAACCTACAGCTATGTCAACTTGTCCATTGGTCTGACATGTAAAGGTCTTGTCCTACACTCTACAATTACTGAAGGCCCAAAGTGGCCTTTGTGGTTTGTGGCTTCAGACCAACAGTCAAAATGGGGCAATCACTCATTTCCTGGTGTGCAACAAAGACTGCTTGTCAAACTTTTATAAAATGCTATCCCATGTTTAGAAGGCTGAAGGCAATGCAACTAGAGCATGTCATTCATGTACAATTAAAAATAGGTGATCGCTCATAATATTTAAAGCCTAAATGAAACTTTCACTTCTATGCATTCCAAGAAAAACATGGAAAATCTTGTTTGGTTTTAGAAAAGCAGCCATAGCCCAAGGCTGGCCATAGATCGTTTAATTGGTTTTGTTCAACCAGCGGGTTAAACAAAAAAACTGACCCAATTCACCCATCCACACATTTGGAGGTGGATGGAGAAATCTTTCCCACTGTGTCATTGTATTCTGAAAGCGTGGAGACTTGCCAACGGTCACAATTAAGGATGAGCTTAAGAGTGTTCGCAACCCACACGTGCAGAGTCTGCCAAGAAGATGGCACTGCAAAGAGCTAATTGCCAGCAGTGAGACATTTTCCCGATCTGCGGCTGCAGAGATTGAGAAATGTCTCACGGCCTGTATTTAGCGATGTGTCGACTTCCTGGCGGGCACTGCACGTGTGGGGTGCGAACACTCTTCAGCTCATCCTTAGTCACAATACACCGATAAGTGCTACAGTCCATTTCTAAGCGATCTGCACTGCAGGCAATTTGCAACAGGGTGGCTGAACAGAAGACGATTGGTAGTTTGATTTCTCTTTAACCACAGTGGCCATACATGGATTAAAATTTGCCCAGTTCAGCAGGGACCAGCCAAATTTTGCTTCTTGTGTGGCCAGCTTTAGTAGAAAAGCCTGTCAGTTGGCCAGCATGCGCTACAGTAGGACACTTGTTCTCTGCCGGTGTGCTATCATATAAGGTCCTCCATCTGATAGTGTCCGCTGTGCACAGCAACACAGATTCCGAAAATTGCCGAGGATGAACGGCGCCTGCGCCATGAGTCCAGGTTCTATCCCCACTATCCAAGTGGACATAGAGTAGGAATAAGAAAAGAGCCAAACGCAGCGAGGCTGAGCCCGAAGCGTGGCGAGGACACTATATGATGGCCGGACACTATATGGCAGAACACCGGCAGAGGTCTTTATGCAGGGGATCAAACACACCCCCATCCTGGTTTAAAGTAAAGTAGAGGGCAAGTATTGATAAAGTCCAAAGCACACAATGTCTGGGCACCTCAACTGTACAAAATGCTTAAAATGATATTATTAAAGAGGAACATTTTGATGGAAAGATATTGACTCTTGCTCAAACATTATGAAAATTTGACTACAACCTGGCCATACTTAGACCAAATAATGGCTAGAAGTAGAATTGCATCCTTTTGATACCTGTGCTCTGCCTATTTGATTAAAGGGCCTTTTCCCAAACAGGATCCTACCTTGTATTTATAAGGGCTCATTCATATGCATCCACCTTGGAGCTGTGTGCAGGCAGCCGATATAAGTGGATGCTCACTCTGCATTCAGATTCGAGCACCCATGCCTACCCACGAGTCAAACTTTGACAAGCCATTGTGTCAGTGCAGGCACTGCATACGCATCGATTTCTATTGGCTGCCTGCATACAACTCTGTGGTGGATGAACATGCTTCTGCCAGCAGCGCTGCACAGAGCACAGCACTGTTCTGCTGCCTGAATAAGCTCTTAGCTTGACTGGGATTTACACCTGTCTACCCTGTTTCGCATCCCAATATTGCATTGCTTGCCTCTGCATGAACATACATAAACCTGACAATTACAACAATGTAAAGTGAAACAATGGCTTGTGAACCGTATTCAATCCTGTTGCCATCCTAAAAAACTTATATGAGAGGAAGCCTGTAAAAGAATAGGCTTAATACTTACCTGTCTAGAAAGTGTTAAGGGAAATATTCTCTTGCCTTCAAGAGCTCTGGGTGCTGCTGACACTTCAAGGTATGTAGGGATTAGTACAAGAACCACAGAGCACAACAGGGGACACGCCATCTGACTCATGCTGGGTGTTCATTTATTTTTATCAAATAACAAAATGGAAAATAAATGAACAGAAGAGAGATCCAAGTCAAAACCATATTTGGCGTGACCACCCTTTGTGCAAGTGTACCTAGAATTTGATGTTTTGAAGGCACAGTTTTTGAAGGAACTAAGCAGGTAGGTTGTTCCAAAAATCCTGGCAAACTAACCACAGATCTTTTGTGGATGTAGGCTGCTGCAAATCCTGTCTCTCCATGTAATCACAGACTCGATGTTGAGATCGGGCTCTGTGGGGGCCAAATCAGCACTTCCAGGACTCCTTGTTCTTCTTTACACTGAAGATGGTTCTTAATGGCATTTGCTGTGTTTGGTGGCGTTGTCCAGCTGCAGACTAAATTTGGGGCCAATCACATGCCTCCCTGATGGTATGGCACGATAGATAATTCTGCATTTCTCATCGAGGTCTCCTTTGATTCGGACCAAATCTCCAACTCAATTTACAGAAATGCAGCTCCAAACTTGCAAAGAACCTCCACCATGCTTCCATGTTGCCTGCAGACACTCATTGTACCACTCTCCAGCCCGTCGGTGAACAAACTGCCTCCTGCTACAGTCAAATATTTCACATTTTGATTCATCAATCCAGAGCACCTGCTGCCATTTTTCTGCAACTCAGTTCCAATGTTTTCGTGCATGGTTGAGTCGCTTAGCCTTGTTTCCATATCAGTGGTATGGCTTTTTTGTCATAATTCTTCCATGAAGACCACTTGTGGTCAAACTTCTCCAGACAGTAAACGGGTGTCCCTGGGCCCTACTGGTTTTCGCCAGTTTTGAGCTGATGGCACATCTTCCGATGTTGAAAGGAAGTATGATGGGTCTTTCATCTGCTGCCTGTTTCCTTGGCCGACCACTGGGTCTACGGTCCTCAAAGTTGCCGACCAATGGTATCTTCAATGCTGAGAAATACAGGCAGATACTGTACTTATCCATCATGCCATACCATCAGGGAGGCGTGATTGGACCCAAATTTATTCTGCAGCAGGACAACGACCCCAAACAAACAGCCAATGTCCTTAAGAACTATCCTTGGTGTAAAGAAGAACAAATTTCCTGGAAATTATGGTTTGGCCCTGTGAGCCCTGATCTCATCATCGAGTCTGTCTGGGATTACATGAAAAGACAGGAGGATTTGAGGCAGCCTACATCCACAAAAGATCTGTGGTTAGTTCTCCAAGATGTACCTACCTGCCGAGTGCCTTCAAAAACTGCGTGCAAATGTACCTAGAAGAGTTGATGCTGGTTTGAAGGCAATAAAGTAGTCACACTAAATATTGATTTGATTTAGATTTTTCCTCCATTTTCTCATATTGCATTTTGTAAATTGGTAAAGATAAAAAAAACATTTAAAAAAATGCTATGTTGTGTGTGTGTGTGTGTGTGTGTGTGAGTGAGTGAGTGAGTGAGTGAGTGAGTGAGTGAGTGAGTGAGTGTCTCTCCATCTATATATATTCAAATGATGATTTAAAGTATAAAAAGGCAAAACCTTTTCTTTTTTTTTTCGTTTTGGATAGAGTGATTAGAACTCCTGACAGTTTTTAATGCTCTGTTTTCACCCTCTCTATTTGTATTTACCATCATCATTGAAAGTAAAAAGAAAAAAAAAAAAAAAAAAAAAAGCAAATTTTGAGTTCTCCACAGAAAAGTAAGAGAGAGGAAATCTTCCAATTGGGGGTTCCCAAGAAATTCCCTTAATATGCATGGACTCTCTCTCACTTCCTGCTTTGGGACAGGAAGTGAAGGGAATTCCCTGCAGTGGGGAAAAAAAGAAAAGACAAAATTAAAAAAATGCTGAAAACTTTTGCCTAGTTCTACTTTAACCACTTACGGACCACCCGCCATGGTTATACATCGGTACTTTGAAGAGGAATATCATTATGGCAGCAGCTAGCTACCATAACCCCAGTATCCTCTTCTTCAGCGGGCAGTCCGCTTTCAAATAAAAATTGTCTCTGCAGCGGATTTGCCACAAGATCACTTTTCGGCGGCGGGAGAGGGCTGCCCCCTCCCGGCACTGCATACCGGAGCCATCAGTAGCGGAGGAGGCGATTGGGTCCTCTTCCGTGTGTGGTATAGAGAAGAGTGAGGGGGAAGATGGTCATCACCATACCAGTGCAGTGCGGAAACGTTATTAAAAAACATCACTTCTGCCCATAGCTCCTAAATGAGACATTTAAAAAATAAAAAAATAAAGTCAAATGGCATTTAATTTTATTTTTATTATTGCATTTTAGTGTAAATATCAGATCGGAGGTCTTTTTGACCCCAGATCTCATATTTAAGAGGTTTTGTCATGCTTTTTTTTCTACTACAAGGGATGTTTACATTCCTTGTAATAGGAATAAAAGTGAATTTTTTTTAAAGAACAGTATAAAAAAAAAAAAAAAAAAAAGGAGAATAGATAGATAGATAGATAGATCTATTTTTTTTTTTTTAAACACACCCCATCCCGCCGTGCGTGCAGAAGCGAATGCATACGTGAGTAGCACCCGCATATGAAAACGGTGTTCAAACCACACATGTGAGATATCACCGCGATCGGGAATTCTAGCCCTAGACCTCTGCAACTCAAAACATGCAACCTGTAGAATTTTTTTAAACGTTGCCTAAGGAGAATTTAAGGGTAAAAGTTTGACGCCATTCCACGAGCGGGCGCAATTTTGAAGCTTGACATATTGAGTATCAATTTACTTGGCGTAACATTATCTTTCACAATATAAAACAACTGGGCTATCGTTACTGTTGTCTTATTTTTTAAAATTAAAAAAAGTGTATTTTTTCAGAAAAGAGTTTGCTTGTAAGGCCGCTGCGCAAATACGGCGTGACCAAGTATTGCAATGACCGCCATTTTATTCTCTACGGTGTTCAGAAAAACAAAAAAAATTTATAATATATATATATATATATATATATATATATATATATATATATATATATATATAATGTTTGGGGGTTCCAAGTAATTTTCTAGCAAAAAAAAAAAAAAAAAAAAAACACTGTTTATAACGTGTAAACACTAAATCTCAGAAAAAGGCTAGGCCCTTAAGTGGTTAATTTTAAAGCGGTTGTATAGTGTTTTTTTACCTTTACCTACAGGTAAGCCTATAATAATTCTTACCTGTAGGTTAAAAAAAAAAAATCTCCTAAACCTGTATGGTTTAGGAGATATTCCCCTCGCAATGAGCTGCTGACTGCAGATGCGCACAGGGGATTTTCGGCTGAAAGCCCAGCAGACGCTGGGCCCTGCCGGTGTTCTGCCTAATAGAGTCCGCCCATCAAATGGTGTCCGCTCCGTACTGCGCATGCGCAGTACGGAGCAGACGAAGCTTCGGAAAATCTCCAAAGCTGAACAGCGCCTGCGCCGTGAGTGGAGGTGGTGGCCCCACCATCCAAGCGGACATAGGGTTGTGAATTTTAGAGGGCCCCTCGCGGGCGAGCTTAGCTCGCCACGCTTCGGGCTCGGCCTCGCTCCGCTCGGCTCTTTTTTATTCTAACTCTATGTCCACTTGGATAGTGGGGATAGAACCTGGACTCACGGCGCAGGCGCCGTTCTACCTCTGCAATTTTCGGAATCTGTGTTCCTGTGTACTGCGCATGCGCAGTACGCAGGGGACACTATCTGATGGAGGACGCTATTTGACAAGACACCGGAAAGAAATCTCCGGAGCGCATGTGCGGGAGTGACGATATCGCGGCTCCGGACACTCACAGCGCCAGAGCCGCGATACCCGGAAGACACACCGAGGGAACAGGTCAGCTCCCCCCGGCGTGGACCAGGCGAGATGTCGGGGAATCGTTCTAAGGTAAGTATTTCATAATGAGCTAGTATGTGGTGCATACTAGCTCAATATGCCTTTTCCCTTGCAGGTCTAAAAAAAAAAAAAAAAAAAAAAAAAAAAAAACAATTAAAAAAATTTGCAGGTTTACTCCCGCTTTAAATCACACCTCAAATAGGGAAGAGATTGGGTACACTAAACATGTAGATAAATGAGCTGGCCAGGAGAAGCGAAACATAAAAGATCAAGCCGCAAGTTCAGAAGCACATAATGTTTATGAAAAGTGTCTGATTCGGTTTACACAACACAGTGCAGTATTAGCCAAGGACGTATTCATTCTGGACTGGTGACAACTTTTAAGACTGGTTATGGGTAAACACATCTGGAGGCAAGGAGACGAGGGAGAACAAGTTTACAAATCTAAGTCTTAGTAGAAAGGAACTCTTATTTTCAGGTTAGATATGAGCAAGTCTTAAACTAAAAAGAACACTTTATTTTATTAAATTATTTTAACTCCCTTGCGTATTATTATTCCTGCCTGCTGGTGAGCACCAGAAAGTCCATATTGCACACAAATTTACTGTCATCGGTTTATGCTGTGGGCTGCAGAGGCCGAGCTCTGACGTCACTCAAATACACGGAGTAATCTGGACTTTCTTCTCTTGATGAAGAGGGATGAATAGCTCAGCTTCTCTGATGGAAATCAGCTTTACGGATTCTACTTCTGCTCGGAATCTGCTCCCTTTGTTATGATCCTCAGATGGCTTAATTAGCACTAAGAGCACATTGGTTTAATTGTTTCACCATAGTCCTGAAGTGACAGTGTGCAAGAGGATCAAAAAACCTCCCCATTAATCCCTTATACTTCAACTGACTGACTGCCTGCACAGAAGAGGTACACTATATTACCAAAATTATTGGGGCGCCTGCCTTTACACGCACATGAACTTTAATGGCATCCCAGACAGTCTGTAGAGTTCAATAGTGAGTTGGCCCACCCTTTGCAGCTATAAAAGCTTCAACTCTTCTGGGAAGGCTGTCCACAAGGTTTAGGAGTGTCTATGGGAATGGTTGACCATTCTTCCAGAAGGGCATTTGTTTGTAAGCCTTATTATAGGCATACATGTAGGAAAAAAAATAAAAAAAAAAGAATCACCAAGCGGGCTTTACTAACGCTTTAAGGTAAAATGCCTTAAAAGTGGTTGGATGTAAAGGCATTTTTTTTTAAATAACAAACATGCTTATACTTACCTGCTCTCTGCAAAAGAAGCGCACAGAGCGCCCCAATCCTCCTCTTCTCGGGCCCCCTGACGGTGCTCCTGGCTCCACCTCTCTTGCTGGTGCCCCCTACAGGAAACTGACTCCCATGGGGGCATCTGTACGGGCTCGCTCCCGAACCCCGCAGCTTCATCCGTTAACACACAGACAGCGTGACTCGACCCTGCCCCCTGCTTCCTTGTCACTGGATTTGATTGACAGGTGTGGGAGATAATGCCTCCTGCTACGATCAGCCTACCCAATAAGGAGGGAACAGCAGCGAAAGCCGCTGCTCTTGTGCATGTCGCTGGATTAAATCGGGCTCAGTTAACAAAAGGGGGGGGGGGGGCTGCGGGGGAATCCTAGTGCAGGTAAGGTTTTTTTATCTTAAGGTTTTTTACCTTAATGCATTCTATGCATTAAGGTAAAAAGCCTTGAGGAGTTACAACCACTTTAAAATGTGTTTAAATGGAACTAAACCCTCCCATCCTTTACAGCCAAGTAATCTGCCATCTTTAACTCTGTTTGATGGCTTAACAGTTTGGCTGCGAGCACAAGCAACTGTGATTGTTCTCATTCAGGGCATGCCTTGAATGTAACTATTTTGGGAAATGGTTAAATCGATGAGTTTATGCACTTTATGCTGCTTCTAGGGGCATCTGTCTTTTTTTTCCCCCCTGCCTCTAAACGCCTGTCCATGTTATCCTGTGTTCACATGCATAAATGGCTTTTAGCAGCGTTTATTGTCAGAGGCTTTGAAATTGAAATGCATTGAAAAAAATTGCAAAAAAAAAAAAATGCACCTGTGTTGAGTTTTTGATGCGATCTAAGTCACATGACCTATGAAAGCCGAAGCCTAAATGCAGTAAAATTGTGTCAATCACTTTTTTTATTTATTTTTTTTTATTTTATTTTTTTCGGTGGCCATTACCTTTTTTTTCCTACCAGAAAATTGCTGATGACCCCATTTATGGCCAATAATTTTTGGTGCACCCCTCCTTCCAGAGTACAGCTGACCATACCCATATATAGTGCCTTGAAAAAAGTATTCATACCCCTTCAAATATGGACGAGAAGTCCTGGCTTGCAGGCTTCGCTCTAATTCATTCCAAAGGTGTTCTATCCGGTTAAGGTGAGCATACCAGCCTCCACCCCAAACTCGCTCATCAATGTCTTTATGAACCTTGCTTTGTGCACTGGTGTGCAGTCATGTTGGAACAGGAAGGGGACAGCCCCAAAATTGTTCCCACAAAGTTAGGAACATGAAATTGTCCAAAAATTTCTTGTTATGCTGATGCCTTAAGAATTCCCTGAACTAGAACTAAGGGGACAAGCCCAACCCTTGAAACAACCATATTCTCTCTTTTGGACCAGTGCACAAAGCAAAATCCATAAATACATGGATAAACGAGTTTGGGATGAAGAAACTTGATTGGCCTCACAGAGGCCTGACCTCAACCCGATAGAACACCTTTGGGATGAGTTAGAGCCGAGACTGAGCCAGGCCTGCTCATCCACATCACTGCCAGACCTCACAAATGTGCTTCTGGAAGAATGGTCAAACATTCCTATAGACACACTCCTAAACCTTGTGGGCAGCCTTCCCAAAAGAGCTGAAGATGTTCTAGCTGCAAAGGGTGGGCCAACTCCATATTGAATCCTACAGACCAAGTCTGGGATACCATTAAAGTTCATGTAAAGGAAAGCATTCCAATACTTTTGGCAATATAGTGTATATCTGGTAATGCCAGGTATGAGGAGCATGTGATTTTCTTCCCTTACAACGCTTAGGTGCTAATCACCACCTGGTAGTGGAGTGCAACCAATGCTAGATAGATCTTCTTGCACTGACAAGAATGATGGGAATTCAATTAAAGCAGGCTAGCATTAGAAAAGAACACTGGGGTTGATTTACTAAAACTAGAGTGCAAAATCTGGTACAGCTCTGCATAGAAACCAATCAGCACCCAGGTTTTAGGCTGGGTTCACACTGCTGCGGCAGTGAGAACCGGATGTGATTCGCACCGCAGTGCAAATCACATCCGATCTCTGTGCGATGCGAGTTCAGCCATACAGATAGTATGGCTGAATTCGCATCGCACCCGCCGCAAACTCGCACGGGACCCTTTTTTGGTCCGGAGCAGAATCTGATCGCATGGGTGTTCACACCATGCGATCCAATTCCTGTTCGAGTTTGCAGATCGCACTGCGATATGCAAACTGATCTGGGGGTGTCATTAACATTTCACTGACACTCCCAGCAGTCCGCATAGGGCAGTGTGAACTGCCGGCAGGAGGCATGCGATGCGGGAAAACGCCGCAAATTTGCGGCGTTCCCGCATCGCTTCAGTGTGAACCCAGCCTTATGGTCAAACCTTAATTGAACAAGCTGAAGTTAGAATCTGGTGCAGCTGTGCATGGTAGCCAATCAGCTTCTAAGTGCACCAGTTTTATTTAATCCTTCCCCCACCATCATTTAAAGTGGTTCTAAGCACCCATTCAGCCTGGGTTCACACTTGTACAACCAATGCTCCGACACTGGGAGCTCATGTCGCATGACGTGTGAAAAACCAATGCTACCCTATGGGAGCCATCTTAACTGGTCCGACACAAGTCGGTCCGACTTTGAAAATGCTCCCTGCACTACTTTGGTCCGACTTTGATCCTACTTCAGCCCATTGTTTATCACTGAAGTCGGATCACTGTCTTAACTGACCTGACTTTGGCATGCGACTTGTGCTCTGGAGGATCTTGAAGGGAAACTCCACGCCAAATAAAAAACAAAAAAAACCCCCCCAAAAAATAAAAAAATAAAATAAAAAAACACAGCATGGGTTAACCTCAAGAGCATACCAGGCCCTTTGGTCTGGTATGGATTTTCAAGGGAACCCCTACGCTGAAAAACTGGCGTTGGCCCCCCAACCCCCCCCCCCCCCCCCAAATCCATACCTAGACCTTTATCCGAGCACACAGCCCGGCAGGTCAGGAAAGGGGGTGGGGACAACTGAGCGCCCCCCCCCCTCCTGAACCATACCAGACCACATGCCCTCAACATGGGGGGGTGGGTTCTCCCCAAAGCATCTTGTCCCCATGTTGATGAGGACAAGGGCCTCTTCCAGACAACCCTGTCTATTGGTTGTCAGGGTCTGCGGGCGGGAGGCTTATCAGAATCTGGAAGCCCCCTTTAAACAAGGGGGCCCCCAGATCCCAGCCCCTCACCATATGTGAATGAGTATGAGGTACACTGTTCCTCTACCCATTCAACTGAAAAAAAAAAAAAAGAAGTGTAAAAAATAATAAAAAAAAAAAAAAAAAAAACACATTACACATATTTTTAAAGTAATTTATTAAGGCAGCTTCATCGTCTCTGCTGATCGCTTCTCCCCTCTCCGGCTCTTCTGTCTCCTCTGCTGGTTCTTCTCTGATGATGTCTAGCCCTCTCTGGCTCTTCTCCCTCTGTCCGCTGTCTTCTTGCTCTTTTGCTGGGTCTTCTCTGCTGTGTTCTCCCTCTGTTCTTCCGATGTAGACTCGACACTTTCTCCCAATCTAATGGTGGGTGCGCGGTGAGCCACTATTAATATTGGCATGGGGTGGGGTCACTGGAGGCCCATCATGCCTGGGCAGTGATGTCATAAGGGGCAGGGCCTCATGAGGACATCACTCATGACCCTGCCCCATGCTAAGTAATGGCACACCGCGCACCCAGTATTAGAGTGGGAGAGAGCGTTGAGTCAACATTGGAAGAAGAACAGAGGGAAAACACAGCAGAGAAGACCCAGCAGAGGCAGAAGACAGTGGACAGGAGGAAGAAGAACAGGAGAGGGCTTGAAGACATCAGCGGAGAAGAGCCAGAGAGGGGAGAAGAATCTGCAGAGGCAGAAGACATCAGTGGAGGAGACAGAGGAGCCGGAGAAGAGATCGGAACAGACAACGGAGCTGCCTTAATTAAACTACTTTAAAAATGTGCACTGTGTTTTATTTTAACTTTTTTTTTCCCCCAGGTGAATGGGTAGGGGTACAATGTACCTCATACTCAGTCACATAAGGTGGGGGGGGGGGGGGGGGGTCGGGATCTGGGGGCCCTCTTGTTAAAGGGGGCTTCCAGATTTCGGTAAGCCCCCCGCCGACCCCGACAACCAAAGGCCAGGGATGTCGGGGAGAAGCCCTTGTCCTCATCAACATAAGAACAAGGTGCTTTGGGGTGCATGCGGCCTGGTGCGGTTCAGGAGGGGGAGGGGTTGGCACTCGCTTTTTTTATTTAACATTTTGCATGCCATTCGCTCCTAAAGATTCATACCAGACATGGTGCCTGGTATTGTCCGGGATCAAAGTCTGATCCCTGTTCATTGAAGTCAGATGCATGTCGGACTTAAAGTCACAGGGCGAAGTCGGATCCAAAAGCGGTACGACTGTTGTCAGACCAGTGTGAACCCGGCCTCACACTGGTACAACTTTTCATGAGACGTCGCACCCCATTGCTGGCAATAAAACAGTTCATATTGCAGCGATTTAAAAGAAAAAAAAAGAAAAAATTCCTGAAGTACTTGTTACCGATTTCGTTGCAACTTGCAATGAAATCAGCAGTGCAAATCGCACTGAAGTGTGGCTTTGAAATTGCGCAAATTCAAAGCTGCACTGGCGTGAACCTGTCGATTTTTTTTTTTTTTAAACTTAATGCATTATCTGCGTTTAGGTAAAAAACACCCCACTACTTGTCCACTGAACTCCCTCAGGGGACGGACAACTGAGAATGCTCTCCATGTATTTTCTAAATCTAACACAAAACGAATTCACAGAAACCTACCTCCACGTATATTGAAGGGGGATTGTGCTCGCCTCCGAATTTATCTAAGAGGGCTTCAATGTGCTCTTGCGTTAACTTAATCATCTGCTTGATGTTCCAGATCTGAAAGAACAAAATAAAAAAAAAAATTGTGAAGATCAATACTAGTGTATTTACAAATAAGACCAGTAAACCCAAAGTACAACTTATTTAATGAAAGCACAGATAAGGACAAAAAAAAAACAAAAAAAAAACACATATGTACAAACGGTTTGTAGAAATAACACAGCCATCATTTGCTTTCAAAAGCATGCTCTCCGGTTGTCTCCTGAAAGCCAGGGTTGAAACGGAGCCCTCCATGCTTCAAACACGCCGAGAAAACGAAGGACAGCAGAACAATGACATGACATCACAATGTTCACCAAATTATTCCACAGACCACTTCCGCTAGCATATTTCACCTGATAGGGCTTAGTTGTAGACACTCTACTACTAAGCCCTGTTGGGTGAAATGCATTAAGGGTAGCGATCTCTTGGTCGGGACTACTGTTGTAGTTGTCTGTCTAATAAGCAAACATCGTCATGTCATGGTGTGCTGCTGCCCTTTATTTCCTCACATCAAATGGAAAATCAAAACCTTCACCTACCAAATGACTGCCTGTCATCTTGGTAGGTGGTAGTCATCTTGGTAGGACTTGGTAGGCTGTGTGTGACTTTGTAGGTCACACAGACATGGTGCAGAACAAGGAAAACATTTTTTTTTTTGCCACTTTCAGCCAGCAGATAGAGAAAGAAAAACAAACCATAGTCGTCTGGATGCTTCCAGTAACAGTTAAAATGAATCAAAGGACACACACACACACACACACACACACACACACACACACACACACACACACATTTTCTCAGCTGCATAACCACTCCTCCACTCTCCTGGTCTTACAGGAGACAGCAGTGAGAACCATAGGCTGCTGCCAATCAAACTCCTGTAAGGAGGGAGCAAGGGCGTGGCTTACAGGTGCTGTATGCGTCTATGGATACACAACTTGGCTCTGGAGCTCATTCGGGAGGAGTAGACAGCGCCCTCGGGGGTATGTCCAAAAAAAAGAAATAAGGCACCTCTCTGAGCAATATTGTTGCACAGAGCAGGCAAGTCTAACATCTCTTAATTAAACCTAAAAAATAAAAATATATTCTTTGAAATCACTTTAAAGAGGAAGTAAAGGCAAATTATTATTTTTTTTTTAAAAAGCACACCCTGTAAGGCAAAGGCATAATGAGCTAGTATGCATAGCATACTAGCTCATTATGAATAACTTACCTGAGAACGAAGCCCCCGAAGCGGTCCTCCGTCTACCTCTTCGCCGCTGCCATGGATCCCAGAGCGACTTCCGGTTCTCGCGGCTCCGGCGCTGTGATTCACCGGAGCCGCGATGACGTCACTCTCGCGCATGTCCACGGGAGCCGACACTCGCGGCATGTCGCCGCGATCTGCGGCCTGCCCCAGTGCGCCTGCACGCCGCTGTGACACGGTGGCTGTCTTCGGGTAAATATTTCCTAAACCGTGTAGGTTTAAGAGATATTTCTTGGACCTACAGGTAAGCCTTAATCTAGGTTTACCTGTAGGTCAAAGTTGGTTGTAAGGGTTTACAACCACTTTAAAATTTGAGAGCACAGACTGCAATAAAGGCTTCTCACCTTCACCCTCGCATGCACAGTTATGTGTACACTCATCACATCGTGGTGATTGTTCCATCGTCTCAGCCCAGCCAATCCAAAATAGGCGAAGACCTCAACCCTGGATGAAGCCAGTGTTAAAGGGTTCAATTGCGCTTCAATTTGAAGCGCACCATAAGCACTTATGCTCAAAACTCCTTAAAGCGGTAGTAAACCCGCAATTTTTTTTTTTTTTTTTTTTAAACCTGCAAAGCAAAATGCATAATGAGCTAGTATGCACCGCATACTAGCTCATTATGAAATACTTACCTTAGAACGAGGCCCCGACATCTGGCCCGATCCACGCCGAGGGAGCCAACATGCTCCCTCGGCGTCTCTTCCGGGTATCGCGGCTCCGGCGCTGTGAGTGGCCGGAGCCGCGATATTGTCACTCCCGCGCATGCGCGCGGGAGATTTCAGTCTGGCCGCAGGAGCGCTGCCGGATTTTCACGGAGAGAATCCCCTTGTGCGCATGCGCCGCTGCAGTCAGCGGCGCATACCGAGGGGAATATCTCCTAAACCGTACAGGTTTAGGAGATATTATTTTTACCTATAGGTAAGTCTTATTATAGGCTTTCCTGTAGGTAAAAGTTAAAAAATCGACCATACTACTACTTTAAAAAGGGTGACTCCACTTTTGTAAGGAAAAAATAAAAAATTAGAAAATAAAAAAAATAGCATTTACATTTGTGATGTCATATTGCATTGGAATGTTGTTAAAAATTACCTTTCCTTTTCATTCTGCAGCACTTCAAATGCAATATGGATATCTGGAGGCGCCCTGTACACAGTTGATGTACAGAACGCCCCGTGAAAACATCTTTTCCTGCTTGTGTGATTGGCTTACTGGTTTTCCTAGAAGTTTGCACTAAGATACAAGTAAGATTTTGAGCGTCCCCTGCAACAAAAATGTTTATTTTTGGTAAGATCCTCGCAAAAGGAAAACATGTATCGAAGGGATGCAAACCCTGCCAAATATCCTCATTAGAACCCTGCAGGTAAAGCAGCTGATTTCCCCCCCCCCCCCCGCCAATAAAATTGAATTATTCTTTAAACAAAATGAAAGTAAAATTAACCTCTTCACAAACGCGCTACAGCCAAATGATGGCTACCGCGTGGCCACACTTTGCCAGGATGCTTTCATATCACGTCATCCCGTGCCCCCTGCAGGGCACATCGGCAGTGATCTGTGATCGCTGTGTCCTTCGCCAGTCACAGAGACAATTTACCATGTGTTCAGCCGTGTCCAATCACAACTCATCACAGACGTAAACCGGATTTGCCGGTTATCAGCAATCCCCCCCTCATGCTGACAGCGAGGAGAGGAAAGCTGAAAACAGGCAAATCCACATGGGGACATCTGCACTGACCATTAGGGAACTGATCATCATTGTCCTGATTATTAGATACACATATTATATATATATATATATATATATATATATATATATATATATATATATATATATATATATATATATATATATATACATACACACACACACACACACACACATTATATATATATATATATATATACACACACACACACACACACATTATATATATATATATATATATATATACACACACACACACACATACAACATTTTCGTTTTTTTTGTGTTTAGCAAAAAATAAAAAACTCAGTGGTGATTAAATACCACCAAAAGAAAGCTCAGTCTCAAAAAAATAAAATAAAAAGAAGAAGATAAAAATGTGTAGTTTGGTTACAGTGTTGCATGACCGCACAACTGTCATTCAAAGTGCAACAACACTGAAAGATGAAAATTGACCTGGTCAGGAAGGGGGAGAAAGTGCCCGTAGGCAAGTTCTTAAAACAACTAAAAACGGAGTTAAAGCAACGAAGAAGCACCTACAATCAATCTGCATTTTTTTTCCTTTAAAAGGCATGCAACAAACAAGAAAGTGCATTTTGCTTCCGAGTAACGCAGAGAGCCATTTAAAAAGAGAAGTGTGTGGGTTATTTTTTTCTTTGATTCATACTTACCTCAGTGGATGGAGCATCGGACCAATGCTGCAGCTGTCCCCTGCCATCTCTGCACTGAGAACCGAGCCACCAAACAGACGATGGCTGTGGAGGGGCGGGGAGAGGCAGTCTGAGACTGCCACCAATCAAGGAGGCTGGCAGATCCAGACTTGGGAAGCTGGATGACGCGGTGCTTAGACCGCTTCCAGTGACGTCAGCAGAGAGCGGACTTCAGATCAATCGGGTCACAGGAGCGTAAAACGACCTGCACTCCTGTTACCCAGAGGAGAAGCCCAGCCTAAAAAACTCAGGCCGCACTTCTCTTTTAATTCATTTTTTACCCAGATACTGACAGGAGAAATGCTTGCTGGTGCCAAGGAACAACACACTTCTGTGGCCTTGGTGATAAAGTTGTCCTTTCAAAATATTCAAAGCGTTGGATGTTCAAATTATTAGGAAAAACAGAGGCAATGAAGCGATGTCTGTAAAATATTATTTGTACACGCACGCCGAAATACCCTTGATCTTTGTTTTGCATGACACGAAATCACTTAACGTTTAAAAGGTCGGTATAAATAAAACTGGAGCCAAAAGAACAGTTTTGTCATGTTTAGATCTGCAAAGCAAGGGGAACGCAAAATTAAAATTTTTTTTTATATATATATATATATATATATATATATATATATATATATATATATATATATATATATATATATATATATATATATATATATATATATATATATATGTGTGTATATATATATATATATAAAAAAATTTTAATTTTGCGTTCCCCTTGCTTTGCAGATCTAAACATGACTAAACTGTTCTTTTGGCTCCAGTTTTATTTATACCGACCTTTTAAACGTTAAGTGATTTGTGTCATGCAAAACAAAGATCAAGGGTATTTCGGCGTGCGTCCACCAACATCTGTACAAATAATATTTTACAGACATCGCTTCATTGCCTCTGTTTTTCCTAATAATTTGAACATCCAACGCTAAAAAGTGTTTGCCCCCTTCCTCATTTCCTGTTCCTTTGCATGTTTGTCACACTTAAGTGTTTGGGAACATCAAACCAATTTGAACAATAGTCAAGGACAACACAAGTAAACACAAAATGCAATTTGTAAATGAAGGTGTTTATTATTAAAGGTGAAAAAAAATCCAAACCATCATGGCCCTGTGTGAAAAAGTGATTGCCCCCTAAACCTAATAACTGGTTGGGCCACCCTTAGCAGCAACAACTGCAACCAAGCGTTTGCGATAACGTGCAATGAGGCTTTTACAGCATCCTGGAGGAATTTTGGCCCATTCATCTTTGCAGAATTGTCCCAATTCAGTTACATTAGAGGGTTTTCGAGCATGAACGGCCTTTTTAAGGTCATACCACAACATCTCAATAGGATTCAGGTCAGGACTTTGGCTAGGCCACTCCAAAGTCTTCATTTTGTTTTTCTTCAGCCATTCGGTGGTGGACTTGCTGGTGTGTTTAGGATCATTGTCCTGCTGCAGAACCCAAGTTCGTTTCAGCTTGAGTACACGAACAGATGGTCGGACATTCTCCTTCAGGATCTCTTGGTAGACAGCAGAATTCATAGTTCCTTTTATCACGGTCTTCCAGGTCCTGAAGCAGCAAAACAGCCCCAGACCATCACACTACCACCACCATATTTTACTGTTGGTATAATGTTCTTTTTATGAAATGCAGTGTTCCTTCTACGCCAGATATACTTGGACACACACCTTCCAAAGAGTTCCACTTTTGTCTCATCGGTCCACAGAATGTTGTCCCAAAAGTCTTGGGGATCATCAAGATGTGTTGTGGAGAAATTGAGACGAGCTTTGATGTTCTTTTTGCTCAGCAGTGGTTTTCTCCTTGGAACTCTGCCATGCAGGCCATTTTTCCCAGTCTTTTCCTGATGGTGGAGGCATGATCGCTGACCTTAACTGAGGGAAGTGAGGCCTGCAGTTCCTTGGACGTTGTTGTGGGGTCTTTTGTGACCTCTTGGATGAGTCGTCGCTGCGCTCTTGGGGTAATTTAGGGCGGCCGGCCACTCCTGGGAAGGTTCACCACTGTTCCATGTCTTCGCCATTTGTGGATAATGGCTCTCACTGTGGTTCGCTGGATTCCCAAAGCTTTGGAAATGGCTTTATAACCCTTTCCAGACTGATAGATCTCAATTACTTTCTTTCTCAATTGTTCCTGAATTTCTTTGGGTCTCGGCATGATGTGTAGCTTTTAAGGATCTTCTGGTGGACCTTACTGTGTCAAGCAGCTCCTATTTAAGTGATGCCTTGATTGTGAACAGGTGTGGCAATAATCAGGCCTGGGTGTGGCTAGAGAAATTGAACTCAGGTGTGGACAACCACAGTTATAGTATGTTTTAACAAGGGGGCAATCACTTTTTCACACAGGGCCATGCTGGTTTGGATTTTTTTTCACCTTTAATAATAAACACCTTCATTTACAAATTGCATTTTGTGTTTACTTGTGTTGTCCTTGACTATTGTTTAAATTGGTTTGATGTTCCGAAACACTTAAGTGTGACAAACATGCAAAGGAACAGGAAATGAGGAAGGGGGCAAACACTTTTTCACACCACTATTATATATATATATATATAAAACATTTTTTTAATTTTGTGTTCCCCTTGCTTTGCAGATCTAAACATGACAAAACTGTTCTTTTGGCTCCAGTTTTATTTATACCGACCTTTTAAACGTTAAGTGATTTCGTGTCATGCAAAACAAAGATCAAGGGTATTTCGGCGTGCGTCCACCAACATCTGTACAAATAATATTTTACAGACATCGCTTCATTGCCTCTGTTTTTCCTAATAATTTGAACATCCAACGCTATATATATATATATATATATATATATATATATATATATATATATATATATATATATATATATATATATATATATATATATATATATATATATATATATATATAAAGACAGACATTTAGAATTTAGTTCTACAGGAAAGCGGACAACAAAAACGCAGAACATAAAAGTTATACAGACATCCAACGTTAGATTTCAAATAAAAAGGTGGATTATCGTAGTCTTGGATCCTTATTTTTTGTCACTAGTGCAATTTCTGAATTAACGTTTCTGCTCAAAAAAAAAAAAAGTGGATATTTCCAAAACGTGTTGCATTCCCAAAATAGAAGCAAAAAATTGAGGATTTCCGAGAGTAATAAGAAATTGAGATGAACAGTGTCCCCTGCTGCCCTTTACATTTAACCCCAACCCTGCTCCCACTATAGTCTCCTCTGTCCTTCAACAGTATCTCCAGGCAGAGTTTTGGTCATGTTCCACCTGCCGTCTCCCCACAGTCAATGGATTGCTTACCCCTTGTATATAGGAACTTTGTTTTGCATTCCGTCAACCAGTTTTGCAATCTGGCCAGCTCTGCAGGTTTGTGACCACACTTATCTACTGCAGTTATTTAAGCAGCATAGTTTGGTCACAGATCTGCCCCCAATCTGCTGAATAGTGTCAATGGAGGAACAATAGACTAACCTGGTCAGAACTATGCTCCCTTGAACACTTTTCTACCAGATCAGTTTTTTTTTTTTTGTTTTTTGTTTTTCAGGTTTTGTATTTTTGATTAAAATGCTAATTTTAGGCCTGATTTTTAGTTAAAAACCCCCAAATAATATTTACTTCCTGAAAGCACAGACCCTGCAGAATAAAATGGTTGTAGCGGCAATATTTTATGTTACACGATATTCACACATACTGTATACAAAAAGATGGGGTTGTGTTGAGTAGATATCAAACAGATCTAGCCTTTATACAGCAACAAACTTTGGTACCCACAATTGTCCATAGGTGACAATTTAAAAGCCTTTACAGACTGTCAGTTTAGAGTTCATCATGAATACTGATCCTAGAATTAATAATGTGCAGCGATACGCAAAATGTGTAGTTCAATTGTAATTTCTGTATGTAGGCGCCCCAGACACATGCGTTTAATGACTCAAAAAAAATTTAAAAAAATAAAAATAAAAAAAATCGCAACATAAAACACACACCAACAAAAACTATTAACAAATTCACTTAGTCACTGAGATTTGTTTCCTATATTCTGCAAAAAACCTGGTTGCTCCTGCTGTTCTGTCTCCCCTTGCTGTTCATGTCCCCACCGCAGTTGGGAATTTTGGAGCAGTGTTGGCAGCAGTGCACATGCTCGTTTTCAGGGTATTTCTACCCTGAGCATTTCCTCCCCATCACATCTAAACAGCCCATGAGATTACATGTGGGTGTATACACAGTGGTAAATGACAGCCCACACCCACCCCCTCCCTCCTCCAAGCCCACTAACCAGCTTAACACAATGGGGGTGGGCTATAACATCTTGATTGATGGAGGCGCCACTTCCCTCTTATTCTTGAAGAGGAAGTAAACCCTGATGAGTTTACTTCCTCTTTCATTCCCTGCAAAGGTAAAGCATAATGGACTACTATGCATCGCATAGTAGTCCATTATGTGTCACTTACCTGACACAGGAGCCAGCGATGTCACCGATGTCCCCTGTAGTCCGACGCATCCATCTTCTCGGTGGGTCTCGCTGCTCCGCCGTTGTCATTCGGCGAAGCCGCGATGACGTCAATCCCGCGTATGCGCACAGGAGCCGACACGCACGGCATATCGCCATTGACGGGTGCCGCTCTCAGTGCGCCAGCGGTGCCTGTCTTTCGGCAAATATCTCCTAAACCGTGTAGGTTTAGGAGATATTTCTTGGATCTACAGGTAAGCCTTAATCTAGGCTTTCCTTATATGTCAAAGTGTGTTGTAAGGGTTTACAACCACTTTAAGCCTAGTACACACTATTCCTTTTTTATTCACACATATACACACACACACACACACACACACACAAACATGTGACCAGCAGCAGAGGACTATAAGCTCCTCCTGCCAACAGGCTGGGAAAGAGCTGGGTCATGTAACAGCTGTATATCGATTAGGAAAGAAGGCATTTGTTTCGTTTTTTTTTTTTTTTTAAATTAAAAGAATTACAGTGCCATCATCCACATACAGAAAGAGAAGATTAAGGCTTACCTGTAGGTCCAAGAAATAGCTCCCAAACCTATACAGTTTAGGAGATATTTGCCCGAAGACGGGTACCGCTGTCTACGGCGCATGCGCACGGAGCGTGGCATCGCACGCAGGCGCACAGAGTGTGGCATCCTCGATGACGAAGATGCCACGCGTCTCGGCTCCCGTGTGCATGGGGGTGACGTCATCGCCGAATGACAGCGGCGGAGCTGCGAGACCCCACCGAGAACATGGAAGCGCCGGACTACAGGGGACAGCGGTGACTTCGCTGGCTCCTGTGTCAGGTAAGTGACACATAATGGGCTACTATGCGATGCATAGTAGTCCATTATGCTTTGCCTTTGCAGGGAATGAAAGAGGAAGTAAACTCATCAAGGTTTACTTCCTCTTTAACCACTTGCCGACCGCCGCACGACGATGTACGTCGACAGAATGGCACGGGCAGGCATAAGGGCTTACATGTACGTCCTTGCCTGCCCGCGGGTCGGGGGCCCAATCGGGCCCCCGCCCGGTATTCGTTCGGGAGCGATCCCGGACGAGGGGACGGCCATTCATTCATGGCCACCCCCTCGCGATCGCTCCCGACGAATGAAAATGTCCCGTGACATCACTTCCTCTCCTGTAATGTAAACACAGGAGAGGAAGTGATGTATTCTCTCCTCCGTGTCGGTATTTTTCGTTCCGGCACCGAGGAGAGAGCATCGGTGAGTTGCACAAGCACTACACTACACAGTAGAACATGCCAGGCACACTCACACCCCCCCTTTACCCCCCGATCACCCCCCCAATTACCCCTGCCCCCCCAGTCACAGTGACACCAATTGTTTTTTTTTTTTTTTTTTTTTGCATTGGTGTCATTTGTGACTGTAATAACTGTTAGGGCAGTTAGGGTTAACCCCCTTTAGTTCTAAGGTACCCCCCTAACCCCCCCAATAAAGGTTTAACCCCGTGATCACCCCCCCTCGCCAGTGTCACTAAGGCTGGGTTCACATTGCAGCGGTTTATGAGAACGAATGTGATTCGCACCGCACTGCAGTGCAAATCACATCCGATCTCTGTGCGATTCGAGTTCAGCCATACAGATAGTATGGCTGAATTCGTGTCGCACCCGCCGCAAATTCGCACGGGACCCTTTTTTTGGCCCGCAGCAGAATCGGATCACATGGGTGTTCACACCATGCGATCCGAGTTTGCAGATCGCACTGCGATATGCGAACTGATCTGGGGGTGTCATTAACATTTCACTGACACTCCCAGCAGTTCGCATAGGGCAGTGTAAACTGCCGCCGGGAGGCATGCGATGCGGGAACCCGCCGCGGATTCATGGCGTTCCCGCATCGCTCCAGTGTGAACCCAGCCTAATAAGCGATCATTTTTCTGATCGCTGTATTAGTGTCACAGGTGACGCTAGTTAGGCAGGTAGGTATTTAGGTTCGCCGCAGCTTTTTATAGCGCCAGGGACCCCCATATACTACCGCATAAAGCCCCCTGATTTCCCCCTAGTTAACCCTTTCACCAGTGATCACCATATAACTGTTACAGGTGACGCTGGTTGGTTAGTTATTTTTTTATAGTTTCAGGGCACCCGCCATTTATTACCTAATAAAGGTTTAACCCCCTGATCACCCGGCGGGTGTCATTTGTGACTGTAATAACTGTTAGGGCAGTTAGGGTTAGCCCCCTTTAGTTCTAAGGTACCCCCCTAACCCCCCCAATAAAGGTTTAACCCCGTGATCACCCCCCGTCGCCAGTGTCACTAAGGCTGGGTTCACATTGCAGCGGTTTATGAGAACGGAGGTGATTCGCACCGCACTGCAGTGCAAATCAAATCCGATCTCTGTGCGATTCGAGTTCAGCCATACAGATAGTATGGCTGAATTCGTGTTGCACCCGCCGCAAACTCGCACGGGACCCTTTTTTTGGTCCGCAGCAGAATCTGATCGCATGGGTGTTCACACCATGCGATCCGAGTTTGCAGATCGCACTGCGATATGCGAACTGATCTGGGGGTGTCATTAACATTTCACTGACACTCCCAGCAGTTCGCATAGGGCAGTGTGAACTGCCGCCAGGAGGCATGTGATGCGGGAACCCGCCGCGCATTCGTGGCGTTCCCACATCTCTCCAGTGTGAACCCAGCCTAATAAGCAATCGTTTTTCTGATCACTGTTTTAGTGTCACAGGTGACGCTAGTTAGGCAGGTATTTAGGTTCACCGCAGCTTTTTATAGCGCCAGGGACCCCCATATACTACCGCATAAAGCCCCCTGATTGCCCCCTAGTTAACCCTTTCACCAGTGATCACCATATAACTGTTACAGGTGACGCTGGTTGGTTAGTTATTTTTTTTATAGTTTCAGGGCACCCGCCATTTATTACCTAGTCTCACTAGTGTACCCCTAAATTTAGGGGTGTCTACTTTCCAAAATGGGGTCATTTGGGGGGGGTTTGTGCCATCTTGGCATTTTATGGCCTTCAAAACTGTAACGCCCTTTGAAAGCCTGAAGGCGGTGCTTGGTTTTCGGGGCCGCAACTTGTGGCAAAATATAAAATATTCCATGGACTCAACATGCCTCTCAGCAAATAGCTTGGGGTGTCTACTTTCTAAAATGGGGTCATTTGTGGGGGTTTTGTGCCATCTTGGCATTTTATGGCCTTCAAAACTGTAATAGGTAGTGAGGAGTGAAGTCAAATATTTACGCCCTTAGAAAACCTGAAGGCGGTTCTTGGTTTTCGGGGCCCCGTACGCGGCTAGGCTCCCAAAAAGTCCCACATATGTGGTATCCCCGTACTCAGGAGAAGCAGCAGAATTTATTTTGGGGTGTCATTTCACATATGCCCATAGCATGTGTGAGCAATATATCATTTAGTGACAACTTTGTGTAAAAAAAAAAAAAAAAAAATTTTATTTTTTGTCATTATTCAATCGCTTGAGGCAAAAAAATAAAATATTCAATGGGCTCAACATGCCACTTATCAATTTCCTTAGGGGGTCTACTTTCCAAAATGGGGTCATTTGGGGGGGTTTTGTACTGCCCTGCCATTTTAGCACCTCAAGAAATGAGATAGGCAGTCGTAAACTAAAAGCTGCGTAAATTCCAGAAAACGTACCTTAGTTTGTAGATGTGACAACTTTTGCGCAAACCAATAAATATACAATTATTGACTTTTTTTTTACCAAAGACATGTGGCTGAATACATTTTGGCCTAAATGTATGACTAAAATTGAGTTTATTGGATTTTTCTAATAACAAAAAGTAGAAAATATTTTTTTTCAAAATTTGCGGTCTTTTTACGTTTATATCGCAAAAAATAAAAATCGCAGAGGCAATCAAATACCATCAAAAGAAAGCTCTATTTGTGGGAAGAAAAGGACGCAAATTTTGTTTGGGTACAACATTGCATGACCGCGCAATTACCAGTTAAAGCAGCGCAGTGCCAAATTGTAAAAAGACCTCTGGTCATTTACCAGCAAAATGGTCCGGTCTGAAGGTGGTTAAACAGTGTGTGTTTAGTAGGGCTGAAACAACTTATCGATGGACAACTATCAATTAAATCGGCCAGCCGATTAGTTGGCCTACATACAGATTGCATTATTTGTTTACAGATCAGGAAATACAGTGCAGCACACATACAGCTCAGTCCATACATGTCAGGAAATGCCTGAATGTAAATGTGTGAGGAGCAATGCCTCATGGGACATGTAGTCCCAGGCAGGAAGTGACTGGGTCTAAAAAGGCAGAAGTTTTTTCTTTGCAGCTTGCTATTGGGGCACTTTGAAGGCAGGAGGAGCCAGAAGCATCCGTGGGGGACCCCATAAGAGAAGATTTGGGGCTGCTCTGTGCAAAACCATTACACAGAGCAGGTAAATAGAACAGGTTTAAAAAAAAAAAAAAAAAAAAAAAAAACAAACACACACACACAATTACTTTTAAATGAATGTGCGGGGAAGATCAGCATCTGAACCCAGAGAAGGTGGACGCTGATAGACTGGAGGTAATGAAGGCATTACAATTACATTTAAAGGAAACTTTTTCATGGAGGCAAGCCACATTAGGTGGGAGCAGGGCACATTACGTGCACCCCAGTGTGAAAGGGGTCCAAATAAAAAATGTGATCCGAGTCTGATATTTACCAGATTCAACCTCCAATAGTATATACCAGTGATGGCGAACCTTGGCACCCCAGATGTTTTGGAACTACATTTCCCATGATGCTCTGGCACTCTGCAGTGTACTGGAGCATCATGGGAAATGTAGTTCCAAAACATCTGGGGTGCCAAGGTTCGCCATCACTGGTATATACACTATATAGCTCTTGTCTGTTATTCTCAGATTGGATTAGAGATTTTGCTCCCTAACCATATAGTTAGTTATTTATATTTAACATTGCATATAGATTTAAGAATAAAGTGCCTTTTTTTTTTTGAAACTTTACATATTAAAATTACCAGTATGCACCAAATTTTTAAGGTTTTTATCCAATTAATTTAAACAAATCGGCCAACTAATCGATTATGAAAATAATGGTTAGTTGCAGCCCTTGTGTTTAGTATCACCAACTTTTTTTAACCGCTTGCCGACCGCCTCACGCAGATATACTGCGGCAGAAGGGCACGTACAGGCAAACCAATGTACCTGTACGTTGCCTCTTAAGAGGTGGCCTGCGGGCGCGCGCGGCAAGCTCCTTGAGGCGGGTCGCGGGTCCCGAGGACTCGATCGTCACGGGGATACCTGCGATCGTCTCAGAGAGGAAGAACGGGGAGATACTAAATGTAAACAAGCATCTCCCCATTCTGTCTAATGTCAGTGTCACAAAAAAAAAAAAAAAGCCATAAAACCATCCCTTATTTTGTAAAAGCTATAACTTTTGCGCAAACCAATCAATGAATCACTTATTACGATTTTTTTTTACCAAAAACATGTAGAAGAATACATATTGGTCTAAACTGAGGAAAACAATTGTTTTTTTTTTAAATATATTTTTGGGGATATTATAGCAAAAAAATAATGCGTTTAAAAAAATTGTTGCTTTTTTGTTTATAGCGCAAAAAATAAAAACCGGAAGGGGGATCAAATACCACCAAAAGAAAGCTCTATTTGTGGGAAAAAAAGGACGTAAATTTTGTTTGGAAGCCACGTCACACGACCACGCAATTGTCAGTTAAAGCAATGCAGTGCCAAATTGCAAAAAGTGCTCTGGTCAGGAAGGGGGTAAATTCTTCTGGAGCAGAAGTGGTTAACACACACATAACTTGATTGCCATTATGTAGCCGATTAATAGTCCACTGTGTGATAGCGTAGCAGAAATGACAGGTCTTCTTTAAGTGGCTGTAAAGCCTTAAAGTGGATGTAAACCAGATTCATGAAATTTGAGCTGGGCACATACATCTGCAGTGGATAAAATTAAATAGATGCGGCGCTACCTAAAAATGCATAAATATAAATAAATAAAAGGTGGAATGTCCAAATGGGACTATAGTGCAAATGGGATACTATTCCACTACAGTGATAAATGGTGAAAATGCGAATAAAGCATGTATTGTGCAATAAATAATATTAAAACCCTGCATACATATTCCAAGTGAATACAGGAATACAAATAAAGTTAAAAAATATGTGAGAAAAAAAATATATATAATATCAATCCAGTGGCTGTGTGCAAAAATGCAATAATAGCAAGTGATTGTCCACAGAACATGCATAAATGTTTATAAACTTTTAAAAAACACAAAGTCCATGCAAAGAATGTAGAAGTGATTTCCAAAGGTGCCAATCCACTGCAAACTTCAGTGCCTATTAAGTGCACCACCTATTTCCCCCAGCCTCTCACCTCCAATAAATGGTAAAAGGGCGCTGTATGTAAAAATGCTGCTGAGTCCTTGTCCATCCAGCCTCAGTATTCTACCGCTGTTAGTGTATCGCTGTATATTGCTGTGTGCTAGCAGTTATTATTCTCCCAGTTTCTCCAAAGGTATCCAGTAAGTATGGAATGGAAGAAGACAAGGGGGGCTTTCATGTGTAGAATCTAATAACAATTTATTAATAAAAGATATCCACACTTACATGAGAGTAGACACAGGAATACACTCGGCAGACGTGAACTTCCGGTTTCGGCCGTAACCGGAAGTGGTATGTGCGACACCAAACTCCTCTCTGACGCGTTGCGTCACACCTCGTGACTTTTTCAAAGCTTTGAAAAAGTCACGAGGTGTGACGCAACGCGTCAGAGAGGAGTTTGGTGTCGCACATACCACTTCCGGTTACGGCCGAAACCGGAAGTTCACGTCTGCCGAGTGTATTCCTGTGTCTACTCTCATGTAAGTGTGGATATCTTTTATTAATAAATTGTTATTAGATTCTACACATGAAAGCCCCCCTTGTCTTCTTCCATTCCATACTTACTGGATACCTTTGGAGAAACTGGGAGAATAATAACTGCTAGCACACAGCAATATACAGCGATACACTAACAGCGGTAGAATACTGAGGCTGGATGGACAAGGACTCAGCAGCATTTTTACATACAGCGCCCTTTTACTATTTATTGGAGGTGAGAGGCTGGGGGAAATAGGTGGTGCACTTAATAGGCACTGAAGTTTGCAGTGGATTGGCACCTTTGGAAATCACTTCTACATTCTTTGCATGGACTTTGTGTTTTTTAAAAGTTTATAAACATTTATGCATGTTCTGTGGACAATCACTTGCTATTATTGCATTTTTGCACACAGCCACTGGATTGATATTATATATTTTTTTTTCTCACATATTTTTTAACTTTATTTGTATTCCTGTATTCACTTGGAATATGTATGCAGGGTTTTAATATTATTTATTGCACAATACATGCTTTATTCGCATTTTCACCATTTATCACTGTAGTGGAATAGTATCCCATTTGCACTATAGTCCCATTTGGACATTCCACCTTTTATTTATTTATATTTATGCATTTTTAGGTAGCGCCGCATCTATTTATTTAATTTTATCCACGTATTTTTGGTGTTGAGATCACCGTTTTTTTGCTGGCTGCTTCCTGTGTATGAAATTTATATTCATTTAGTCCTATAGTTAACTGCTAGGTGGAGCGCATTAGTATTTCTTTATATATTTGACTTTATATATACATCTGCAGTGTTTTCTTATCTCTCTTCAAAGCAGGAAGTCCCAAGGCTTTCTCCTGCTCAGTTCTTCTGTTATCAACATAATACATTTCTGACAATTTCTCTGTCAACTAAGATAAAACCAGGCTGAATTGTGTCCAGAAGGTTGCTATAAATAGATTAGCAGAGAGCTAAACTATTCACATGACAGCTCTGAGAGAGTCTCTGACTGTGTGGAGTTGGGGGGTGTGCTTTTGGGCATAAAGCACAAACAGCTGATTGGAGGAGAATAAACTCCCACTGCTGAACAGGAAGAGAAAGAAAATCGAACATGATATGAACTTTCTAAAGAATTTATAAAGCTGAACGCAGCAGCTATACATGTAAAACTAACGTAGGGAGATTTGTTTAATCTCTGTGTATCATCTGAGGCCGCTTACTTCACTGGGTGTATGTGAGGGTTTACATCCACGTTAAGGTTTTAAGCATTAAGGTATTAAAAACCTTCTGTGCGGCAGATCCCCCCCAGTGATGTGCGCAAGTCCAGCCGCTGTCGCTCTCCTCATTGGATAGATTGATAACCGCATTCGTCAATGGCTCCTGCTGCTATCAATCAAAATGTGTGACACATGAGCAGGGCCGAGTCCTGCTGCCTGTGTCAGTGAACAAAGCAGAGGGACTAAGGAGTGGGCCTGCAAGGGTGCCCCCATGGAAAACTGCTTTTTGAGGGGGGCACCCGATGAAGAGGAGGGGCCTGGAGCACTGGCGGTGGACCCCACAAAAAGGAGGATCGGGCCTGCTCTGTGCAAAACCATAGCACAGAGCAGGTAAGTATAGGCATGTTGGTTATTTGATCTGTTTTATATACAAACGTTTACTAACACTTTAAAAAGGGGGTCTAAGACCCCTGATGTCTAACGTCATCTATGGATCGCCTTGAAGCTGATCCGCTTCTGCCCCTGCCACTGCAGCTGGGAAATGGCATCTCTAGGAAGATGAGATGCTGTTAGTTTCTGGGTTCATTGTCTGCTGCTCCTCCCTGTTCCACCCACTGACACCTGCCTCGCCAGGCCCATAGGAAGGTACGCAGAACCTGGGATACATAGAGGGGGGTAGTCTGGCGAGGGGATGTGGAAGATATTTAGAATCACTACCACCAGAAAACCTTAAAGTGGTTCTTTAGACATTTCTTTAAAGCAGAAACTTGACTCTCAATCAATATGGATTTTTTTTTTTTAATCCTTATGTTGCCAGCATTAATAGATAGGAAAGTAGAGCTGCACTATTCTGGGAAAAATTAGAACAATTTTTTTGCTTAGAATAAAGATCACTATTCTCTGCGTAACATCTTTCACACAAAAAATTGGGCAAACTTTACCGTTTCTTTTTTTAAGGTCATTGAAGTGTGTTGTTTTTCCCCTCCAAAAAATTAGTTTTTAAGACGGCTGCGCAAATACAGTGTTACATAAAATATTGAAATGACTGCCAATTTATTCTCAAGGGTCTCCGCTTAAATAAATAAAAATAAAATAATATGATATACATGTTTGGAGGGCCCAAGTAATTTTCTAGCAGAAAATACAGATATTAACTTGTAAGCAACAAGAGTTAGAAAAAGCCTTAGTCTTTAATTGGTTAAAACTGCCCTCATTTACAGATCCAAGTTCATACCTTTGTTATAAAACAGTTGTCTCCAAACTGCGGCCCTTTACTCCATTTTATCAGGCTCTTGGGGCACCATTTCTTCCACCGATACTAACAAGGAGGGATAATCACCCCCCACCCCATGCTGATTCCAAAAAAAGGGGCACAGAGCCTCCCAATGACAGCTTCGATGGGGCATTTTCTCCCACTGATGCCAAGAAGGGGCGTTATTTTGTTTCCCCACCAACATTGGAACCTTTTCTACTCCCAAAAAGTATGAAGGACAGTAAACTGGCCCTTTGTTTAGAAAGTTTGGAGACCCCTGATCTAAAAAGGAACTAAAATGTTAAGTTTCCTTTTATCTCAGCGCTGAGTAATGTTGATAAACATTTTCTGGAGGTTTTTTGACAACCATGAGAGCAGAGAACGGCTCAACTTGTTACATGATTGACTCGTGGAAATGCCAGATTAAGATTGTGGGGGTGGGGGGTGACTCAAGAACACAATTTAACGATTAATTGTGCATCTCTATAGGAAAGGAGATCATATTGATTGATTTACTATTTTTTTTTTTTTTTACATTTAGTTCATTTCGGGTTTTCCAGGCCTTACATCCCAGGTGTTCAGGAGGGGTTTTCTCAGCTAAGCACACCCGCCTGCCTGAGCTAAGGGTAGATGGATTCCAGGAAATGCTACATGAATCTTCTGCTCTTACTCAAGATGGCCAAGGCCAGAAATGCTAGGTGGTTGTTTTTTAAAACTATTTCGCAGCAAAATAAAGCCTGAAGACATGGGCGGATAGGCAAGTTTGGGATGAATTAAAGCGTTTATGGTGCTCAGATGCACTTTTAATAAAAACAAACAATCAATCACCTGTCCAAGGATCCAGCACAGTCTTCACCCAGGCCCCAGTTTCCTCACCAGTCTTTGGTATAATGGTGTGAAGCCGTCCATAACTCCTAGTGGCTTCACAGCTGGCTGACCACTGTGCTTCTTGAATGGTCACAAAGCCTTCTGGGACAGGTGACTGTTCCAGAAGGGGGTGGGTGTTGAGGGTTTAGGAGAACTCCGGCTCGGATCTCCTGTTAAAACTAGGTACTTGCACACTCCCCCCACAAATATGGCAGAGGAGAGGGAGGAGGAGGAGTGGAACGTTCCCTTTTGCGTGAAGTTCTGTTTTAAGAGTAGTAAACACAGTCTTGGATGCTATAAAGTGCTTAAAGCCTTTGCTACCACTTGCTGTTGGTAAATGGGGCTGGTATACAAGTGGTTAGAGACAAAAGTTCCAGGATAGCGGTAAAAAAAAAAAAAAAAAAAAACACCCCAACACACACACAGTTTGATTTTTTTTTTTTTTTTTTTTTATAAATCACCTCTTAAAATTACCACAAAGTCATCACCAGATTCAGGGAAAAGCAGCTTTGGGCAAGCACCATGAAGAGGGATCAAGAAGTGGCTGTGTAACTTTCTTTTGCTGTTCAGTGCTGCTAGAAGTATAATTCCCATCATGCAATGGGAATACGTTTCTATGATTGGATGGATGCAGGACAGACCGACTAAGAGTCAGACTAGGACTCCCAGGTCCCCTCACTAAAGTCCCAGAAGATGGCGGTACATGACCAGGCGAAAAGGGTGAAGGGGCGCATCTGTGTTGAGTTTAGTTCCTCTTCAACAAACGATTGGAAAAACCTAAAACACGATGCTCATTAGCTGAATTCCTTATGTGGACAAGGTCAAAAAAACATAACACTGGCACAAAACTGCAAAGTCTTCATCACAGGCAGATCCAAAATACAAAGCCTACCCCCCCTTCTCCTTTTACAAAATGTATTGCCACTACTTTAATCCAGGGCAATATCAATCCTTAAATTCAAGGGAGGCTACACACACACCAAACCGGTCAGGTTTTGCATTGCTGGGATAGCATTGATCATATGCAAGGGTGATGACACTATCCAGCTAAACTAGTTTTGAACTGTTGGGAGTAGCCTTATGCCTTGAGCACTGCAGCACTATAGGCATAACACAGAAAATGATCTATCCAAAAATAAAAAAAATTATATTATATTATATATATATATATATATATATATATATATATATATATATATATATATATATATATATATATATACACACATATACAGTGGTGTGAAAAAGTGTTTGCCCCCTTCCTCATTTCCTGTTCCTTTGCATGTTTGTCACACTTAAGTGTTTCGGAACATCAAACCAATTTAAACAATAGTCAAGGACAACACAAGTAAATACAAAATGCAATTTGTAAATGAAGGTGTTTATTATTAAAAGGTGAAAAAAAATCCAAACCATCATGGCCCTGTGTGAAAAAGTGATTGCCCCCTAAACCTAATAACTGGTTGGGCCACCCTTAGCAGCAACAACTGCAACCAAGCGTCTGCGATAACGTGCAATGAGGCTTTTACAGCGTCCTGGAGGAATTTTGGCCCACTCATCTTTGCAGAATTATCCTAATTCAGTTACATTAGAGGGTTTTCGAGCATGAACGGCCTTTTTAAGGTCATACCACAACATCTCAATAGGATTCAGGTCAGGACTTTGGCTAGGCCACTCCAAAGTCTTCATTTTGTTTTTTCTTCAGCCATTCGGTGGTGGACTTGCTGGTGTGTTTAGGATCATTGTCCTGCTGCAGAACCCAAGTTCGTTTCAGCTTGAGTACACGAACAGATGGTCGGACATTCTCCTTCAGGATCTTTTGGTAGACAGCAGAATTCATAGTTCCTTTTATCACGGCAAGTCTTCCTGGTCCTGAAGCAGCAAAACAGCCCCAGACCATCACACTACCACCACCATATTTTACTGTTGGTATAATGTTCTTTTTATGAAATGCAGTGTTCCTTCTACGATATACTTGGACACACACCTTCCAAAGAGTTCCACTTTTGTCTCATGGGTCCACAGAATGTTGTCCCAAAAGTCTTGGGGATCATCAAGATGTGTTGTGGAGAAATTGAGACGAGCTTTGATGTTCCTTTTGCACAGCAGTGGTTTTCTCCTTGGAACTCTGCCATGCAGGCCATTTTTCCCAGTCTTTTCCTGATGGTGGAGGCATGAACGCTGACCTTAACTGAGGCAAGTGAGGCCTGCAGTTCCTTGGACGTTGTTGTGGGGTCTTTTGTGACCTCTTGGATGAGTCGTCGCTGCGCTCTTGGGGTAATTTTGGGCGGCCGGCCACTCCTGGGAAGGTTCACCACTGTTCCATGTCTTCGCCATTTGTGGATAATGGCTCTCACTGTGGTTCGCTGGATTCCCAAAGGTTTGGAAATGGCTTTATAACCCTTTCCAGACTGATAGATCTCAATTACTTTCTTTCTCAATTGTTCCTGAATTTCTTTGGGTCTCGGCATGATGTGTAGCTTTTAAGGATCTTCTGGTGGACCTTACTGTGTCAAGCAGCTCCTATTTAAGTAATGCCTTGATTGTGAACAGGTGTGGCAATAATCAGGCCTGGGTGTGGCTAGAGAAATTAAACTCAGGTGTGGACAACCACAGTTATAGTATGTTTTAACAAGGGGGCAATCACTTTTTCACACAGGGCCATGATGGTTTGGATTTTTTTTCACCTTTAATAATAAACACCTTCATTTACAAATTGCATTTTGTGTTTACTTGTGTTGTCCTTGACTATTGTTTAAATTGGTTTGATGTTCCGAAACACTTAAGTGTGACAAACATGCAAAGGAACAGGAAATGAGGAAGGGGGCAAACACTTTTTCACACCACTGTACATATACACACATACATACATACATACATACATACATACATACATACATACACACATACATCATTGCAATACTTCCGTATTTGCGCAGCAGTCTTACAAGGAAGAAATTCACTTTTTTGAATAAAAATAAATAGGACAACAGTAAAATTTGTGAAAGATAAATGTTACGCCGAGTAAATTGATACCCAACATGTCATGCTTCAAAAATTGCGCCCGCTCGTGGAATGGCTTTAAAACTTTTACCTTCAAAAATCTCCATAAGCGACATTTAAAAAAAATTCTACAGGTTGCATGTTTTGCATAACAGAGGAGGTCTAAGGCTAGAATTAATGTTCTCGCTATACCGATCGCGGTGATACTTCACAAGTGTGGTTTGACTGTTTTCATATGCGGGCGCTACTCACGTATGTGTTCGCTTCTGCGCGTGAGCTCGTCGTGATGGTGTGGTTTAAAAAAAAAAAAATTCTTCTTTAAAAATTTTACTAAAATTTATTTTTTACTTTTTTTTTTTCGATTACAAGGAATGTAAACATCCCTTGTAATCGAAAAAAGCATGACAGGACCTCTTAAATATAAGATCTGGGGTCAAAATACTCAGATCTCATATTTGGACTTAAAGGAAATTATTTTTTTTTTCAAATGACATGATTTGCATTTAAGAGGTATGGGCAGAATTGACGTTTTGACGTCACTTCCGCCCTCCTTTGGTATAGAGACAAGCGGGGGCCACCTTAGCCTCACTCGTCTCCATACCTAGCAACATCAAGGACTCGATCGCCTCCGCCGCTGCCGACAGCTCTGGTAAGCGGCAGAGGGTGCGGGAGAGCGGCAGGAGGACGGTGGCCCCACTCCTGCCGCCGATAATGGTGATCTTGCGGCGAAGCTGCCGTGGAGACCACTGTTATCGTAAACAGCACCGCCTCCTGTAAAGAGGGATATCTCGGTTGTGGCAGCAGCTGCTGCCGTTACCGAGATATCCCTCTTCAAAGTACCGACGTATATATACACAGGAGGCAGTCCTTAAGTAGTTAAGGAAACCCGTCATGTAAAAAAATAAAAAGAACACATAAAGGGCTACCAATCCCAACGGCCTTCTAAATATGCTAGTCTTCTGGTCATCATGCAGAGCCATTCGTTTGAATACTTTTGAGTCACTGACCACCAGGAAACATTCAGCAAGAAGTAGAGCCAGAACTTATCTGTATACTGGAGTGAATCAAAGTACAGAGGATTAATATGTCAGGAAAATTGTATTTTCAGAAGAAGTTAATCATTCTCTATGGCCAATACAGTTGCATTGGCAGCAGCACACAGACCACCCGCTACAAAAAGGTGCAAACACTGCTCGCCTCTGCTCAGGCCGGGGTACCGAATCTGAGAGATGAGCTCTAGGGATTTCTACGGCCATAAAAATGATGGAGACCCATATAAAATTCTGAAAACCTGTTTGTGCATAACAGCTGTGAGTCACAATCATTACAACTCATCATAACCAGAACTGAGATGAATAACAATTTTGGTATGTTTTGTTTTATTAACACACAATTCAGCATAGCACAGCATAGCAACCTAACCACTTGCTTACTGGGCACTTAAACCCCCCTCAGTCCCAGACCAATTTTCAGCTTTCAGCGCTGATGCACTTTGAGTGACAATTACGCGGTCATACAACACTGTACCCAAATGACATTTTTATCATTTTTTTCCCACAAATAGAGCTTTCTTTTGGTGGTATTTAGTTACAGCTCGGAGTTTTATTTTTTGCTAAACAAACAAAAAAAGATGCAAAAAAAAAAAAAAATCATGTTTTAATAGTTTGTTATAAAATTTTGCAAACGGGTCATTTTTCTCCTTCATTGAAGTGCGCTGATTAGGCGGCACTGATAGGCTGCATTGGTGGGCACTGATGGGCTGCATTGGTGGGCACTGATGGGCTGCACTGGTGGGCACTGATAGGCATAGTTAAGGCGGCACTAATAGGCACAGATAAGGCGGCACTGATGGGCAAAGATGGGCACAGATAAGATGGCACGGATGGGTGGCACGGATAAGTGGCACGGATGGGCACTGATAGGTACCACAGATAGATGGGACTGATGGGCACTGATAGGTGGCACTGCTGGGCACTGATGGGCGGCACTGCTGGGCACTGATGGGCGGCACTGGGGTGCAGCACCTTTGAGGCAGATTTTGGGTGGCACTGTGGGTGGCACTGCTGGGTGGCACTGTGGGCACTGCTGGGTGGCACTGTGGGCACTATGGGCACTGCTGGGTGGCACTGACAGGGGGGCACTTACTTTATTTCAGGATGGCACTGCGGGTGGCAGGTGGGCACTGGCAGGGGGCAGGTGTCCGCTTGAATTGCTGGCCGTGATCGGGACTGATGTCCCGAACACGGCCGCCGGCGATCGGCTTTTTTTTTTTCTCCTCGCGCTGTCAGCGCGAGGAGGAATACTAGCCGATTACCGGCTCCGTTTTATCACATGATCAGCTGTCATTGGCTGACAGCTGATCACGTGATAAGGGGTCGGGATCGACCCCTTACACGGATCGGTGATCAGGCGAGTCTCACGGACTCGCCGATCACAGAGCGCGCCGCGCGCGCCCCTCAGGGGGCGCGCAGGCCGCTCGTAACCGGGACGACGTCAATAGACGTAGTCCCGGCAATCTAGGTCCGCGCTAATGCCGTCATTCGGCAATAGCGCGGATCCCAAGTGGTTAAAAATTGTCCACCCAAAAAATCGACATTTATGATTTTGGCAGATGCTACACTGTTAAAGTGACCCTGTGGTCCCTGAAAACTGAACATGCGCTTTTCCTAGACACGGCAATACAAGTCCACGCTAAAGCTGGCAGCCTTTAGTTCAATTTTTTTTTTTATCTGAATTATATGTGATGGGAGCAGAACACAATAGTCTAAGTTGGTGAAGAAAAATTTGAAAAATATATACATAAAACCAATTATTCAGTAATAAAAAACAAACAACCTGATAATTGTCATGTGCGTATGTATTCACCCCCTTTGTTATTAAGCCCATAAAAAGCTCTGGGGCAACCAATTACCTTCAGAAGTCACATAATTAGTGAAATGATGTTCACCTGTGTGCAATCAGTAAAAAAGTGTCACATGATCTGTCATTACATATACACACACACACACACACCTTTTTGAAAGGCCCCAGAGGCTGCAACACCTAAGCAAGAGGCACCACTAACCAAACACTGCCGTGAAGACCAAGAAACTCTCCAAACAATGTTGTTGAGAAGTACAAGTTAATGTTAGGTTATAAAAAATTTTATACACACACACACACACACACACACACACACACCACACAAATCTATCATGCTATCAGCATGAATCACTTCTGACAACAAGAGAAAAAAGGTGACGGGGAGGCAGCGCCAGCAGATTGACAGCCTGAGCTCTGTTCCTGTGTGCTGTGTAGAGGGGCCCTTTTCTCCTATCAGGTCTCAGAGCGCTCCTCAATGAGCTCCGCAGAACAAAATTCCTGCTCTGCCCCCCTTTTTTCTAAATTCACAGAGGCTTTAAAAAAAAAAAAAAAAAAAAAAAAGGACTTTGAACTGATGCAAGACTGCCGATAAAACAGGTACAACTTAAGTAGGAGGATTTCTTTCAGATCTGTATCACCTGAGGCCAGTCACTTTCCCAGGGTATAGGTGAGGGTTTACAACCACTTTAAGCCCCACAGAAGAACACCGCTTATGGGGGATCCAGGGGAATCAACCCATTTAGTGTAAAATAAAAATGCAACACAAAATCTTTGTGCGTGTGTGAGAGAGATAGAGAGAGAGAGAGAGATATACAAACACACACACAGTATCTCACAAAAGTGAGTACACCCCTCAAATTTTTGTAAATATTTTATATCTTTTCATGTGACAACACTGAAGAAATGACACTTGGCTACAATGTAAAGTTGTGAGTGTACAGCTTATATAACAATGTAAATTTGCTGTCCCCTCAAAACAACTCACACAGCCATTAATGTCTAAACCGCTGGCAACAAAAGTGAGTACACCCCTAGGTGAAAATGTCCAAATTAGGCCATAACTATCAATATTTTGTGTGGCCACCATTTTCCAGCACTGCCTTAACCCTCTTGGGCATGGAGTTCTCCAGTGTTTCACAGGTTGCCACTGGAGTCCACTACCATTCCTCCATGACAACATCACAGAGCTGGTGGATATTCGAGATCTTGCACTCCTCCACCTTCCATTTGAGGATGCCCCACAGATGCTCAATAGTGTTTAGGTCTGGAGACATGTTTTGCCAGTCCATCAGCTTTACCCTCAGCTTCTTTAGCAAGCAGTGGTCGTCTTGAAGGTGTTTGGGGTCGTTATTTTGGAATACTGCCCAGTCTCCAAAAGGGAGGGGGAACATGCTCGGCTTCAGTATGTCACAGTACATGTTGGCATTTATGGTTCCCTCAATGAGCTGTAGTTTCCCAGTGCCAGCAGCACTCATGCAGCCCCAGACCATGACACTCCCACCACCATGCTTGACTGTAGGCAAGACGCACTTGTCTTTGTACTCCGCACCTGGTTGCGGCCACATACGCTTGACACCATCTGAACCAAATACGTTTTATCTTGGTCTCATCAGACCACAGGACATGGTTCCAGTAATCCATGTCCTTTGCTTGTCTTCAGCAAACTTTTTTCAGTCTTTCTTGTGCATCAATCTTTAGAAGAGGCTTCCTTCTGGGAAAACAGCCATGCAGACCAAATTTGAAGCAGTGTGCGCTGTATGGTCTGAGCACTGACAGGCTGACCCCCCACCCCTTCAACAATGCTGGCAGCACTCATACATCAATTTCCCAAAGACAACCTCTGAATATGACGCTGAGCATGTGCACTCAACTTCTTTGGCCAACCATGGCGAGGCCTGTTCCGAGTGGAACCTGTCCTGTTAAACCGCTGTATGGTCTTGGCCACCATGCTGCAGCTCAGTTTCATGGTCTTGGCAATCTTCTTACAGCCTGGGCCAGTGATGGGTGAACCTATGGGGGGGAGGGGGGGGGGGGGGTTGCTCAGCCAGTCATTTTGTCCCATGTGCGATGTTTAGGGGGGTCTAAAGTTCTTCCTCCCCCGTTCCGAGGGTCCGTGCTGCAGCTTATTGCCCCCCCTGTAAGGCATTCCTCTCTGCAGGCACCATATTCCAGCTCCCCCTGCTCCAGGACTACTTTGCTAGTCTGTCCCTCTGGTGCAGCTTGTGGAACAGCGGAGGGGGAGGGGCAGTGCTCGGAGCAGATCATCCATGGGAGAGGTGCAGTGGCTGCTAGCGGACCCCCCGGCAGTGGGGATATTGAGGAGCGGCTGGATGGTGGGGACTCCTAAAATACGGCCCGGGGAGAGCTGGACGATGAGGCCATGGAGAGGTAAGGAGGATGGATCCTCCGATCTATATTGTACTATGTGTGGGGGGGGATGGGGATGAGAGTAGTGCAGGAAGTATGGGTCAGGTAGGAGAGTGCAATGGTCGGTGCATGTTGCACAGTGTATTCTGAGCGAATCTAGTAGAATCTTACGTTTTTTGGTCCCTTTGGGCTCATTCAGAGCGATGATCAGTCCCATCTTCTGTACAGAGTCGCTGGTAGGTTTAATGCTGCATTGGCAATACCATATTTAAAGTGGCATATAACACGTACCCCAATTTTAAGAAGGAAGTTTAAGGGGGGGAAAAAAACTGAGCTATTGAAATATTTACAAGCTTCGTTTTTACACTGGACACAGGAGGAGAGGTGTAGAAGGGGCTGGCAAGTGATATATATATGTTTTTTTTTTAACTTTAGGACTATGCAGGCAGCGCTGTCCCAGAGCCAGGAGAGGCGGGGTGGCCGGCCTGACACACCCCCCCCATGGGTGGTTCCATGGCAGACAGCCCAATCCCCACCCCCTGTTGGTAAAACATTATCAGCGTTTACGCTCAGGGGGGGGAAAAAAAAAAAAGTAAGAATTATACGCTGATAAATACAGTAGGTCGATTTTGTGTCGCGGTTTGGGCACTCGGGCTCAAAAAGGATCACCATCACTGGCCTATGTCATCTTTATGTAGAGCAACAATTATTTGTTTCAGATTCTCAGAGAGTTCTTTGCCGTGAGGTGCCATGTTGAACTTCCAGTGACCAGTAAGAGAGAGCGATAACACCAAATTTAACACACCTGCTCCCCATTTACACCCGAGACCTTGTGACTCGGTGTTACATGACACCGGGGTGGGAAAATAGCTAATTGGGCTAACAGGGGTGTACTCACTTTTGTTGCCAGCGGTTTAGACATTAAATGGCTGTGTGTTGTGCTATTATGAGGAGACAGCAAATTTACATGGTTATACAAGCTGTACACTCACTACTTTACAATGTAGCAAAGTGTAATTTCTTCAGTGCTGTCACATGAAAAGATAATAAAATATTTACAAAAATGTGGAGGGGTGTGCTCACTCTTGTGAATATAATTATAGATAGTATGTATGTATGTATGTATGTATGTATGTTTACACACGCACAGATACAGAGATACAGATACTTTGTCATCTTTATTTATAACTGATCAGTGACCTCTGTTTTCAGCTGCATAAGAGGATTAGAGAGCTGGGGGTTAAAACTGTAGGGGGGGGGGTGGGGGGGGGTGTCAGCAGAAGGCAGAGAAACAACCGGACACTGATCTTCCCAGTGAGCAACTGTGCAGGAGGGTGTGTCGGCACATTCTGACCACTGGATTTCTGGCACGCGGTGCTAGGTAGAATGCAAAGAAGCAATCTGACCACACTAGGAGGGATGTGCTTCCATGCAGTGGTCAGTTTGAAATAGGAAAGCAGGAGAATTGGCCAGATCACCAGGTATTTCAAATAAAGGAAGTAATATAAAGTGTACAGGATACTTTTTAATACAACAGACATGTCAGGAATATGAAATGTTGGGGCAACTTACAGGTTAACTAGTGTAAGCATGGGAACTTTTTTTTGTTGTAAAAGTTTTTATTGAGTATATAAACAAACAATAACATAAAGAAGAAGAACAGGCAATACATAATAAACAAGACCAATTTCCTCAAAAACGTGGGACTTTGATAGAATGGATCACAGAGAGAAAGAAAATAGAAAAATAATTGAATTTTTATTATTATTACACGAATAGACAACTCATGGTGAAAAACACAATACAAAGCATTGAATAAAACCAAGACATATACATGAAAAGCCTAAAAGGATGGTCTGTCATTCTGACAGCTTATGGGCTTTGGGTCATAGTTGGTCTTTTAAATTCTGTGTTTTTATGTATATGTCTTGGTTTTAGCCAATGGTTTGTACCATGTTTTTTCACCACGAGTTGTCTATTCACGTAATAAAAGTTCTATTTATTTTTCTATATTTTGTCTGTGATCCATTCAAAGTCCCACTTTTCTGAGGAAATTGGTCTTACTACATTTATATGGGGATGGGAACAGACAGTGTTTTATTGGCTAACAAAGACAAATTCCGCTTTACATACATAATATACAAGTGCGGACACAGCCGCAGCCAAAAAGTATACATGTATGACGGTTGCATCGTTCAGCGTGGTATACAAGTCATACATGGTATAGCATAGCATATTTTGTTTCGTTTTTTGTTTTCTTGTGGGTCATTGGACACATCAGTGGGGATATATACATCAATGATTAAAAGATAAGATAGGTTTGTGTTCCATAAGCTGTCAACTTTTGCGGTAGGTTAGGTCACGTTGATATCGGATGTGGGAATCTGTATTAAGTAAATGGGTATACGCGGGTGGGGTGGGTGGTGGAGGAGTGGCAAACTTCATGGGTGTTGTGTAAGGGGTTTCTCAGTGTTGTAGAGAGGTGTGAGGGTCTGGATGATAAAAAAGAGTGGGGAGAGAATAAAAAGTTGAGGGGCGGAGTATGGTTCCCCTTTGATCCTGCCACAGCTCTCGCGGTCCTCAAAAATCGGTACCTTTTTGTAGTAGTCAGTGGTGAGGAAGTGTAGCCAGCATGACCATGTTTGGTAAACTTAGCAGGCGTATCCTTCACTTGATGTATTAGTTCCTCCATTTCCAACATTTTTTGTATACGTTTAAACCAGTCTGCTATAGACGGGGGGGTCAGGGGAATGCCACTTGACTGGGATACACATCTTTGCCACGTTAACCATGTGCATGGCTAGGGAGCGAAAGTAGGCATGTGTTGGAGTCGCAGAGTGGTGGCGCAGGATTTGTGCTGGTGTATAGTCGAGTATGTGGTATAATAAGCCTATGAACCTCCTTCAAAAAGGGTTGGAGTTTAGTACAGGTCCACCAGATATGTAGAAGCGAGCCTGTCTCCGTTTTGCATTTCCAACAGTTCTGGGAGAGCGATGGGTGGATGTAGTGTAGTGTAGTGTAGTTTGAGGGGAGTTCTGTACCATCTGGAGAATACTTTGAATGTGTTCTCCTGCGCTTGTACGTTTACTGTACTATATATGACTAATATATATATATATATATATATATATATATATATTCCCCATTCTAGCTCCGTAAGCTAGACCGTAAAGGTCGATTGAGAGTTCCTGTTCCCATTTTTGGTTGGCCGAGTGTAGTTTGGGATTTTGGTCTGAGAATAGCAGGGTATAGGTGTAGGAAATCAAGCATGGGAACTTTTGATATCAACCTCCTGCAATGTCCCAAATTAGAGAGCTAGAGATCTTATTCCACTTCCCCCCCCTACATGTTTGGAGTGTGCTTCAGCTTCTATCAAGAGGCCTGCCTTGAGCCATCTACCATTTCTGCTGGATATCATCATCCACTCTACCCAGTGTATGACTTTGAGGTTGTGTCTTAATGAGGTTCTGTTATGTATATAGTAGCCCAGACAGAGTAGAAAGAGGGGAAGCGGCTATCAGGCTCGGTGGACTGCATAACAAAGTTCTTCTTATGCTATGCAGTTAAAAACAAACAGCTGGCAGGATCTACAATAGTGGCTGTTGGCTTTTATTTACTGGGAACATTAAAGAACTAAGTGAGGGTGATGAAGAGGTGTATGTATACTTTTTTTGTTGATTTCCATCCATCACCGTTGAGTTGCAGAGAGAAGAAGCCCTCAGTGGGACCCATTACAGGATCCAGGATTTCTACTGTACACATTTACACTGTTACCTTACAGAGGTAAGGGGCAATTGCAGATAGAGAAGAAAAGAGTCACCAAACTACCATCATATTATCATATTTTCAGTGTCAGTTGGAGTAGCACCCTACGTTTTCACTTTGCTCATTACTATACATCTGAGGACTTTGTATCTGGACTTCACCTTTGACACCAGCACTTTATTTCTATGTATCCGGTATAGCAGTGGTCATCAACCCTGTCCTCAGGGCCCAGCAACAGGCCAGGTTTGCAAGATAACTTAAATATATCACAGGTGATATAATTTGCTGCTCAGTGATTGCACTATTCTAGTCTGCATCTCCCCAAGGTAATACATAAAGCCTGGGCTGTTAGTGGGCCCTGAGGACAGGGTTGATAACCACTGCGGTGTAGGATATCATTTACTCTTACATGTGTTGACTGGAGTTTATATAGTTCATACTATTTTTATGTGTTTGCATTGTCACTCTTGTATATTGTATTAGAGTCCAATATTCAGTTTTTTTTAGCACATAGCACTTTCATTGTTGATCACTTAGAGCACAGCACCAGCTATCGATTTTCTTTACAGTGTATGACTTCACCCATCCCTTGCCCTATGCCATACAATCCCATCAAAGACTTATTGTTTCTGGTATCCTTGATTACAGTTTGCACCATAACTAGCCCCCATTTACTGAAGTCAAGAGCCTGACTGTACTATTTGGTCAGGATGCCCAGATCACAAGATATTCAAATCTGGTATAACCAGTCACTTATGCATTTACACATACACACATTTTTTTTTTTTTTAAAGGACCTTGAGTTTAGGTTTGTTTTATACTTAGATCCTTGCATCAGTGTATTACTTTAGCACAACTGTAATGTTTCCTGGACACGTTCTGCACCTCCCAGATTGATTTTATGTCCCGTCTGAAGTGGTCCTTTAAGACGCTCACAAAAAAAAAAAAATACATAATCTGCGAGAGCCTGCATGGTAAATATTTACTTATCCAAATTCTACCTGTAAATAAATTCTGGGATGTAATTCAGCATAAATTATCTTGATCTGGATGCTCCCCTGAGGTGGGAAGAGTCTGATGGCAGACGATGCTGCATTAAGCATCTTCTCGTTTGCATCCATCCATGCTCTCACACAATCGGTGGCAGATGTGCCGCGTCTCATAGCCCATTTAGTGTTTGTTTTCAATCTTCATTTCACAACATGTAATGCTAAACAAATTAATCTTATATCACTGAGCTGCTGTCAGCTTTAAGAGGACCTGTTAGCGGCTGAACAGGCATTTGTTAAAAAAAGAATAGAGGGAAGGAGAAAAAAAAAAAAAAAAAAAAAGAGAAGTAGCAGACTGCTGGGCTCATCTCTCTGCTCTCTCATTCTATAAAGCTTGCCCCTTGCACTGCAGCACACCTGATTGGCTCATTGTGCTGCTTCTCCCTCTCTAAGCTCTGCAGTACAGGAACAGTAGAAGGCAGATATCAAGTTAAAGTCAGGAACCTAGATGGCTTGAATAAAAAAAAAAAAAAAAAAAAATTACATTTAATTAACACATACTTAATATCTACCTGGAGTTCATCTTTAAAGTTAAAAATGCAACCCTTAATAAGCAGACATCAGCGTGCAGTAGCTGACACCAGTCGATGACAAATGAAGAGTCAATGGAGTCCTATGCTGGTTGTACTGTTTGCAGATCAAAAAATAAATAAATAAATGTTGTGTATTCGCTGCCTCATTACACCTGCCAATCCTTGTGTCAGCGGTTTCCCCACTGAGTCTTCACTCAGCAGTATTGAGTAGTAATACTCACGGGGACTAGTGCAGAATATAACCACTTTATTGGCATTTTAGTTGCAGAAGATATACCAGTCAAAACAAATTGTGTGTGCATATATATTACACATACCGGTACATGTGTGTGTGGGTGTACACACACCCACACACACGGGCAAAAAGGTATTTAGTCAGCCACCAATTGTGCAAGTTTCCCCACTTAAAAAGATGAGAGGCCTGTGATTGTCATCATAGGTATACCTCAACTATGAGAAACAAAATGTGGAAACAAATCCAGACAGCCAATCACATTGTCTGTCGGATTTTTGAAAGAATTTGCAAATGATGGTGGAATAGAAGTATTTGGTCACCTACAAACAAGAAAGATTTCTGGCTCTCACGGACCTGTATCGTCTTCTTTAAGAGGCTCCTCTGTCCTCCACTCATTACCTGTATTAATGGCACCTGTTTGAACTTGTTATCAGTATAAAAGACACCTGTCTACAACCTCAAACAGTCACACTCCAAACTCCACTATGGTGAAGACCAAAGAGCTGTCGAATGAACACCAGAAACAAAAATTGTAGACCCGGACCAGGCTGGGAAGACTGAATCTGCAATAGGCAAGCAGCTTGGTGTGAAGAAATTAACTGTGGGAGCAATAATTAGAAAATGAAAGACAGACAAGACCACTGATAATCTCCCGCGATCTGGGGCTCATGCAAGATCTCACCCCGTGGGATGAAAACGATCACAAGAACGGTGAGCAAAAATCCCAGAACTACATGGGGGGACCTAGAGAATGACCTGCAGTACATGTCCAGGCCCATCTGAGGTTTGCTAGAGAGCATTTGGATGATCCAGAAAAGGATTGGGAGAACGTCATATGGTCAGATGAAACCAAAGCAGAACAGTTATGTAGAAACACAACTCATTGTGTTTGGAGGAGAGAGAATGCAGAGTTGCATCCAAAGAACACCATACCTACTGTGAAGCAAGGGGGTGGAAACATCATGCTTTGGGGCTGTTTCTCTGCAAAGGGAACAGGACGACTGATCACAGTGGCGAGATAGAGAGATAGAGGGAGATAGAGGGAGATAGATTAGGGCTGTGGAAATGAAAGATTAATTCCTCGACTAGTCGATTTTTTTGATCAGTACTCTCCTCCGGTTTCCGGGTCTTCAGGGAGTTCAGTCAGAGATCCGGTGACCTCACGGACATCTCTGGACCCCATTCCCCAAGTGCCTCTGTCTGCTAACAAAGGGAATGTGGGGGAGGAGTCCAGTGACGCTGAAGTTCTGATTGAATGTCACATGTACGGGGGAGGAGCTACGCATTATGCCACCCGCTGCCGCTCTACAGAACTAACATGATTGCCGACTTAACATGCTGTGTTTTTATCATATTTATGTGAGTAGTTTGTGTTTGAACACAAAAAATTTAATCTTACACTTAACCAGTGAGCACTTAGATGTTTTCTTTCTACCCATGACCTGGCGTCCTTGCTGAGTTCTAAGGAGACATGAGAAAAGTTTATGGTCTGTTTTAACTCTTTTGATACCCGCTTGCATGACCACCTGTTTGCACAGGGGTCCATGCCATAAGGTGAGAGGGATTAGTTAGACTGGAGGTGGAGAGATTGTCACGCTACTGTGGGGGAAAAAAAAAATTAATAAAAATTACGTCAGTGCTACAGTTTGAATTTAAAACGCATTTGTGTGAACTGTGAAGTTAAGTCATGGATTGTGGAAACTAACTAGTGTCGGGTGATTGTATATAGTGTATACCACATTTACCACTGACTAATGCAGAGTTGCAATGCAAGGAGATCAGCTAAAAGTAGTTGGATCTGTATGTGTGTTATAAATCTAAATTAGTAGATAAAAAAAAAAAATAAAAAAAGATTAAATCGAACACGAAAATTTTAATCAGTAACAGCCCTAAAATAAATAAATAAAACCGTGTCCCCTAAATCTGTCTGAATTTTTAATTATATTTTATTTTCTGTGCAATTTCTGCATTCATCTGCCCCTGGCTGGCCATTTCCTTACCAGTATCCATATTTTCTGAATGGACCCCAATCTGCATCCAGGCAAAATGAAGATCCAGACCCATTTAATTTCACACTCTGAGTCCCTAACAAACTAATAGTAAATCTCTAGTCAACAGGTGAGTGAAACTCCTCTTAAGGTCCCTTAAACTAACTGTAGACGATCACCTTGTAAAACATTACATTCTGTTTATAATAGGAATTAAATGCAAAACATTTTTGTATAGATTTTAATTTTATTTTTTTAATGAGCTGGGGAGAGGAGAAGCAGCAGTACGCTGAGCTTCCCAGTGACAGGCTGTGCAGGGGAGCATGTCAGGACAAATCTGATCACTGGAGGATAGCAGGCCGAGTTTCCAGCATAGCTAGAGAATTCTCCATGGTGTGCTCTCCTGCTTAATGTGGTCAGTTTGTAATAGGAAAGCAGAGGGACTGACAAGAACATCAGGAATTTCACAAAAAGTAAGCAATAAACAGAACAGGAGACTTTCTCATACTGTATATCAGGCACATATCAGGAATATGAAGTTTTGGGGTAACAAAAGCTTTAAGGCCCGATCTGTTTTTGCTCAGCGGGGGATCAATCAGCTGAACCCCTGCTGAGCAGAGCGGGTGGATGACAGGTCTGTGTCCGCTCATGCAGAGTTGACATGGACAAATTTACCAATACACAAAGTCACGCTTAGGTTAACGATCCCAGCTGCCTCCCCAAAACCAGAAGCTCCCCTAGAGGAGCTCCAGATATAAATGAAAACACGTAAAAAGTGGGGTCAGTGGCGCTACCTATAATGTGAGTATATACGTTTGTTACTTATATCTGGTATATACATAAAACAGGATGCCTTGCATTCTGTATAATTCTGGGAGATGTGCAGAGTGGTGCCTGAAGCTGAGAGAGCTGGCTTGGTCCAGTCAGAGGGAGTGGAACTACATGCACCATACCCCCATAGGGGTGCAAAGATTCTGTGAATAGGGACCCTTGGGGGGGGGGGGGGGGGGCACTCAAGTCACTTGGAGATTCTACGAGCACAAAAGTCACTGAATTTCTTTGAACACATGTACACCAACTTGTAAATATTTGGATGGACTACATATATATCTGCCAGCATATATAACTCTGTGCACACATATAAAGTTTTTTATTTACACTTTATTAGTGCTTTGGATGTGGGCACCTATTTAGGCCATTGCATAGTTCTGGCTATATTATACAGATTTATGGTGTGGGTTTTTTGTAGGGCTGCAACTAACGATTATTTTCATAATCTATTAGCTGACCAATTATTGTTTCAATTAATCGGTTAATAACCTTAAAAAAAAAAGTGTGTTAAATTTAGTTAATATGTAAAGTTTTTTAAAAAAAAATGGCAATTTATTCTTAAATATCTCTATGCAGTGGTAAATATAAACCAACGATATGGTTAGGGAGCAAAATATCTAATCGACTGAGAATAACAGACAGAAGATATATACTCTAGATACTATTAGAGGAGATATACTATTATTAGAGGAGAGATATACTGTATATACACTATTAAAAAGGGTGAATCTGGTAAATATCAGACTCAGATCATTTTTTTTATTTAATTTTTTTTATAAAAAAAAAAAAAGTAAATTTTAAGAATGTTCGTTCGATTTTCGAATCGTTAATGAGGTCAAAACGACGTTCATTTTCAACCAGAGTGATGGGAAAATTTGTTAATAATTGAAAATTCCTTTTGACCAAGAAGTTTTCTGACAGTGTATGTGGTTTTCGTTCAGAAATTACATTCATTTTAAAAACAGAATGGTAAAAACAAGTGAAAATTTCAAACATTCTTTCAGCGAATGTACAAAGATTTTTCGTATGAATATTCTCGTTTGACAATTAATCCATGTGGCCAGCATAAGGTTCCTGCAGTGCTTTTTGCTGTCCCTTTTGATTTTTGCGCACGTGATTTTGCTGCGGTTTGCATTTTTTTTTGGCCAATTTGTTGGGCAGATTAAAAAACACAAATTGCTACAAAAAAAAAAAAAAAAACGCATTACACGCCTTTCTGCAGCCTCTCCATTGAATTATATTGAGCCAAAAAAAGTACCGTTTTGCATTAAAAAAAAAAAAAGACCCTGACCCTTTCCAAATACGCAGCGGCTGGAAAAAAAAAAAAAAAAAAAAAAAAAAAAAAAAACATAGATGTGAACGTGTCCCATAGGAAACCATGTAAAACAAACTGTAGTGCATTTCTGCAAAAAGCACCAAAAAAATAAAACACACAGACGTGAACCAGGTCTAAGATGTTTAAGTAACATAACAGGGTTAAAAAAGAAAACTAAAATGAGCCCTTTAAAAGCACAAAAAAAAAAAAAAAAAAAAAAAAGCAAATAATTACTACTGTAAGGGCCGGTTCACACTGCAGGCGCGGCGAGGCGTCTCCGACTTGCCTCGCCGCGACCTGCGGCGAGCTCAGCGGCGACTTGCAGAGGAATTCTGTATAGAAGTCAATGCAAGTCGCCCCCGAAGTCGCCCAGAAGTAGTACAGGAACCTTTTTTCTGAGTTGGAGCGACTCGAGTCGCTCCTCTCAGAACGGTTCCATTGTACAGAACGGGGGCGACTTGCGGGAGCGAGGCGAGTCGTGTCGCCTCGCATCGCCCGCTGTGTGAACCGGCCCTAAGGGGTTCATTTTTTTACTGTAGAACTGTGAAAGTAATACTTACAGTAAATTTTTTTAACCCCATTATGTTACTGGCCGATTAATCTCATAATCGATTAGTTGTTTCAGCCCTAGTTTTTTTGTTTCTATTGTTGGAATTTTTTGATTTCTACTGTATTTTTTGTTATTTGGGGTTTTTCTCTTTTTCTGATTTTTATATTCTTTAAAGTTTTTCTGCTTGAGGAATCCCTCATGGAATGACACTCATATCACGTATATTTTTGCACTCTGTTAGGATATTGGATATAGTACTATTATTAGGTTTACATGTATTTAGCATACATCACTTTAGCAATTTCTAATAGGCAAGATGTGGATGGCACTGAGTGTTTTGGTGGGATCAGTAATATATAATTTTTTGTATTACCCCCATCTAAAAGAGCATATAGGTGTTTCTTGCATGTAAAATACCCAGGTACGCTTGGTGAAAACAAACCTAAATACTCCCATTATAGGTAGCGCCACCGACTCCAATTTTTACGTGTTTCATTGACGTGGACAAAGCCCACTCTGCTCTATGGGTAGCTGGCTATAAAAACAGACAAGCTGTCCATTTACACCTGGCTGCCTTCCGATCCAGCCAGCCGGAAGGTAACAAATCCCCAGCATTTTTTTTTATGCTGGATCAGTCCCAGAGGTAGCCGGGTGTAAACAGACAAGTTTGTTTACATCCGATGCTCCACAGAGGAGAATGGATGGTCCAATTGGGTCCAGCTAAAAAAAAAAAAAAAAAAAAAAAAAAGCGGACAGCTGGACCCAATCAGATTGCTCATGTGAAAGGGGCCAAAAAAATAAAAAAGGGGGTCTAGTTTAGATCCATGCAGTAGCTCTGTAGATAAACTTGTGTACAAACTCCCTGCTTATACATGGATCCAAATTCAGCTGAACCAGGCGAATTTCAATCCATGCATAGTCGGCTTAAAAACAAACAGACAAGTTCCAGCATCGATAGATGTACTTTGATCAAACCTATGTGCACGAGACTTTGCCCTAAGGAAAACAGAAAAAAAAAAATAAAGTGCAGACATTTGATTACATCCTCTAGGCTGGTTTATGACCAGGAAGGTATAAGCATCAAGGATTATGCACATCTAAAGAAATGCTGGAGATTACTCTCCTTTCACACAATACCAGAACGTTTCTTTCTGCACATGATTATAGACGAGAATTTTATGTTTATCAGACAACAAAAGATGAACATCCACCTCAGTATATAAAAAATACCAACAAAAAGTTAAGTCCAAGCAGAATCTTCTCAATGACCTACACCCTCTTCAAAAATTACCGCATTTGTGAACAAGTCCACATTAGCTATTGTGTATATATAAACCCAAATTTAGCGACACAATAAGACACAGCTAAGGTTTAAAAATAACCTTTTGCTTTCCCCTTCCTAACGGCAGTGATAAAGAAGTTTATCCAAGCAGACAAAAAGGACCAGTTAAGCAACAATCACCACAATGTTCCTGAACTGGGGCAATAACCTAAAGATAGCAACAACTGCTGACTATACATCACCCGGACTTTCTGGTTGCTTGTCAAAGAGTTTCTAAATTAATGGTTGGACTTACTCGTGGACTAATATAGACATCATTGTTGAATCCTTGTGACCAAGCAGCCATTTAAACACACAATCTTGCCAGTGGCTAGACTGCTTTCCTGGAGAAAGAAACCAGAAAGAACCACAAGCCACGGCGGCTTGAACACCACAGACCACTGTGATGCCCCACCATCAAACCATATGGTGGGGTCAGAGACTTTGTTGTCCTAGTAGGCGCATGTTTGCTTTGCTTATTCAAGGCAATATGACCGGTCCTCTTTTAGCCAGCTTGCATATTGATTGGGACAAAGTTTGGGGGAGTAAGCTGCATAGATTTATTTCACTTTAACCCTTTCGCTGCCCCAGCCTTTTTTTGTGTACATGCTATAATGCAGATTTTAGGCAAGAGAATTACTTATTTTATGAAAGAGGCACTGTAGAATAAAATACTGCCAATTTTTAATATCAAGCAATATTTCTGCTACACTTCATCACATTGATGGTCCTAGATTGATCTTATTTTGGCATGCAAGCCAATACTAAACACGTATAGGGCATTGATTGTTCATGTACACATGTTGTGTATCTGCATATGTCTATGTGCGAGGGCCGGAGCAAGGGCTTTGTTTTCTTTATTTTCTGAACTATTTTTTGCCCGTGATGGCACTTTGATTTAACCACTTGCCGCCCGCTCTATAGGCAATTGACGGTGGCAAAGTGGTTGCATAATCCTGATCAGACATCCATATGACGTGAACAGGATTATGAGCCGCTGCGCGACCCCGGGGGCGCGCATCGCAGCGATCGTTGTTGCGGGGTGTCAGTCTGACACCCGGCAACTACGATCTCGGTAAAGAGTCTCCGACAGAGACTCTTTACCACGTGATCAGCCGTGTCCAATCACGGCTGATCACAGTGTAAATAGGAAGAGCAGGTGATCGGCTTTTCCTCACTCGCGTCTGTCAGACGCGAGTAGAGGAGAGCCGATCGGCTGCTCCTCTGACGGGGGGGGGGGGGTCTGTGCTGATCGATTATCAGCACAGCCCCCCCGAGGATGCCCACACTGGACCACCAGGGACGCCACCAGACCACCAGGGATGCCCAGCAAAAGGTAATCCTCCCTAGACCACCAGGGATGCCAGTCAGTGCCACAATGGATGCCAATCAGTGCCCACAATGGGCATCACTGATTGGCATGCATTAGTACAGTATAACAATACAATGCCGCCTATCCGTGCCCACCTGTGCCGCCCATCCGTGCCGCCCCATCAGTGTAGCAGAAAACGTACTTATTTACAAAGTTTTGAAACTGAAACAAACAAAAAAAAAAAAACAATTTTCTGTATTTTTTTATTTGTAGCGCAAAAAATAAAAAAACCGTAGAGGTGATCAAATACCACCAAAAGAAAGCTCTATTTGTGGGAAAAAAATGATAAAAATTTCATTTGGGTACAGTGTAGCATGACCGCGCAATTGTCACTCAAAGTGCGACAGCGCTGAAAGCTCAAAATTGGTCTGGGCAGGAAGGTGTTTAAGTGCCCGGTATTGAAGTGGTTATAGATACCACCTGGCATCCTCAATTGACTGCTTTATCTGGCTCAGGGAAATGACAGAGTGTTATGCAGGGTGGATTGGATTTAAAATCATAATTTTTGAAGAGCAGCTGTCATCTGTCCCGCAGCAGCGGCTCCCCCTCTGACCCGCTGTTGACTCCCCAACAGTCCCATTCACTTTAATGGGACGGCTGCTGATGCGGCAGCGACACAAAAAGGTGAGGGGAAAATGGCAGCAGCAGGCGAGTGGATGCCTGTTAACAGGCGCTCCCATGATGGATATGAAATGACAGGTGCTCTTTAAATGTATGGACTTATTCTTGCCTGTAGTTAGAATCTTTATTATTTGCAAACAAAATGAAGGTTTCCCCATTTAGAATAACAAGCTGTCAGGTTAGTAAAACAGCGATATCCAAAACTATTCAATCATACACTTTGCAGTGTACATAGATTTGCAAAACAAGGTTATAAAAGGAATATTCCTGAACTTTGTCTTATCTCATGGTTACTGTAAATTTGTATGAATGCATCAATGCAGTGCATGTCATCTCAGCCTGCATTCACTGAAAGTTTGTTTACCAACAATGTAAATATTGCAGAATATACAGCCTCATGCTCCATTTCAAGCTGAATAAACAAAGAAAAAAAAAAAAAAAAAAACTTTAGATTTATTTAAATGAAATGCTTCGGGGGAAAATAAAAAAAATGTGTGTAAGCTACACTGATACAAAAGGAGTACACACTCATCATAATACAGCACAAACTACCTGTAAAACACCACTGCTCGCTGGTCCGGCTATTGCAATCAAGCAGCTATAATGACAACCAAAGTATGGTATACCACAGTTTCACATTGCTTTACTTAATAGGTTTTTGGCAGCTCTGCTAGGCAGCCTATTGCAGCTTCTGCCAATACATATTAGAAAATAAAAATGCTGCCGACAGGCCTGACCCAATTGGGCCATCTAATTTGTCTGTTTTTTTATTATTTGTTTATTCTTATGATAGGTCTGCGCTTGTTTACACAGCAGGTTTAAATTCTTTAAAAGTTTAAAAAGTATATATGATTAGAGGAAGAATGAGGGTTTTTTTTACCTCCTAGATGTACACTGAGGGGGAAAAAAAAAAAGTATTTGATTCCCTGCTGATTTTGTACATTTGCCCACTGACAAAGAAATGATCAGTCTATAATTGTATAGGTAGGTTTATTTTAACAGTGAGAGACAGAACAAAAATAAAAATCGAGAAAAATCGGTTACAAAAAAATAAAGTTATCAAATTGATTTGCACTTTAATGAGTGAAATAGGTCTTTGACCCCCCTATCAGTCAGAAAGATTTCTGGCTCCCAGGTGTCTTCTATGCAGGTAACAAGCTGAGATTAGGAGCACTCCCTGGAAGAAGGGAGGAGAAGGCAGGAGGAGTACTGCCTATGAGCAATACCACCAAACATGGGAGGTGGAAACATTATGCTTTGGGGGCGTTTATGATAAAGGGAACAGCACAACTGCACCGTAGCAAAGGACGAGGGGCATATACCATAAAATCTTGGGTGTGAACCTCCTTCCCTCAGCCAGGGCATTGGAAATGGGTCATGGAAGGGTATTTCAGCATGACAATGACCTAAAAACACACAGCCAAGGGCAACAAAGGGGTGGCTCAAGAAGCACATTATGGTCCTGGAGTGGCCTAGCCCAGTCTCCAGACCTTAATCCCATAGAATAGATGTGGAGGGAGCTGAAACGGGTTACCAAACGTCAATTTCAAAACCTTAAAGCAGTTCTGCACACACTTTTTTTATTTTTATATGTTACAATTATTACCACTAACGTTAAACTCACTTTGTAGATTTCTTTCCAGGAACCAGGTCCATTTTTAGTTAAAATCTTCACTTTTTAAAAAAAGCTTGCAACTGAGTTTTCAATTTGCTTGTGGGCATTTGAAGCCCACAAGCAATCACTTCCTTGTTCCATTTCATGTGAACTACCAGCATGCCTTGCTGGTTTCCATGCAGTCCATTTAGCACCCTTTGGTAGATTTGGAAGGCAGTGAGATCAACTACAAAAAGTGTGTGCAGAACCGCTTTAATAACTTGGAGAGGATCTGCAAAGAGTGGGACAATATCCCTCCTGAGGTGTGCAAACCTGGTGGCCAACTACAAAGAACGTCTGACCTCTTGTGGTGCTAACAAGAGTTTTGCCACCAAGTACTAATTCAAGTTTCGTAAGATAGAGAGAGAGATATAGTATATATGTATGTATGTATGTATGTATGCATGCATGTACAGTTGTGCTCATAAGTTTACATACCGTGGCAGAATTTGATTACTTGACCATTTTTACCCTGGTGATTTTGGCCTGATAACATGCACACAAGTTGACACAAAGGGGTTTGAATGGCTATTCAAAAAAGGTAACCCATCCTTACCTGTGATCCGTTTGCTTGTAATTAGTTTGGGAGTATAAAAGTTCAAAAGAGCTTCTGGACTCTTGACAGACCCTTGCATCTTTCATCCAGTGCTGAGCTGATGATTCTGAGTCACGGAGAAAGCAAAAAGGATTGTCAAAGGATCTGCAGGAAAAGGTAGTTGAACTGTATAAAACAGGAAAGGGATATAAAAAGATATCCAAGGAATTGAGAATACCAATCAGCAGTGTTCAAACTCTAATCAAGAAGTGGAAAATGTGGGGTTTTGTTGAAACCAAACCAGTCAGGTAGACCAACTAAAAATTTTCAGCCACAACTACCAGGAAAATTGTTTGGGATGCAAAGAAAAACCCACAAGTAACTTCAGGTGAAATACAGGACTCTCTGAAAACATGTGATGTGGCTGTTTCAAGATTCACAATAAGGAGGCACTTTAAGAAAGATGGGCTGCATGGTCAAGTCGCCAGAAGAAAGCAATTACTACGTAAATGCCACAAAGTATCCTGCTTACAATACGCCAAACAGCACAGAGACGAGCCTCAAACCTTCTGGCACAAAGTCATTTGGAGTGCTGAGGCCAATATTGAGCTTTTTGGCCACAATCATAAAAGCTTAATTTGGAGAGGAGTCAACAAGGCCTATGATGAAAGGTGCACCATTCCTACTGTGAAACACGGAGGTGGATCGCTGATGTTTTGGGGGATGTGTGAGCTACAAAAAAGACACAGGAAATTTGGTGAAAATTGATTGCAAGATGAATGCAGTATTATCCAAAAAAATACTGGAGGAACATTTGCATTCATCAGCCAGGAAGCTGCTCATGGGACGTACTTGGGCATTCCAACATGAAAATGATCCAAAACACAAGGCCAAGTTGACCCGTCATTGGCTACAGCAGAATAAAGTGAAGGTTCTGGAGTGGTCATCTCAATCTCCTGACCTCAATATCATTGAGCCACTCTGGGGAGATCTCAAATGTGCAGTTCATGCAAGACAGCCCAAGAATTTACAGGAACGGCTTTTTGCCAAGAGGAGCTTTACCATCTGAGAAGATAAAGAGCCTCATCCACAAATGACTTCAAGCTGTCATTGATGTTAAAGGGGGCAATACATGGTATTAAGAACTGGGGTATATAAACTTTTGATCAGAGTCATTCGGCTAGTTTCTGTTGTCATTAAGATTTAAAAAGATTAACACACACACACACACACACACGTGTTTTCTCACAAAAGTGAGTACACCCCTCACATTTTTGTCAGCCTGTCAGTGTTTAGACCATACGCCACACACTGCATCAAATTGGTCTGCATGGCTGTTGTCCCAGAAGGAAGCCTCATCTAAAGATGATGCAAAAGAAAGCCTGCAAACAGTTTGCTGAAGCAGACTAAAGACATGAATTACTGGAACCATGTCCTGTGGTCTGATGATGCCATCTGAACCAAATAAGTTTATCTTGGTCTCAAGTGTGTGTGGTGGTAACCAGGTGAAAAGTACAAAGACAAATGTGTCTTGCCAACAGTCAAGCATGGTAGTGGGAGGGTCATGGTCTGGGGAGCTACAGTTCATTAACAGCTTAAGGACCGCCTTACGCCAATATACAATCGGCAGAATTCGCACGGCTGAGCACAAGCACGTACATTGCCCTTTAAGTGCCCAGCCGTGGGTCACGCATGCCGATCGTGTCACAGAGCTGAAGAACGGGGAGAGGCAAGTGTAAACAAACCTCTCCTCGTGCTTCCTAGTGAGGCTGTCACTGATAGTTTGTTCCCTGTTATAGGGAAAGACGATCAGTGATGTCACACGCCAAGCCATGCCCCTTTACAGTAAAAAACAAACACACCCCCCCCCCCCCCACACATACGCGCGCGCACACACACACACACACACACACACACACACACTTAACCCCTCTACACTGCCCCCTAGTGGTTAGCCCCTTCACTGCCAGTGACATTTTTACTGTAATCAGTGCATTTTTAATCGCACTGATCGTTGTGTTAATGCCAATGGTCACAAAAATGTGTCAAAATTGTCCGACGTGTCCGCCATGTTGCAGTCACAATAAAAAAATAAAAATAAAATTAAAAAATAAACTTTTGGTTAAAAAATTTTTATGTAGAATATGTATCGGCCTAAACTGAGCAAAAAAATTTTTTTTTATATATTTTTGGGGGATATTTATTATAGCAAAAAGTAAAAAATATTGAATTTTTTTCAAAATTGTCGCTCTATTTTTGTTTATAGTACAAACAATAAAAACCGCACAGATGATCAAAGAACACGAAAAGAAAGCTCTATTTGTGGGAAAAAAGGATGCCAATTTTGTTTGGGAGCCACGTCGCACAACCGCGCAATTGTCAGTTAAAGCGACACAGTGCCGAATCAAAAAAAAGGGGCTTGGTCCTTTAGCTGCAAAATGTTTCGCCAACATGTACTGTGACATACTGAAGCAGAGCATGATCCCCTCCGTTTGGAGACTGGGCCGCAGTGCAGTTTTCCAATATGATAACAACCCCAAACACACCTCCAAGATGACCACTGCCTTGCTAAAGAAGCTGAGGGTAAAAGGTGATGGACTGGCCAAGCAGATCTCCAGACCTAAACCCCATGGAGCATTTGTGGGGCATCCTCAAAACGGTGGCGGAGTGCAAGGTCTCAAACATCCACCAGCTCCGTGATGTCATCATGGAGGAGTGGAAGAGGACTTCAGTGGCAACCTGTGAAGTTCTGGTGAACTCCATGCCCAAGAGGGTAAAGGCAGTGCTGGAAAATAAATGGTGGCCACACAGAACATTGACACGATTTAGACATTAATGTGTGTTGAGTTATGGTAAGGGGACAGCAAATTTACACTGTTATACAAATTGTACACTCACTACTTTACATTGTAGCAAAGTAATTTCTTCAGTGTTGTCACAAAAAAAAAAAAAAAAAAAAAAATTATACATACATACCAGGGCTCAAAACTGCAAGTCCTGAGCTACTAGCCAGGCTACAAAGAGTTACATTTCCCCACCCAACCCCTTCTTTGCCCCATCCTTAAACACTCCCTCATAAAAAGGACACTATTGGAATGTTTTATGCAGAATGAGGTTACAAAAATGAATAAATATTAAACACATTTATCAGTGTAGCCTCACCAGTGCAGCTATACCAGTGAGGCCTGATTAGGGGCCATCAGTGCGGCCTCACCAGTATCCAGGGATCAGTGAGAGGAGAGCCGGCCGGATCATCACACAATGCGGGGGATCGTCTGCTGCAACACAGCTTTTATCTGAATTGCCTGGCGGCTGCAGTCATAGTCCCACCTCCTATGATAGCAGTCACATGTTCTAGCATTGGACCAGTGTGCAGTCTATCAAAAAGGAGCCAGGACTTTGGCAGCAGCTGTCGGGCGATTCAAATCAAAGCCATGTCACAGCGGGCGATCCCTGCACTGTGCGATGATCCGGCCGGCTCTCCTCTCTTCACCAGGTTCCTGGCTGATCGATGGGAGAATGGCTCCCATCCAACCCAGCTTACTGGAGGCACTCGCGCGTGTCCCCCCCCCCCCCCCCCCCACACTCGCCCTCAAGTTTTTCCCACTCGCCAAATGCGAGTGGAAATCTTGAGGGCTGATATACAGTATATTTTTGTAATATTTGTCACACACACACACACACACACACACACCTTTGGACAGCAGCATTGTCAGTTTGGGGGGGGGGGGGGGGGGAAATAGCAATATTGGATGAACTAGCAGATTTAGATGCACTAACATATTGAAGCCAAACTTAAAGCGGAATTAAGCTAATGAGGACATGCATCCCAGGAGTCGTCCGCAGGAGGAACTCTCGGCTAAGCACACGCTCCTGCCTGTATGTCTGCGCCAAGAACCGATGGCTTCCAGAAGTAAATGTATCTGCCCTTATTTAACCACTTCAGCCCCGGAAGAATTGGCTGCTCAATGACCAGGCCATTTTTTGAGATTCGGAACTGTGTCCCTGACAAACTGACAACTGTGTGATTGGGTAAAACTTTGCACTAACAAAATTGACGTCCTTTTTTACACCACTAATAGAGCTTTCGTTTGGTGGTATTCGATTGCCTCTGCAGTTTTTCTGGTTAATAGCGCAAAAAGTAAAAAAAAATAAAATAAAAAACACACACCACACAATATTTTACTATAATGAAATCACTTTTTTTTTTTTTTTTTTAAAAAGCACATTTTTTTTTTCTCAGTTTAGGCCGATATGTATTCTTTCACATATTTCTGTTAGAAAAAAACCAAAACAAAAACACGCAATAAGCGTATATTGATTGGTTTGCGCAAAAGTTATAGCATCTACAAAATATGGGATAGATTTATAGCATTTTTAATTATTATATATTTTTACTAGTATTGGCGGCGAGCTGCAATTTTTATCTTGACTGACATTATGGTGGACACATCGGACAATTTTGACACATTTTTGGGACCATTGGCATTTATACAGCAATCAGTGCCATAAAAGAAAAAGCCTTGATTACTGTAAAAAGGTCACTGGCAGTGAAGGGGTTAACACTAGGGGGCAATCAAGGGGTTAACTGTTCTCTGGAAGGTGATTCTAACTGAAGGTTGAGGGGACTGACTAGAGAAAGTGACAGATAGTGTTCCCTAGCTAATAGGAACACGTGATCTGTCACTGCTCTCAGAACAAAACAGAGTTGTGCGTTTACACACACTTCTGTGTTCTGTCCCTCGTGCATCGGCACGCCTGCCAAGCAGCGAGCTCGTGCCTTCTATCCCGATCCCACAAGCCGATGTATAGCTACAACACTTTGCGGGATTGTGCCGCCCTGCCGCAGTATGACGGCGGCTGGTCAGCAAGCGGTTAAGATGGCTGCAGTCAAAAATGCTAGCGTGCCGTTTTTCCAAAGTGATTTCTCAGAATAAGGCATGGAGACATGGAATGGGGAGTTTGCTTAAATATTAAAAAAGTGAACTAGCGTTTTCGGTTTGTGCCACTCAGATGTAGTGTAGTTTCGCTTTAAGCTAACACTGTATAAGCAGTTACAGAAAAGTTTTGTTCCTTTTGGTATAAAGATTTTACATTAATAAAAGCTGATCATTGTAAGCACCACTGCCAATTTTAAAGGGTTTGTCTCATCCCTCTAATTACTATACCTGTAGGACAACTTGTTCTGTTGAAAAACAGGACTTTCTGGCCAGATCACAATGGAATACTACAAGAAAGAAAGAAAAAAAAAAAACACAACACACACAATGTGGTTGCAAAAGTGTGCACACGCTCTTACAACTAGGGATGTAGCTGTGGTCTGAATAGAGCAATCACATTCAAACTCATGTAAAAAAATAGGAGTCAATACACACCTGCCATCATTTAAAGCGTCTGATTAACCCCAAATAAAGTTCAGCTGTTCTAGTAGGTCTTTCCTGACATTTTCTTAGTCGCATCATACAGCCAAAGCCATGGTCCGCAGAGAGCTTCCAAAGAATCAGAGGGATTTAACCGTTAACCCTTGCATGACTAAGCCTATTTTTGGCATTTGGTGTTTACAAGTTAAAATCCATATTTTTTGCTAGAAAATTACTTGGAATATATATATATATATATATATATATATATATATATATATATATATATATATATATATATATATATATTAGCAGAGACTCTAGAGAATAAAACGGCGATTGTTGCAATATTTTACGTCACACGGTATTTGCGCAGCAGTGTTTTAGACGCAACTTTTTGGGAAAATTGACACATTCATGAATTAAAAAAAAAACTAAACAGTAAAATTAGACCTTTTTTTTTACATAATGTGAAAGATAATGTTACGCCGAGTAAATAGATACCAAACATGTCACACTTTATAATTGCACGCACTCGTGGAATGACGAAAAACGACGGTACCTAAAAATCTCAATAGGCGACGCTTTAAATTTTTTGTCCGGTTACCAGGTTAGAGTTACAGAGGAGGTCTAGTGCTAGAATTATTGCTCCCGCTCTGACGATCGCGGCGATACCTCACATGTGTGATTTGAACACCGCTTACATATTCGGGCGCGACTTCCGTATGCTTTTTCTTTGCTTCGTGAGCGCTTTAAAAAAAAAAAAATTTTTTTTAATCTTATTTATTTTTAAATTAATAAATTGTTTGTTTTTTTTGATCACTTATTGCTGTCACAAGGAATGTAAACATCCCTTCTGACAGTAATAGGTGGCGTCGGGTACTCTTTATGGAGGGATCGGGGGTCTAAAAGACCCCTGATCCCTCCTTTACACTTCAAAGTATTCAGATCGTCGTTTTCAGCGACTCTGAATAGTGTATTTTTTTTTTTTTTTTTTTTAAATCTGGAGCCTTTGGCAGCCGAGTAAAACGGGAAGTGACGTTGCGTCCGTGTTTACCATTAGGAGACTGGAATGAAGCCACTTATAGCTTCATTCCAGTCCCTGCCCAGCCGCTGGAGGAATCGGATGTGCGATCGGTGCTCCGGATTGAACGGGAGCACCAGTAAGAGCGGCGGGAGGCGGCGGACGTCCCCTCCCGCTCCTCCGGCATAACAGCTGAGCGGCTTTTAGCCGCATCGCTTGTTATGGCTGGAAAGCCAATCGCCGCTCTGAAAAACCGGACCTGGGATGATGCCTGCAGGTGTGGGCATCATCCCGGTATAACCCCCGGAAGCAGAGTACGCACATCTGCGTATGCTCGGCGGCAAGGGGTTAAAAAGGTATCAGTCAGGAGAAGGGTACAGAAGAATTTCCAAGGCATTTGATATACCATGGAATACAGTGAAGACCATCATCATCAAGTGGAGTAAATATGGCACAACAGCGACATTACCAAAAACTGAACATCCCTCTAAAATGTATGAAAAGATGAGAAGAAAACTGGTCAGGGAGGCTGCCAAGAGGCCTACAGCAACATTAAAAAGGAGCTGCAGGAATATCTGGCAAGTACTGGCTGTGTGGTACATGTGACAACAATCTCCCCTATTCTTCATATGTCTGGGCTATGCGGTAGAGTGGCAAGACGGAAGCCTTTTCTTATAAAGAAAAACATCCAAGCCTGGCAAAATTTAGCAAAAACACATCTGAAGTCTCCCAAAAGCACGTGGAAAAAAGGTGTTGTTATTACCTGAAGAAACCAAGGTTGAACTTTTTGGCCAAAATTCCAAAAGATATGTTTGTCGCATAAACAACACTGCACATCACCAAAAGAACACCATACCCACCATGAAGCATGGTGGTGGCAGCATCATGCTTTGGACTGTTTTTCTTCAGCTGGAACAGGGGCCTTAGTCAAGGTAGGAGGGAATTATGAACAGTTCCAAATACCAGTCAATATTGGCACAAAACCTTCAGGCTTCTGCTAGAAAGTGGAACTTCATATTTCAGAATGACAACAACCCAAAGTATACATCCAAAACCACAAAGGAATGGCTTCACCAGAAGATTAAAGTTTTGGAATGGCCCACCCAGCCCAAACCTGAATCCGATTGAAAATCTGTGGGGTGATCTTAAGAGGGCTGTACACAGGTGATGCCCTCGTAATCTGACAGATTTGGAGTGTTTTTGCAAAGAAGAGTGGGCAGATATTGCCAAGTCAAGATTCGGGATGCACCAATAGCATTTTTTTTTTTTTTTTTTAAACAATGATTATAAAGTACTGATACAAAAAAAAAAAAAAAAAAAAAAAGCAGGAAGATAATAAATTAAATGGAGCAGAATAGGGAGTTAATTAAGGCTGATTAGAGTAAGTTAAGGATTATTAGGGGTTAAACTGAGGAACATTTGTTCATCCCTTTGATCTGCAGATGAAGAAACAGAAATATACAAAAAGAAACAATGTTTCTTTTTATTTTAGCATTTCCGGGCTCAGCAATGTCGTTAATAAACAACGTTGGCTGTTTTTATTTATTTTGACAGCTCTAATTACTGGACTTTTACACACTGGGGAGACCCACTGACAGCTCAAAGAGCCGAACCTGAAAGTACCGGTTTCAGGTATCGGTGCATTTGCATGAGTACCGATACTTGTGCAAATACTTGGTACCAGTACCGATACTAATAACGGTGCAACCCTAGTCAAGTTGTGCCATGCTGATAGACTCATACCCAAAAAGACTGAGTGCTGTAATAAAATCAAAAAGGTGCTTCAACCAAGTATTAGTTTAAGGGCGTGCACACTTATGCAACCATATTATTTATTTTCTTACACTTCCCCCCCCCCCCCCCCCCACCTAAAAGATTTCAGTTTGTTGTTGAACTGAGTTGTACAGTTTATAGGTCATACTTTGTACATTTGGGGTAGCATTGAGTGTTATATAGTAGATAACATTTGAATTATGGTATTTTATATCAAGTTGTACTTGAGTAATAATTTTAGCAGCTGTTATTTAACAGATACTGTACATTTGTTGTTAGGGGCGATTAGGAGGAGTGCAGAGTTTCCATTTATCCATTTCTGAACAAACTACGGTAGGTTGTTTAGCTGCTTGATCAGCATTTTTTCATAATCAGGTTAAAATGACCAAAGTTAAAGCGGACCTCCACCCTGAAGTGGAAGTTCCGCTCATCTGATCCCTTCCCCCCCCCCCCTCTGGTGCTACAATCGGCACCTTTCAGATGGGAGGGGGGGGGGGTGCAGATACCTGGATAATCCAGGTATCTGCACCCACTTCCGGGACAAGCTTGCCGCAGATGCCCCGCCCCCTCATTGTGTTCTGGGAAACACACACAGTTCCCAGGACACAGCAGGGACCAGTAGAGATGTGCAGCGCGACTCGCGCATGCGCAGTAGGGAACCGGGCAGTGAAGCCGCAATGCTTCACTTCCCGATTCCCTGACAGAGGATGGTGGCGGGGGCAGCAGAGAGACGAGCGATTGCTCGGCATCTGCCTCAGACATCGCTGGACCCTGGGACAGGCAAGTGTCAATTTATTAAAAGTCAGCAACTGCAATATTTGTAGCTGCTGGCTTTTAATATTTTTTTTTTTAAAGGTGCAGCTCCTCTTTAATGTACCAACCAGGAAAACAGAATTTTCAAATAAGTGATCAGAAATTATGATTTACATATGGCTTAGATTTCTTTAGAACTGAACATAATAAAATGCTCAACGCTCCCTTTCAATAAAAAGCTGAACTCTGGTAACTAAAAGAGTTACAACACTTCACCACGAAAACAAAAAGGATATCATTGATCAAAACAGTTACAAACATACTATATGTCACCACAATCCTGAAGCGACAGTATAACTAAACAACTGATAAATACAGACTTGAAAGCAAATGAGCAGAAACCTAAATTATCCAATCAGAATGTATTAAATTGATCAGACTGCTCTAAACACACATCCGATTGGCTGCTAGAGGTCACTGGACTCTTCAGATCACAGATCAAAGCTCCGCTACCACTTGCTGCGGATTCTGGATTAGCCAGCAAACGCTAAAACCCTGCCCCAGCGATAGGATGAAGAATACAACACCTACAGCATAGATGTGACCCTAGATTACTCGACATTAAGACTAAACACTTCCACCCACTTATGTGTGACAGCTCTGAGTCACCTATCACTTATCACGACCATAGCTGAAACTAATAACAATTTTGGTGCTTTTTATTAGCTGATGGACATACAAGTCAGCAATGATTAAAGTGGAACAGGATTTTTTTTTTTTTAACCCCTGTCATTCTAGACTTAGGCTGGGTTCACACTTGTGCGATGCCAGACATTACATGTGTTTTGCAAAACATTACTGTGCAGATGACATGCGATGTCTGTGCGATGCAAATTCAACTACGGTTTGAATGGCTGTATTTGCATGAGTCACATCATAAGGGTGCAGGACCCTTTTTTGTTCTGCAGTGAAATAGGATCGCATGGGTGTTCACACATATGCGATCCGATTCGTGTGTATTGACACCCGCAGAGGTTCGTAGAGTGCAATGTGAACCGCCATTGATTCAGGTGCGATGCAGGAACCCGCACAGGAATCGCGTTGGTTTGCACAAGTGTGAACCAAACCTTAGACCAGAAAGTATGCTATACTTCCAGCGCACTTGGTCAAATAGCCATCTCTAGCATGCTAGCTGGCCAATTAGGGAGCATATCTGGACTAGCCTCTCCTAAAGGAATGGCCACACTGTAAACGTGATGGATCCCTTGTGTATTTAAAAAAAAAAAAAAAAAAAAAAAAAAAAAACACATAACTCAATTATTTCTTAAAATAGTCATCAAGCATATAGCCTTAAAGTGTTAGAACATAGTGTAGACCAGAATGTTTAGTAGTATTAAAAGGGGGTTGTAATTTTTCTTTTATTTATTTTTTTCTTACTGTAGCGCAAAAAAATTAAAAAATACCACCAAAAGAAAGCTCTATGGGGGGAATAAAAATTGTGTTTGGGTAAAGCGTCGCACGTGCAGTTGTCATTCAAAATGTGACAGCGCTGAAAGTTGAAAATTGGTCTGGGCAGGAAGGTGTACAAGTGCCCTGGTACTGAAGTGGTTAAATGTGTATGTCTGGGGGGAAACAAAAAAATTCAGCACATCTCTACAATATATGCATATTTTTTTTTTGGGGGGGGGGGGGGGGGAATACACTTTTTTGAATAATAAAATAAGACAACAGTAAAGTTATCTCAAATTTTTTTTTTTTTATATATATTGTAAAAGATAATGTTACGCCAAGTAAATTGATACCCAACAAGTCAAGCTTCAAAATTGTGCCCACTCGTGGAATGGCAAACTTTTACCCTTACAAATCTCTATAGGCGATGTTTACAAAAAATTGCACAGGCTGCATATTTCAAGTTACAGAGGAGGTCTAGGGCTATAAATTATTGCTCTCGCTCTAGCAATCGTGGCAATACCTCACGTGTGGTTTGAACACCGTTTTCGCATGCGTTCACTTCTGCACCTGAGCTTGGTGGGACAGGGCGAGCAAAAAAAAAAAAAAAAAAAAAAAAGTAATTTTTTTTTTTTTAACCGTGAATTAAAAAAATAAAATAAAAAACACAACACACAGAGATACTGTGTTTATTTTTTTTCCCCCCCTAAATAAAACACACACACACACACATCACACGCACACCCCAGTACAGCTCAAGATTACACCTATATTTAGAAAGTTACTTCCCCAGACAATAAGTATGTCCTTCACACTCATTTCTGGGCCATGTAACAGTGCCAAATATCTGATTAAACTGTCAGAGAGAACAGCGAGATTATCAACTCTGCATAAGACCGTATACATTAATATGGTCCTCCTGAAGACTTCTGCACCCATTTGAAGGGCTGTTTTAAATCGCCCCCCACTCTGAATGAAGGAGCACAGGGGGCACCTTTGGATAGTGGCTTGGTCAGTCGGGGGGGGGGGGGGGTGTTAGACGTTCTAGCAGATTTAAATACACTAACAAATTAACACCAAAAGTTCAGCTAATACTTTACCACCAGTTACAGCAATCACCTTTGTTCCTTTAGGGATAAAGGTTTTACATAAATAGAACCTGATCATTGCAAGTGCCCCTCTCAGCAGTATATGGTTCATCTCATCTCTGTAACGGTTTCATTCTCCTGGACAGCTTGTTTTTTTTTTTTTGTTTTTTTTTTAAACAGCCTCATTGGCTGGATCACAAGATGAACATAAAAAAAAATAAAAAAAATACATGCACATCTAAGAATTGATAAACTGCAATATAATACACATTTGCCTTCAGATAAATAAAAATCCATGCAGAAGAATTTCACACATTTGGAGCTCTGTGTTGTCACTTTCCACCTTAATATCCGGGAACAAATGGACACCCAAACTCCCAATGACCACAAAATGCATCTAAAAATCACATCTAATCTTTACTGCACTCGCCCATCTCCCAAAGCCATTATTAAACCCAAACTGCCAGGCAAGGGTCAAAGGAGCAGTCTCCACCTCGTCAATGCAGGGTTGTTGTTCCCTGATCGGCAAGCCAATTCCCCTGGGAAAGTATACTGTGTGCACTGCCCTATGCAAATACCGACTTTAAGAAAGCCTCCAACTATGCAGTGGCATTTTGGTGTTCCTGCTAAACTGTTACAGAATTACCTTGCTTTGTTGTTTACAGGTACACTTTGTACAATGCAGCAGACTGGCATATAAACTAGGGTTCATGTGAGATTAAACATGATATAAATGAAATGGATAAGACATTTGCATAGCATGCAAGAAGGTGTTGCCACACAGGTTCTAGCTGATGAATAAAAAGTCACAGGCATGATGTGAGAGCACACATTTAAATATGTAATTTTGTGCCATCACCCTTCCAAAAACTAAATGCAGCTTTGTTTAAAAAATGTGCACACATATACATATGATTATATATTATCAAATATGTAGTAAAAATAAAAAACACACAAAAAACCCTTGTGAATAAAGTCCAATTATAAACAAGAAAAGAGAAAGAAAGGGGGGGGGGGACCCCAACACACAGTTGCAACTTTTCTGGTATGATTATTTCCGATTTTTGGTGCTGAAAGCGGTAGAATTATTTAGCATTTTATATCGTAGGCTTATAATTCTTAAAAATAAGTCGCTTAAATATTTCCAAACCAAAGTCTAGTAGACATCCTGGCTATGATAAAGTTTGAAAAATTAATCATAATATAATAACTATAAAAAAAAAAAAATATTCAATAATGTAATCAAAAACACAGAAATTTGCTCAGTTGCAGAATTGTTGCTGTCATTAGATTTAGTATTTGATGACGAATTTCCCCACAAATCATTATCGCTCAATTCTGCAAGTGATTCTAATTTATCATCGCTGTTTTCTAGCTGGCCTAAAACAACTTGACATAAAGGGACACTTTTTGGTTGCTATGGAAAATCTCCAAATTCCAGGCAGAAACAAACAGTATTTATAATATAAAACTGCATGCAGGGCACTGGACAGACCACTAGGGACAAAGGGCATGTGTAATTTTTGCATACAGTACTGCAATCTGTAAGATTACAGTGTCCTGTATATGTACTGTTTTTACTTTTTTTTTTTATTTGGCGCCGTTCTGTCCCTGTCCGTCACAACGCTCACAGGGAATGGAGCCCGGTGGAACTCGGCACTGTGTGAATCGATTGAGGACACAGCGGGGAGACATCGCAGGATCCAGGGGACAAGGCAAGCAACTTTTCCTGTATCCTGCAATAACCTCGAGTCTGGCTCGGGGTTACCGCTAACGGTACTGAAAATTCCACCCCGAAACAAACTCGGGAATACTGCCAGGGAGGTTAAGGGCCCTTTTACATGGACATGGGCTTTCTGATCAGGTCCACCTGTAAGCTTTTCAGGTGAATTGGATCAGAAAATTCATGCAGCACTATAGGCAGGCTGATGTAAATGAACTTCTGTTTTGGACTCCTGCATGGACTCCTCGTAAAGCATTTCATACACTGGACAGTCTAGTTCAGTGGTTCTCAACTCCTGTCCTAACTAGCAGGTCTGGTTTTAAGTATTACCTAGATGCAGACTAGAATACTGCAATCACTGAGCAGCAAATGACATCCCTTGTGCAGTATTTCAGTTATCTTGCAAACCTGGCCTGTTTGGGGTACTTGAGGACAGGAGTTGAGAACCACTGCTCTAGTTGAATGTTATTCTGTTTCCTCCTAACCCTTTCACTCATCAACAAGCAAATGAGATTAAATACAATTTTTCCAGTTTCATCGTATACCTTATTTTAGATCTAGAGATGTCATCAATGTCTCAGTTCTTCTCTATGCAATGCACACAGATTATAACTGGTGGGAGGGGATTCCTGAAAACATTACATCACCCTGCCTCAGTATGATTCTCAAGAGCCCTCAGCCCTGATGCAAGAAAGGGGCTGGCACTTGGGTGGAGTTATGCAAATATCAAAATACCTTGACGGTTGGATGTCAATCTGGACAAGTGGGAGTTCTTAGGCAGGCTATATTTGCATGCAGACCACCCTAGGTAAAGCCAACATGTGATGTTGAATCTCTACGATTAAAAAGATGGAAACCCAATGAAAAGGAGTGGGTCAGAAACAGTGTATGTCCATTGAAGTCTATTACACACTAAACTAAATCTGCTGCAGAAAAAAATAAATAAATAAAATAAAAAGGGATCTCTGACCCTTTTCAAAAAGCGCATTGGCTCAACACAAAAAATAAAAAAACAAACAATACAAAATGTGAACTAGATCCATAGGAAACCATGTTAAATAGACTATAGTGCATTTCTGCAAAACACAAATGGTGGCGGAACAAATGCTTAGTTACATAAAAAGGTTCTTTTAAATACAATATCTGACAAGCAGACGTATTAAGGAAGAACCAAGGACAGTAACCTATAGCAACCAGAGTTCACCTTTTTGCTGATTGGACACCTAATGCAAAAAGGTTCATTGGGGTAACTAAGAATGTTGGCACATCAGGGACACATGCAAAATTGACAGCACAATGTATTTTATCCTTCTGTAAATTTTAATTAAAAATAAATAAGTGTAAAAACCAATTGATGGCACAATGAGGACCTGTCATGTTCTGAAATAACTTGCTGTGACACATACAGGTTTGATGCCACAAAAGGGAAACACTCACGGCAAACATCGGAAAGACAAAAAGATCTGTAACACATTATGAGAGACAATACAAGATCACCCTTACAGTGTAGGTAAACTATAACAATCAACTTTTATTTGGAAACTTAAGTTTGTTAAAGCAGAGTTCCAGGCAAAAAGAGAACTCTGTCTCAAACGATTTATGGTACCTTTTTTTGCACGATCTAGTCAGGACTTCCATGCCAAGTCGCCGCGGCGAGGTAAGTCACTTGTGAGGTTTTATCGGGCCCCCTCATTACCTTCTGGGACCCATGTATGTCCCAAAAGACATCTGGGCATTCAAAAAGAGCTTCCCCACTTGCACAATAGGAAACCAGCTGTGAACTGCCCATTTCCCTTACTTGCAATCTAGCACCTGCATCCGAAATTGATGGACTTTGGGTGTCGACATTGCAGGCTCCTTGGACAGGTAAGTGTCCTTATATTAAAAAAGTCAGCAGCTACATTTGTAATTTTTTCCCTAGGCTGGAGCTCCGCTTTAAATATATCTTTGAAAGAGTTTTGTTGCATCTGTGCAAAACATCTGCTGATCCTGCCAGAATTTTAGTGCCCTCAACCATCCTGTGCACTCCAAGGGTGCATGCACGTCCCTTCATGACTTTATAGTTTGTATTTCTCTGGGCTGTTTTATGTATTCTCCGAGTGCTCAAGGAAGAGTGGTTCCATAGAACCCTGCAAGTCAATGAGCCACCCCTATAAGAAAAGTATGACCAAAGATTTTTGGACTATACATGGGCCACAGAAGTACAATGACTTTTGCTCTCCTGTGACCCAGCTAGCTGGTAGAGGGATATTGCCTGATATTAGCTGAAAGAGCAGAGCCGCTCCAGGTTCAAAAAACATCCCATAATATTGCCAAGATGCACCCCACCCAGCCTGGTACTCCAGCGAAAGCTGGAGGAGCAGGATGGAGAGACAACTGACAGTCACTGTTCTCTGCTTGCAGCAGACCAAGAGCTGAGCAATCATTTGATATGAAAGATATGGTTACCTAATCCCCTGTCCAGGTCTTTCATCACCGCTGTTTCATGGTGCAGGGGACCGCTAGCCCAGGGATGCAGATGGTCCCTCTCCAGCCGCTCACCTGCTGCCCCTTTGTGCCGACATCACTCCTCTTCTGGGTCCAGAGAGGACCAAGCTGCCGGTCAGCCAATAGGAAATGCCCAAATCATGCAAGCAGACACTTGGAGACCCCAAGGACAGGGCAGAAAGTAAACAAATAGAGGAGAGAAGGCTTGGGCTTGCAGTGTCACATGACCAAATACTTACACAGGTTAAAAAACAAAAAAAGGGGGGGGGGGTTGGGGGAGGAAAATAAAAGATCAGACGATGCAACAAAACAATGGAAGGCTTACAATCAGCCTCTGAAATGGTTTTGATTTAATGTGTCAAAATAGGATTATACAAAGAGGACCTGTCATAACAAAAAAATAAATATAAATAAAAAAAAAAGGCTTGCCATATAAACATAGGGATCGGTTATGACAGCATATATGACACACAGGTGACTTAGTATTACAAAGTTATAGCACCGAATAGTTACCTTCAGTAGACACAAAGACAGGATACTAACAGGACCAGTCAATGACAAATGGGCGTGGCCTAGCGTACACACCCTCTCCCACAAGGCGGCGGCGGTGTTTTTACTACTTGTGATAATACGAACGTTTTAATCTACATATATGTGAGTAGCCACTTGTTTTATACAATAAAGGCATTGATTTGAAATACAGTTTTGCACTATGGAAGTTTCTGTATCTTTTTACATAAGAACAAATGAGGAACAATTGAACAGCATACCGGACCAGCTTTATATAGCAACACAGGGGCTCACACTGTGGAGGCAAGTTAACCCCTGCGGGGGCAGGGGAGCTGGTGAGTGCGGCAATTTACTTCACGCATGGATAGCGCACCAGTTTTATTCCAGTATACACTAAGGCACTGAGCACGAGTCACTTTCATTGATGTCTATGGAAAATTCTCGGAAGAAAAAAAAAAAAAATTTCAGAGGGAATGTAATTTCCTTGAGGACTTTCCAAAAAAATTTCTTTTAATTTGATCATTTCCAAACTTTTTTCTTTTTGTGTTAAAAAATTATTACAATTGCAAAGAAATGTTAACTGTTTTGGTTTTTTAGAAAATCTGAAAAAGATTTTTGAAACACTTTAAAAGAAAGTTTTGTTTATGTAAAATAAAATGTAAGCTAGTCAGGCACTAGAAGCATTAACTCACACTGTTGCACATCAGCACTTTTTTGCACAAAAGTTGTTTATGTCATTTTTCTATTATGTTGATTTTACTGTCATAAGTTTTTTTGATTTCTAAAGAATTTGTATCAATATTGTTTTCACTGCGATTCAGCAACACTAACACTTGAGAAGGTAGAATAGTGGTAACCCAGTTCACATTTTTTCCACCAGTATAGGAGAGCGCCGCAACTACCTCTTTATTTTCTTACGTTTTTTCCCTACTCATTCAGTTGGGAGGTTTTTTGGTAGTGGCAGCTTCCCTTTCAAGCGATTTCGTTTTTTTTTTTCTCATTTCTAATCACTGTCTCCATAGCGCAAACCCCACCCTCCTTTTTTCAGATAGAATTGTGCTTTTAGCTGCGGACAGATGAAGTTATATACCGCAGCTGAACGCACACAATGCTTTCCTATGGCCCCATTCACACACTGCGTTTAGTGGTGGTTTTGTTAAATGCGGTTTTGTGCAAATAGAAAAAATAAAGTTGACTGTGTCCAGGAACGATTTAGCGCAGCTATCTGCGCATAACTGCAGGTAAATCGCAGTGTACCATTTCTCCTGCAGATAGCAGCAGCAACAAGGAAAGAAAAACAGGAAGCACATCAGAAATGGCAAGAATGTTCCAAACGCAGCCGCATGTAAAACGCAGCTAATCGCAACCTACAACTGCAAGTGAACGCTGTGTCATTATTCTCTGAATTAAAGAAAAAAAAAAAAACAACATGCTTTTAACAGCGGCAGAACAGCTGCCCGTGTGAAAGGGGCCTAAGAAGTGAGGTTACAGCAACACCATTTGCGTGTGGTCAGACAGATTTGGGATGCAACTGCCAGGACCTTGTCTGGATGAATGTGGAACTGCTGGTCAACAAAAAACTTGGTGGGTATTTCTCACCATTCCCCCAACATGACCAATTCATAACAACGGATTGTGGCAGCTACAGACATTTGACAGCAGAGCACCGCCCACAACAATGACACAAGGAGAGCGTGCCATACCAAGAAGAGATGTCATGGCAGGTGCACCTCTATAAAATGTACTTGTTGTGACACCAATTATCCAACATAACTACACATCGCAATAAGACCCAGACTAGAAGGATAGAAAGTGGACCTGTCATCGTACTCCTAACAAGACCACCCAGAATAAGATAAAGAGGACCTGTGAAAGAACATATCACAATAAGACCCAGAATACGATGATATAAAGTGGACCTGTCATAGTACACATCACAATAAGACCCAGAATACCATGTTATAAAGTGGACCTGTCATCAGGCTCATAAAAAGAAGACCCAGAGTAAAATATAAAGGAGAACCCATCATAAGAACACCCAGAATAGAATGATATAAAGTGGACCTGTCATAGCACATAAAACTAGAAGACCAAAAAATAATATTATTATAGACCTATCATAGTACACTTGATGAGAACACCAAGAAAAGAATATTATAAAGTGGACCTGTCACAGCACACCCCATAAGAAGATCCAGTATAGAGTAATATAAAGTGCACCTGTCATAGTACCCATCTTAATAAAGGCCCGTGCACACAAAACGAAAATCGGAAGTAAGCGAACAATCTGACAATTTTCAGATTAGTACGGTGCTTTCGAAAGCCGATTACGAATTTTCGGATGACAAAAACTTGATGGGCAGGCTATAAAAACTGTTATCGTACGTGAACACAACATCCAATTTGCGTATAATTGGTACAGTTTTTCGTCCGGAAAAAAAAAATAAAAAAAAAAATAAAAAAAATCGTAAGAGCAGGACTATGCATGCTCAGAAACAAAAAATATATACAAAACAATTCAAACACATCACTTCTGAACTTTTGACATGAGACTAGCATGTAACAAAAAAGGGACGAACGGTCATCTGAAAATCTGATCGTGTGTACGAGGCTTACGACCCAGAATACAATGATATAAAGTGGACCTGCTATAGAGCAATGATGATACAGCAGTGCACAGATCATTAGAACATAAGACAAAGCGGCCATTACTGATAAGGGTCTGGACATGCCATACCAGTCTTGTGTTAATGTCCTTGTGACATAACAGGCCCACTTTAGATCATATTTTTAGGTCCTATTCTAATGCGCTTTTATTTTAGAGAAGGCAGTGAAGGTACCACTGTGTTATGCCAGGGGTACGCTATCATTTCATAATAAGACCCAAAATATGACAATACAAAGTGCACCTGTCATTGCACACAATGACACATCTTTACTGGATACCACAGAATAAAAAACACACTGCAATAAAGACCCAAAACATGATATATAGTGGACCTGTCATAGCACAAGAACACCACATTATCACCCAGGATAGGACACAATGCTGACATGCCAAAACAAGACCTAGAACAGCGATTTGGGACATGGCATACTTGTTTTGTGGTTCTGTACATTGCTGGGGTGACCAGATGACATGACAGGTTCCCCTTTAAATCCTCAAATCCTGGATCTCACTGTGATGTGTTCTTACTTTGGGTAATGCAGTGAAGGGGTCACTGTATCTCACAAAAGGTGCATTTCCTATCAAATAAGGCCCTTTTCACACTTGTGCAACTTGTCTTGCGACTCAGGACTCATGACAAGTCACATGACAAGTCGTACCCCATGATTTCCAACGAATAACAGTCATATCTGTGTGACTTCAAGTCGCACCGGCTTCAAAGTAATCCCAGTACTACTGTGACCTCAAGTATAGACAGGCCTTCCCTGCAATCGTGGCAAAAATCGCAAAGTCGCAGGCGCAAAAAAAAAAAAACAATCACACAACTTTAAAGTCGGGACAGTGGGAAAAGGCCTAAAATATGATGATCTGTGCTTTTATTAGGCAATAACAGGTACACTTTGTGTTATATTTTGGGTCTTATTGTGCAATGATACAAAGCATACCTGTAATGGTAAACAATGACACATTCACTGCAAAACAACTACAGGACACAAAATATGAGAATATAAAAGGGGACCTGTCATGTTACAAGGGTACCACTGCAGTGCACACAATAAGATAAGTTTGCCATACTGAGACCAGATGACAGATATGTCATAGATGGTTCCAAAGTGCATCTGTCATGAAGAATAAAGATGACACATAATCATATTAAACAAAATAACAGACTGTCATCAGAAGACTCAAACATGGAATGTCAGGAGAGTAGGAGCTAAGGGAGACACAATATGCTGCAAAGGGGACCGGACTTGTCACCAAGGGGACCCAATGTGCTGCAAAGGGGACCCCTTGTGACCGGTAACAAAAGACATCCAGCACATCACAAAGGGGACCTGACCTGCCACAGAGGGAATCTGACCCAGCACAAAAGGGACCGGTCCTTACCCTACACAAAGGAGACCCAATGTGTCACCTAGTTACAGATCACTGCTGGATTACAAAGAACGGCAATCTGTCATGCCAAGACCCAAAACAATAGCAGACTGTCATGATAAGACTCAGAAACATAGCATGCCAGGCAAGCATTAGCCAAAATGGCATAAGAGGGACCTGATCTCTCATAAAGTGGACACAACATGGCACAAGGGGTACCTGCTCTCTCACGAGGGGGACCCAACATGGCATAGTTACAGATCCCCATTGTATTAGAAAGGATGACAAGCTGTCATCCGAAGAGCCATAACAAGACCAGGTCAGGTGATGGTATAACAAAGAGGACCAGTCATGGCACACAGTGCCAGCCCATTATTGTATAACACAAAGCCTGCCATCACCCACACACTGATATGTCAGCCACAGAGAGGACCTGTCATGTCACACACACAGCAGCCCCAGGGATGTCAGGCCAGGCAGGGTGACAATGGCAGCTGGCAGTCTGCAGTCCTAAGCCCAGTGTATGTGGGCTCCTCTCACCTCCTCCTGGTAGCCCCCAGCAGCTGACATCTCCCCGGCTCCGCTCAGGCCCCCGGCCTCGGACTCCAGGTCCCCGTTGAGCAGTGAGGGCCCCTCGGCCGATCCCCCGCTTAGCGCCGCCATCTTGAAGTGATCCGGAGGCGCGGGAGCGAGTACGAGAGACAGGCGCGCTCGCCCCTGTGCAGCCGGTTTTCTGTCATAATCCCCAACCCATCAAAAACTCCCACCGCTTGTACTGCGCATGCGTGAGCGCGGGCACGAGAAGGGCTTTCTTCTGCACGTCGGATTGCGACGTAAAAGCAATCTGAACTACACCAACTCCTCTTGCCGCCGGACCGCGCTTGCGCGTTCTTCGTGTAAAACGAAAATCCGATCCCAACTGTTATGGCAGCAGTGCGCATGCGCGGCAATACCAACCTTCCCTGTCACATCTTCCGACCGTCTCACACATAAACCAAAGGAGATACATGGACAGTTAAAGAGGAAGTAAACCCTTCCAAACAACTTGGACCTATAGGTAAGCCTAGATTAAGGCTTACCTGTAGGTCCAAGCAATATCTCCTAAACCTATATGGTTTAGGAGATATTTGCCCGAAAATGGGCACCGCTGTCTACGGCGCATGCGCCGTAGACAGCGGCGCGCAGGCGCACTAAATGCGGCAAATCCAAGAATGGATTTGCCAAATTTGTCGACTCCCGTGCGCATGCGCGGGAGTGACGTCATCGCGGCTTCGCCGTATGACAGCAACGGAGCTGCGAGGCGCGACTCCCGTGCGCATGCGCGGGAGTGACGTCATCGCGGTTGCGCCGCTGTCATTGGTCGGAGCTGCGAGACGCCACCAGCAAGATGGACGCGGCGGACTACAGGGATCAGCGGCGACTTCGCTGGCTCCTGTGTCAGGTAAGTGACACATAATGAGCTACTATGCGATGCATAGTAGTCCATTATGCTTTACCTTTGCAGGGAAAAAAAGAGGAAGTAAACCCATCAGGGTTTACTTCCTCTTTAAGCAAAACTGCAGTTTTATCATACCAGATTCAAAGCAATGAACTGGGAAGATAATGTAAGAAACAATGTATTTGCAGAACTATGTTCACACTTGCATACATATCCACACATTGTTCTGTACATTATCTTGCCAGTTCAGGGGATGTGAGTCTTCTCCTGCAATCTGATAATAAGATTGTCACGTAAAAGGCATCAAATAGACCAACTGCTCTCAACGCCGCAGAGCGCCTGAGCCATCACATAGACCAACTGCTCTCACAGCCGCGGCACTCCTGAGCCATCGAATAGACCAACTGCTCTCACCGCCACAGCGCGCCTAGCCATCGAATAGACCAACTGCTCTCACAGCCGCGGCACGCCTGAGCCATCGAATAGACCAACTGCTCTCACCGCCACAGCGCGCCTAGCCATCGAATAGACCAACTGCTCTCACCGCCGCAGCGTGCCTGAGCCATCGAATAGACCAACTGCTCTCACCGCCACAGCGCGCCTGAGCCATCGAATAGACCAACTGCTCTCACCGCCACAGCGCGCCTGAGCCATCGAATAGACCAACTGCTCTCACTGCCGCAGCACACCTGAGCCATGGAATAGACCAATTGCTCTCACCACCGCAGCGCGCCTGCGCCACCGAATAGACCAACTGCTCCCACCGCCACAGCGCGCCTGAGCCATCGAATAGACCAACTGCTCTCACCGCCACAGAGCCTGAGCCATCGAATAGACCAACTGCTCTCAACGCCGCAGCACACCTGAGCCATGGAATAGACCAATTGCTCTCACCACCGCAGCGCGCCTGCGCCACCGAATAGACCAACTGCTCCCACCGCTGCAGTGCACCTGAGCCATGGAATAGACCAACTGCTCTCACCGCCACAGCGTGTCTGTGCCACAGAATAGACCAACTGCTCCCACCACCGAAGCACGCCTGCGCCATCGAATAGACCAACTGCTCTCACTGCCGCAGCGCGCCTGAAGATCAGACAGGGGATATCAGTCTTCCCGCACATGCGCACTGCTGCGATTTCAGTTGGAGTATTTGATAGGATTCTTTTATCCTGCGATACGAAGACCGCACAGGCGCGCTGTGGCAGTGAGAGAAGTTGGTGTGTTTGATGGCTTTTACGTGAGAATCTGACATGCAGAACAAACCCCTTCTTGTGCACGTGCTTGTGCATGGCCAATACACCCACCTATGACGCGGTTGGAGTTTTTGACAGCTTGCAGATTTTGGCAGAACACTGGTGTTCTAAAAAAAATCCTTGACTTATGCAAAGTCTTTACGGCGTCACTTCCGTTGAGGCTATGTCAGAAAACAGCTGTTCACGGAGCCTCACCGCGCATGCCCATAATGGTTTTCAGGTCCAAAAAAATGATAGACTGGAGTGGCGTGCCAGGTGATATATGACATCAGCAGGAGCACTGCGTCCAGCCCCGCCCTTGCCACTAACATGCCCCTAGGCTGCTCTGGAGAGGGGGATAGACCCGTGCATAGCCATGTATGTGTCACCGGAGCTCGGATTGACATAGAGCGTGCCAGTTGGGGGGGGGGGGGGGGGGGTCGAATAGCTGTCAGAATGTTGATCCCTGTGCCCAAGAGCTTGCAATCTATTTTTTTATTTTTTTTGTTTTTTAATCTATGACAATGACCTACAGTTTAGTTGCTAATATAAGAAGAGCTGTGTCTATTCTGATCTCTGTCACTCTTTGTTATTTTGAAAAGTGTCCTGTAGATAGAGCATGTCAAGCCGTAGCTGTGCTCCCTGGGGATATGCTGAGTAGGGATCAGCTTTCTGTTTGGGTCGAACATGAGTTATACTGGAACATTGGCTGTTCGCCCGCTCATCGAAAACCGAACATTATGGGCCATTTGCGCCAAATTCGAGCGGCGTGTAACGGCCCATAATGCACTGCGGGAGCGCAGTGCATTGCTGTATGATGATTGGGCAAAGCATGCACTATAACCTGCATGCTTTGGCCAATCACAGCGCAGTCAGCAAAGAGAGCCATAATTGGCCTGTCAGGGATCCGCTCGTCCTGCGCGATCGGCTCTCCGTGCGCGCGTGCACGTTCGTGCAGCGGGTCGTCGTAGGTACGAGCGTCTTCCAACGCGCGCGGGTGCACGCCGTTCGTGTGTGCGCGCGGTACACGCACGCACGGGCGAGCGTTAGCACGATTGGCGCCAGTAGCCCTTTTTAAAGGCACAGTTGCAGCAGCTCTGTGCTGTCTCGTCTGCAGCTTGTGCCTGTGTATACCTGCTTGTCTACCTGATACCTACCTGATATCCGACCCGGCTCCGTCTGACCTTGTTGACCTCTCCTGCTTCGACCCCGGCTTGTTTGACCCTTCTTGAACTGATCTCCTGTTGCCGAACTCTGCTTGTACCTGACACCTCTGCTTGTTCCTGCATCGCTACCCTGTATCCTGAGGACCCATCCAACCTGATCCAGTGGCCTGCAGTCCTCAGCCTGCCTACTACAGAGAGTCCCTGCTTCTGAGAACCCTCATCTCCGGATACCTGCTACTGCTCCTGGCTGGACTCTCCTACCCCACTGCGCTCCGGTCTCCCTGTTCCCATTCCAGTGAGACCAGAACCAGAGCCGTAAGAGAGGTCCCCTTCTACTAAGACAGACTCAATACCTGAAGTTCTTAACAGTACGAGACAGCGATGTCTGAGTCTGCAGAAGGGGCCTCCGCCATGAAGGAGATTTGCTCTCACCTTGCGGCTCTCACCCAGGCCGTGAAATCCCTTCAAGACGGCTACACCAGATTGGAAGAGCGGGTCCAACATCTCTCCATTTCGGGATCCCCGGACACTGCACCTCAGTCTCCTCCAGTCCAGCCTGCAACTCATCCGGCAGTCGTGATGCTCCCACCTGAGCCTAAGGTTCCCATTCCGGAAAAATTCTCTGGGGACCGTTCCAAGTTTCGGGGTTTTCGTAATGCTTGCCAGCTTTACTTTGCCCTCCAGCCCAGGACTTTTTCGCTGGAAGCAACTAAGGTGGGATTTGTCATTTCTCTCCTGCAAGAAGAACCTCAGTCATGGGCCCACCATCTCCTGGAGAATGACAGTCCTCTTACACAGACTCTCTCTGCCTTCTTTGAAGGGATGGCACAACTCTATGATGATCCCCAGCGGACTGCCACCGCAGAATCCGCATTAACTGCGCTCCAGCAAGGCCGTAGGACGGCCGAGGACTATGTCTCGGACTTTAGGCGCTGGAGTGCAGATACCTTATGGAACGAGTCGGCCCTTAGACACCAATTTCGCATGGGCCTGTCTGAAGGCCTCAAGGACGAACTAGCCCGAGTTGGTATCCCAGATGCCTTAGAGGACTTAATTGCCCTAGCCATCCAGATCGATCGTAGACTCCGTGAGCGGAAGGCCGAACGCTCTTCTCAACCTCTGAGACCTGCCTGGATGACCGCCAGAACCCCGTCTCCCAATCCGTTCTTCTCTCCGCCCCCTCAAAAGGGGCCTGCCAGTACCTCTCTTGCTCCTGAGGAACCTATGCAGCTTGGACTACTCCGACCTACTCTGTCTCCGGAAGAGCGTGCCCGTCGTCGACATATGAACTTGTGTCTATACTGTGGCGGCTCCGGACATTATGTGGCCAACTGCCCTGTGAAGCCTCGTAAGTGCCTCTCTTCTGTGTCCCGCAGTTTCGTTAACTCACCTTCCAACTCTCTACATGTTGCCCTTCTGCTTTCTTTTCAGCTTCATGGAAGAACGATTCACGTCAACGCCATCCTTGACTCCGGAGCCTGCGGTTGCTTCATCGACGCTGCCTTCACCAACCTGCATTCCATTCCACTTCAGCCAAAATCTCATGGACTTTCCATCTTCTTGGCCGATGGTTCTCAGATCAAGTCCGGCCGGGTCACCCATGAGACCCTTCCTCTACCCACCTCCACCTCCTGCCGACATACGGAACTACTAACTCTTGATGTCATTTCATCACCACTCTTTCCTGTGATTCTGGGCATACCATGGCTGCAAGCCCACAACCCCTCCATTGACTGGTCCTCTGGGGAGGTAAGATTCCTCTCCGCCTACTGTCAGGACCACTGCCTCTCTGGGGCTCCTGCACAATCCAGAACACTTCTCTGTCTAGATCCAGACCTGGACCTATGTCAATCGGTTCCAGAGCCTTATCATCAGTTTCTGGATGTCTTCAGTAAACGGGGGGCTGACTCCTTACCTCCGCATCGTCCTTACGACTGCCCCATTGAGCTCCTCCCTGGGGCTGAGATTCCTTTTGGACGTGTCTACCCCTTATCCGAGAAGGAGCAGGAGGCTCTGAAGGCATACATCTCCGAAAACCTCAAGAAGGGGTTCATCCGTCACTCCACATCCCCTGCCGGGGCTGGGATATTTTTCGTCACTAAAAAAGACCAGACCCTCCGACCCTGTGTAGACTATCGGGAACTGAACAGAGTCACGATTAAAAACCGCTATCCCCTACCTCTGATCCCAGAACTTTTTCAAAAATTGAGGTCGGCTGTTATCTTCACCAAACTTGATCTGAGAGGAGCCTATAACTTGGTCCGTATACGAGCAGGCGACGAGTGGAAGACTGCGTTCCGAACTCGTTTTGGGCATTACGAGTATCTGGTGATGCCTTTTGGATTGTGCAATGCCCCAGCCACCTTCCAGCACTTGATTAATGATGTCTTCCGGGACTTCTTGGACATTTTTGTCATCGTTTATCTTGACGATATCTTGATCTTCTCCAGGTCCCTGGAACAGCACCGGGGGCACGTCAGCAGAGTTTTACTTCGGCTCAGGCAACATGGACTATACGCCAAAGCCGAGAAATGTAAGTTTGAGCAACAAGAGATCCAATTCCTTGGCCTTGAAATCTCCCCAGCAGGCGTCAGGATGGATCCGCAAAAGGTCGCTGCTGTTCTCGAGTGGCCAGCCCCCACCGACAAGAAAGGCGTCCAGCGCTTTGTGGGCTTCGCCAATTTCTATAGAAAGTTTATTAAAGGGTTCTCGGCTATTATCTCCCCCATCACCCAGCTTACTAAGCAGAATATGCGCTTTCTTTGGAGTCCTGAAGCCCAGGTCGCCTTCGAAAAACTCAAGGACTTGTTCACCTCTGCCCCCATCCTCAGTCATCCGGATCCATCTAGACCCTATATTCTGGAAGTAGACGCCTCTGAGATAGCAGTAGGGGCGGTGGTCTCCCAACGTTTTGGTAAAGACGACCTGATGCACCCCGTAGGGTTCTTCTCCCGAAAACTCTCTCCAGCGGAGAAGAATTATGATGTAGGAGATCGGGAACTACTTGCCATTAAATCGGCCTTGGAGGAGTGGAGATACTTACTGGAGGGGGCGGTACACCCCGTGCTCATCTACACGGATCACAAAAATCTCGAATACCTCCGCACCGCTAAACGACTGAAACCTCGGCAGGCCCGCTGGGCCCTCTTTTTCTCCCGATTCAGTTTCCACATCACCTATCGCCCTGGATCAAGAAACACCAAGCCGGATGCACTCTCTCGCATGTTTGACAATCCTAAGGACTCTGCACCTCCGGACACTATCCTCCCTGCTAACTCCTTTCTTCTCATCCAACCGGGCCTAGTTTCTCTGCTCAAGAGTGCCTCTTCCACATCTTCCTGTCCCCCAGGAATCTCATTAACATCCAGAGAGGGCCTGCTCTGGAAAGACAACCTAATCTTCGTTCCTGAGGAGGTGAGAGTTAAGGTTTTGGGGCTCCTCCATGACCATCCACTCGCGGGACACTTTGGTGTCCGCAAGACCTTAGAGCTGATACAACGTTCCTTCTGGTGGCCAGGCATGAGGGAGTTCTGCAAGCAGTACGTGAACTCTTGTCCAGTATGTTGCCGGAATAAGATTCCCAGGAATCGGGCCTGGGGCCTGCTTAAGCCTCTCCCCGCACCCGACCGCCCCTGGCAGATGATTACTATGGATTTCATCGTAGAACTCCCCCCCTCTGAGAACTGTACCGCCATCTTTGTTGTGTGTGACCGTCTGTCTAAGATGGCCCACTTTCTTCCCTTGAAGGGGACTCCTTCTGCTACCGAAACGGCTCACGTTTTTATTAAGGAAATAATCAGGCTTCACGGGGTACCCACCAACATTGTATCTGACAGAGGAGTGCAGTTCACCTCCCGTTTCTGGAGAGCCTTATGCGGAGCCCTGAAAATTGAATTGGCCTTGTCCTCCGCCTACCACCCACAGACTAACGGGCAAACAGAACGCACCAACCAAACCCTCGAGCAGTATATCAGATGTTTCTCTTCCTTTGTCCAGGACGATTGGGTTTCCCTGTTACCTTTGGCGGAATTCGCCTACAACAATGCCAGCCATGCTACCACCGGGCAGTCCCCGTTCTTTTCCAATTATGGTTTTAACCTGTCTTTTCTTCCCGATATCCCTACAGAATCGCATGTACCAGCAGTTCAGGACACAGTATCCTTTCTTCAGCAGAACAACCGGATCCTGCAGGAGGCTATAACCAAGGCTCAGGCTGACAGCAAGAAGAGTTTCGATCAAGGAAGAAGGGGAGAGTTGATCCTTCAAGTCGGGGACCAGGTATGGCTGTCTTCCTCTAATTTAAAATTAGCATGTCCCTCCAGGAAGTTGGCACCAAAGTTTCTGGGTCCATTTCCTGTTAAAAGGAGGATTAACGAGGTATCTTATGAGTTGTCTTTACCCGATTCCATGAGAATACACCCAGTCTTCCATGTAGCTCTACTTAAGCCTGTCATACCTGACCCCTTCCCTGGTAGAGGAACAAGACCACCCGATCCTGTGCTGATTGATGGCAGTGAGGAGTTCGAAGTGGAGGCCATCTTGGATTTCAGAAGACGACGGGGACAAGGTCAGTTTCTGATTAAATGGAAGGGCTATGGCCCAGAGAGTAATTCATGGGAACCTGCTACTAACATACATGCCAATAGACTAATACGGGCCTTCTTTGCTGCACACCCTGAGAAAAGAGCTACTAGGGGCACCCGGAGGTTGCCCCTTGTGGGGGGGCAATGTCAGGGATCCGCTCGTCCTGCGCGATCGGCTCTCCGTGCGCGCGTGCACGTTCGTGCAGCGGGTCGTCGTAGGTACGAGCGTCTTCCAACGCGCGCGGGTGCACGCCGTTCGTGTGTGCGCGCGGTACACGCACGCACGGGCGAGCGTTAGCACGATTGGCGCCAGTAGCCCTTTTTAAAGGCACAGTTGCAGCAGCTCTGTGCTGTCTCGTCTGCAGCTTGTGCCTGTGTATACCTGCTTGTCTACCTGATACCTACCTGATATCCGACCCGGCTCCGTCTGACCTTGTTGACCTCTCCTGCTTCGACCCCGGCTTGTTTGACCCTTCTTGAACTGATCTCCTGTTGCCGAACTCTGCTTGTACCTGACACCTCTGCTTGTTCCTGCATCGCTACCCTGTATCCTGAGGACCCATCCAACCTGATCCAGTGGCCTGCAGTCCTCAGCCTGCCTACTACAGAGAGTCCCTGCTTCTGAGAACCCTCATCTCCGGATACCTGCTACTGCTCCTGGCTGGACTCTCCTACCCCACTGCGCTCCGGTCTCCCTGTTCCCATTCCAGTGAGACCAGAACCAGAGCCGTAAGAGAGGTCCCCTTCTACTAAGACAGACTCAATACCTGAAGTTCTTAACATGGCCAAAGGCAGGGTGCCTTTGGCCAATTATGGCTCAGGGGGTAAGTTCATGCCCCACACTATATATGGCCGCCTGCATGTCGGGCCCCGTCCATGTAGTGGGTTGCTGGCGTTGACCGAGAGAGTGTCATTTCATTTAGATTGAGCAGGCAGACGATTCAGTTAGCTGCAGTGTATTTTATATATATATATATATATATATATATATATATATATATATATATATATATCCACTGTATCCAGTTTAGCTATCTCTCACTGCAAGCTGTTCCTGGTGTACTCTTTCTAATACTTCTGGCAGGCAGATAAATCAGTTAGCTGCAGTGTATTTTACCACTTGACCACTGGGCACTTAAACCCCCTTAATAACCAGACCAATTTTCAGCTTTCAGTGCTCTCACATTTTGAATGACAATTACTCAGTCATGCAACACTGTACCTATTTGAAATTTTTGTCATTTTTTTCACACAAATAGAGCTTTCTTTTGGTGGTATTTAATCACCGCTGTTTTTTGTTTTTTTTGCGCTATAAAAGAAAAAAGACCAAAAATTCAGTAAACATTTTTTGGGAAAGTAGACATTCCAAGGTATTTAGTAAGACGCAAGGTGAGTTTTTTGAAGATGTAATTTTTTCCCAAAATTTTTAGCAAAATCAAGATTTTCTTTTTTTCTTTTTTCTTTTTTTTTTTTGCACAAAATTGTTATATTAGCAGGTTATTTCTCACACACAAATTACACCCCAAAACACATTCTACTACTCCTCCTGTGTATGGTGATACCACATATGTGAGACTATTACACAGCATGGCCACATACAGAGGCCCAACATGCAAGGAGCGCTATCAGGCATTCTTGGAGCATAAATTGCACATATAATTTCTTGACTACCTCTTTCACATTTGAAGGCCCTGGACCGGACAATGGAAATGCCCCAAAAATGACCCCATTTTGGAATGAAAACAACCCAATGTATAATCTATGAGGCATATCGAGTCTTTTGAACATGTCATTTTTTTTCTACAAATTTTTGGAAAATGTGTAGAGAAAATGAAAACACATTTTATTTTTACACAATGTTGTCCATTTATACACTATTTCTAACACATAACATGTACATGGCAAAAATTACAGGCCAAAATAGATTCTCCTACTCCTCCTGAGTATGGCGATACCACATGTGTGAGACTTTTCCACAGCGTGGTCACATACAGAGGACCAACATGCAGGGAGCACCGTCAGGTGTTCTAGGGACATAAGTTTCAAATCGAATTTGACTATCTATTACACTTTTGTGAGTCACTGTAGTGGCATGGATGTGGCATGGATGAGCATTAATGGGGATGGATGAGCCGTGGATGGGGATGGCTGAGCATGAATGAGTATGGATGTGTACGGCTGAGTATGGATGGGTACGGCTGAGTATGGATGGGTATAGATGGGATGGCTGGGTATGGCTGAGTATGGCTGGGTATGACTGAGTACGATTGAGTACGGCTGGGTATGGCTGGGTACAGCTGAGTATGGCTGGGTACGGCTGAGTACGGCTGGGTATACGGCTGGGTATGGCTGAGTACGGCTGAGTATGGATGGATATGGCTAATTATGGATGGGGGTGGATGGGATGGCTGAGCATGGATGGATGGATGAGTATTGCTGAGGATGGATGGATGGGTATGCAGAGTATGGATGGATGGGTATGCAGGGTATGGATGGGTATTCAGAGTATGGATGGGTATGCAGAGTATGGCAGGGTATGCAGAGTATGGCTGGGTATGCAGAGTATGGCTGGATATGCAGAGTATGGATGGGTATACCCTATTGCATCACACCGCAGAGCTAAGCAGGTGCAGGGCGCTGCTGACTCCCCATGTTCTTTGGTGTGGGTCTTTTTTGATACGTGTACAGGAGATCGCACCGTTGCTGTTTGCAACATATGTCTGAAGCGTATCAATCATGGCCAAAACAGCAGCCGCTTGGACACTACATGCTTGACCAGACATATGTCGGCCTCCCATGCAGTCCGTTGGCAACAGTACTTAAAAGACCCTCACCAAAGAACAAGGCGGACCTCTCCTTGCTCCTCATCAGCTGGGATCTCCAACCCCACTATACCTTCAGCCCTCTCAGATACCTGCACTGAGATGAATGAAGGTATAAAATTAGGTGTGTCAAGTACTTTCGGGCAATCTGCTATAGCTACACCAACATCTGATTGAAGGAGGCAAATTACCCTACCCCATTTGCTAAACCGTCAAAAGAAATTCGGTCCCAGCCATCCACATGCTCAGCAGCTAAATGCTAGCTTGGCTAAATTTCTAGTACTCCAACTGCTGCCTTTTCAGCTGGTAGACTCTGTCCCTTTTTGCGAATTTGTGGAATGTGTGGTACCTCAGTGGCAGGTTCCCAAACGCCATTTCTTTTCACGGAAGGCCATTCCGGCTATCTACCGGCATGTGGAAGGCAATGTCTTGGCCTCGTTGGAGGTGCATATTACCGGTCAGTATAGGTGCATAGTACCGCTGACTCATGGACCGGGACATGACCTTTCCTTCACAGTGCACTGGGTAACTCTGCTGGCAGCTGGGAAGGATGCAGGACAGGATGCAGTATTGTTGGAGCTTGTTCCACCACCACGCCTCCAAATTGCTAGTAGTGGTGATTCTGCCACATCTCTCTTCCACCCCTCCTCTTCTTCTTCCTCTATGGCTTCTTCCTCTGCAGATTTCTCCTCGGAACCTGCAATGCTCCGTAGGCGTTCAAGGGGCTACGCAAGCACTCATGCAAAAAGATGCCATGCGGTGCTTGAGTTGGTCTGCTTAGGGGACAGGACCCACACTGGGGCAGAGATTTTGTCAGCTCTGCAGGGGCAGACTCAGAGGTGGTTGACGCTACGCCAGCTTCAGCCAGGAATAAAGGTTTGCGACAATGGCACAAACCTCCTCTCTGCCCTCTGACAGGGACACTTGACCCATGTTCCCTGTTTGGCTCACATCCTTAATTTGGTGGTGCAGCGGTTCTTGTGCAGGTACCCGGGCTTACAGGATCTCCTGAGGCAGGCCAGGAAAGTCTGTGGGCATTTCCGTTGGTCACATAATGCCAGTGCTCGGCTGGCTGACCTTCAAAAGGAATGCAACCTGCCCAAGAACCACCTCATTTGTGACATGACCACCAGGTGGAACTCAATGTTGGCAATGCTGCAGCGGCTGCTCACACAGCAGAGGGCCATCGATGAGTACCTGCGTGGGTATGGCACGAGGACAGGGTCAGGGGAGCTTGGCTTTTCGCCACGACAGTGGCTACTGATCAAGGATGCATGCACTGTCCTGTCACCATTTGAGAAGGCCACGAGGATGGTGAGAAGTGACAGTGCATGCATGAGTGATACTGTCCATCTTGTCTTCCTGTTGGAGCACACGCTTCATGGAATAATGGACAGGGCACTTGAGGCAGAACAGAGGGAGGAAGAGGACTTCCTTAGCTCTCAAGGCCCCCTTTATCCAGACAGTATTCCTGTGGGCCCGCCGATCACACAGTAAGAGGAGGATGAGGATTGAGTCAGCATGGAGGTGGAGCCTAGCACTCGGCATCAGCAGCAGTCTTCAAGGGATCGTTTTCAGTCACCAGAAACCCATGGACTTGAAGGCCATGGCTGGAAGGAGGTGGCTGTGGAACATGTCATACTTAGTGACCCAGAGAACTCCGGATGGAATGCCTCAGCAAACTTTCGCTGCATGGCCTCCCTGATCCAGTAAAGCCTGCGAAAGGACCCTCGGATTCATGGTATCAAGGAAAGGGATCATTACTGGTTGGCAACCCTTCTTGATCCACGTTACAAGGGTAAGGTTGCAGAATTTATCCAGCCTTCACAGAGGATGAAACATCTTCAGGAGGCCTTGCAGAAAGGTTTGTGCAATGTGTTCCAGAGCCTGGGAGGTTACAATTTCCTGGTCCTCCTGGACAACGTGTTGCTGAGGCTTCGGTCAGTCACAGAAGGAGTGGTGGAGAAGGTGGCTGTCTGACCGATGCATTCAGAAAAATCTTTAGTCCGCAGCACCAAGGTCTGATCGGTTCCAGCAACCATCGCCGGCGTCTGATTTACATGGTGCAGGAATACCTAGGGCCAAGATCAGACCTGCACACCTTTCCAACCTAAAATCCACTGGGTTACTGTGTCTTGAGGAAGGATCACTGGCCAGAGCTTGCACAATATGCAACTGAGCTTCTGGCCTGTCCTGCATCCAGCGTTCTTTCTGAACACACATTCAGTGCTGCTGGAGGCTTTGTAACCAATCACAGAGTGCTCATGTCCACAGACTCAGCTGATCGGCTCACCTTCATAGAAATAAATCAGTCTTGGATCACCAGCTACCAAGCACCTGATTCTGATGTAAGTGATACATTTTTCTATGAATGTGAGATCCCTTGAAGACTGCCTACGCTGAGTGACTATCCTGTTATGCTGAGTGACTATCCTATTCCTCCTCAATGTTCATGTTGATAGATTCTAAGAACATTTTTGTTTCAGGGCACCACCACCAGTGCCTAAGGCCCAATTTTTCTGCCCCTGTTTAACAGGGGCGTATAAGTATAATTTTTGCTGTAATATTTCACAGCAGGGCTTGTTCTTGCGCTCAACTAGAGTATCTGTGAGGGGTTGCAGTGTTGTGGCACCACCACCAGTGCCTAAGGCCAACATTTTCTGCCCCTGTTTAACAGGGGCGTGTAATTACAGTTTTTGCTGTAATATTTCACAGCAGGGCTCGTTCCTGAGCTCAACTAGAGTATCTGTGAGGAGTTGCAGTGCTGTGGCACCACCACCAGTTCCTAAGGCCCAATTTTTCTGCCCCTGTTTAACAGGGGCATGTAATTACAATTTTTTCTGTAATATTTCGCAGCAGGGTTCGTTCTCGCACTCAACTAGAGTATCTGTGAGGGGTTGCAGTGTTGTGGCACCACCACCAGTGCCTAAGGCCCAATTTTTCTGCCCTGTTTAACAGGGGCGTGTAATTACAATTCTTGATATAATATTTCACAGCAGGGCCCGTTTCCAGCGCACACGAAGAGTAACTGTGTGGGCTCACAGTGTTTTGGTACCACCAACATCTAATGCCACGTACACGTTTTCCACAGAATTGCGCTCATGTTTGTCTTGCATACACACGATCACACAAAAGTTCTCTGAACTTTCGCCCTTCAAGAACGCGGTGACGTACAACACTACGACAAGCCAAGAAAATGAAGTTCAATGCTTCAGAGCATGCGTCGAATTGTTTCCGAGAATGCGTAATTTTTTTACGTGTCTGGATTGCATACAGACGATCACATTTTCGGATAGGAACTTTTCCTGACCGAAAAATAGAGAACCTGCTCTCAATCTTTTGCTGGCTGGAATTCCGCCAGCAAAAGACTGATGGAACATACACACGGTTGCATTTTCCGACAAAAATCTCTCATCGGAGTTTATCTGATGGCATTTCCAATCGCGTGTACGCAAAGTATATAGGGCAGGCCGTATAGTATATACAGACGGTCCCCTACTTTCAAACTGCCGACTTACAAATGACTCCTACTTAAAAACGGAGGGAGACAACAGGAAGTGAGAGGAAATCTACCCCTAGGAAGGAAAATTCTCTCCTGTAAGAATATGGGAAAAAGGTGTCTCCACAATCCTTGTTTCCCTAACACAAAATTTTCTAAATCCAATTGTCATTGGGACAGAAAGTGACGTGAAATCTTCTGAACAGGGGCACAGACAGCAAAACAAATGTTACAGGAGTGATAACCCTTCCCTATGTTTTCCAAAAAGCTTAAAAAAATTTTTTTGGGCTGGAGCTACACTTACAAAATGTACCTGTTCCAAATTACAAACAGATTCAACTTAAGAACAAACCTACAGTCCCTGTCTTGTTTGGACCGCCTGTATACTGCTGTTCAGAATTGTCATGGTTATGCAGTGATCTTCCTCTGTTTGATTACCTCCCCTCATGTGTTCTGACTAAGAGGCCAGCCACTTCCATCTGGTGGTTTTTATAACCTCTCCTCTAAGCATGGCTCCATCCCAGGCCCTATCAGGGAACCCTATATTAACCTGTGCACTGCAAGCCAGCAGTGCTGTTCAACCATTGTGTATCATTGTGTGTTTAGCTTCCTGTTTCCTGCTTGCTGTGTGCTCTACGTTTGACTCTGTTACTGACCTTGGCGTGTTCTCTAAGATTCCTGTCTGCTTGCAACCTTGACCTTTTGTATGTCTCTGACCATCCCTGTCTGCCTGTGACCCTGAACCTTTGGCGTGTACTCTGTTGTTCCTGTCTGCTAGTTGCCCTGACCTCTGCCGTATCCCCTTACTATCCTTGTCATTCCAGCCTGCTGCTTCCTTCTCCTGTAGTCTACTGTGAGCGTGAGCTGTGAGACCCTAGGGGTCGCGACCTGGAGCCAGACTGCAGCTATGGTCCACTACCTAGTGGTGCACTTTCGACTCCTACGGAGTGCATCTGTCACCTGGTCTCAGGTGACCTGACAAGAGTATATAGGGCCCCACGCCTTTTCTTTTTTTAATTTGGGTGCATGGTTCCCCTTAACATCCATACAAGACCCAAAGGGCCTGGTAAAGAGCTGGGGTGGGGGTACCCATGCCGTTTTTCTTAATAATTTTCATCCATATTGCAGGGACCCAACATTACATTACAGCCGCAAGCAGTTTTAACTGACTTTTATTCCTTCAGAAATGTAATTTTGTGCAGGGACTGTTCTAAACACAGGAAACACGTGCCACTTTACAGGCATACTATAGTCACCCCCCAGGTACGATATTTAAAGGAATATTTCACTTATTTTGTCACTTTAAGCATTATTAAAATTACTGCTCCCAAAAAAATTTCAGTTTTTAAAAACTTTTTTTTTTGCATTGGTACATGTGCCCTGGGGTGGGACCCGGGTCCCCAAACACTTTTTAGGACTATAACTTGCATATTAGCCTTTAAAATTTGCACTTGGACATTTCGCATTTGCACTGGGAATTTTCGAGTCCCATAGACTTTAATGCTGTTCGAATGTTCACGCAAACTTTCGGTCCGTTCGCATGTTCTGCCGGGGGGGGGGGGGGATGTTTGGCTCATCCCTATTGAGCAGACAGGCAGATTATTCAGTTAGCTGCAGTGTATTTAATATTATCACAAAAGTGAGTACACCTCTCATATTTTTGTAAATATTTTATTATATTTTTTCATGTGACAACACTGAAGAAATTACACTTTACTACAATGTAAAGTAGTGAGTGTACAGCTTGTATAACAGTGTAAATTAGCTGTCCCCTCAAAATAACTCAACACACAGCCATTAACCTCCCTGTCAGTATGATTAGTTCTGATTTTAGGTACTGAAAGCGGTAGAATTATTTTGCATGGAAAATTGGCGTTTTATATTGTAGGCCTGCAATTCTTAGGAATAACTCTCTTAAATCTGTTCAAACCAGAGTCTAACAGACATCCTGGGTATGATAAAATGTATAATATAATAAATAATGATAATAAATAATAATAAAAATTATTCAATAATGTAATCAAATCCAAAAACACAGAAATTTGCTCATCTGCAGAATTGTCGCTGTCATTAGATTTAGTGTTTGATGACGAATTTCCCCACAAATCGCTATCGCTCAATTCTACAAGTGATTCTAATTTATTATCGCCGTTTTCTAGTTGGTCTAAAATCACTTTTGACATAAAGGGACAGTTTTTGGTTGCTATGGACAATCTCCAAATTCCAGGCAGAAAAAAACAGTACTTATAATATAAAAGTGCATGCAGGGCACTGGACAGGTCACTAGGGACAAAGGGGGTGTGTATTTTTTTTATACAGTACTGTAATCTGTAAGATTACAGTACTGTATGTGTATTGTGTTTTTACTTTTCTGAATTTGGCGCCGATCTCCGCTCCCGTGCGTCGTAACGTCGCAGGGAATGGAGCTCGGCGGCACTCGGGCACTGTGTGAATCGAGAGGAGGACAGCTCACTCACACAGCGTGGAGGACATCGCTGGATCCAGGGGACAAGGTGAGTAACCTCTCCCTGTATCCTCCCTGTATCCAGCGATGCGATCCCGAGTCTGGCTCGGGGTTACCGCTCGTGGTACTGAAATCCCAGCCCGAGCCAGACTCTGGATCACCGCTAGGAAGGTTAATGTCCAAACCGCTGGCAACAAAAGTGAGTACACCTTTAAGTGAAAATGTCCAAATTGGACCCAATTAGCCATTTTCCCTCCCCGGTGCCATGTCACTCCTTAGTGTTACAAGGTATCAGGTGTGAATGAGGAGCAGGTGTGTTAAATTTGGTGTCATCACTCTCTCAGACTCTTCACTGGAACTTCAACATGACACCTCATGGCAAAGAACTCTCTGACGATCTGAAAAAAATAATTATTGCTCTACATAATGATGGCAAAGGCTATAAGAAGATTGCCAAGACCCTGAAACTGAGCTGCAGCATGGTGGCCAAGACCATACAGTGGTTTAACAGGACAGGTTCCTTGTGGTTTAACAGGAACAGGCCTTGCCATGGTCGACCAAAGAAGTTGAGTGAACATGGTCAGCATCATATCCAGAGGTTGTCTTTGGGAAATAGACGTTTGGGTGCTGCCAGCATTGCTGCAGAGGTTGAAGGGGTGGGGGGGGAGTCAGCCTTTCATTGCTCAGACCATACGCCACACACTGCATCAAATTGGTCTGCAGGGCTGTTGTCCCAGAAGGAAGCCTCTTCTAAAGTTAATGCACAAGAAAGCCGCAGTTTGCTGAAGACAAGCAGACTAAGGACATGGATTACTGGAACCATGTCCTGTTGTCTGATGAGACCAAGATAAACTTATTTGGTTCAGATAGTGTCAAGTGTGTGGTGGCAACCAGGTGAGGAGTACAAAGAAAAGGGTGTCTTGTCTACAGTCAAGCATGGTGGTGGGAGTGTCATGGTCTGGGGCTGCATGAGTGCTGCCGGCACTGGTGAGCTACAGTTCATTGAGGGAACGATGAATGCCAACATGTACTGTGACATACTGAAGCAGAGCATGATCCTCTCCTTCGGAGACTGGGCTGCAGGGCAGTATTCCAAGATAACGACCCCAAACATACCTCCAGGATGACCACTGCCTTGCTAACGAAGCCGAGGGTAAAGGTGATGAACTGGCCAATTATGTCTCCAGACCTAAATCCTATGGAGTTGATCAAAGATAGTATGGCTCAGACCAGTGGGAAAGAAAGTTTTACTTTGGAAGTTTGCAGTCAGGGTGTCCAAGCTGAGGTGTCCTCCCACACACCAATAGACAAACGGTAATCGAGTAAAGGAAGCAGCCGGAAACTCCATAACATCTAGCATATTTATTTTCAAGCTTTCACAGTGAGTACAGTCAGCAGACTATTGAGCATCTGTGGGACATCCTTAAATGGAAGGTGGAGGGGCGCAAGGTCTCTAACATCCACCAGCTCCATCATGTCATCATGGAGGAGTGAAAGAGGACTCCATTGGCAACCTGTGAAGTTCTGGTGAATTTAATTAATTGGACAGCTCCTGTGGTCTTCTCTTCTTCCGTCTTGGGGGGTCTTCTCGCCGGACTCCTCCACTATCTTCTACTAGCTCTTTTACTAGCAGAGGAGCCCGGCTTTCTTCTTCATCATCGCTGCCATGTGGGGGTCTTCTTCCGACTTCGGGGTCTTGTTCCCCTCTTAATTTACACTTTTTTTCACCAGGTAAATGGGTAGGAGTACGATGTACCCCATGCTCATTCACATAGGGTGGGGGGCCGGGATCTGGGGGCCCCCTTATTAAAGGGGGCTCCCAGATTCCGATAAGCCCCCCGCCCGCAGACCCCGACAACCAGCGGCCAGGGATTGTCGGGAAGAGGCCTTTGTCCTCATCAACATGGGGACAAGGTGCTTTGGGGTGGGGGGGCCGCAGGGCCTCCCTTCCCCAAAGCACCCCCTAATGTTGAGGGCACGCGGCCTGGTATGGCTCGGGGGGGGGGGCGCTCGCTCGTCCCTACCCCCTTTCCTGGCCGGCCGGGCTGCGTGCTCAGATAAGGGTCTATACCAGGCGACGGGGCTAGCGATGTGTCAATCTCGCCGATGGAGGTGGCGACATTGACTTCCCTCGCTAGTTCCATCTACCTGGAGCCGCGTTCAAAATGAACAGACCTTTCTCCATGTGTGGTCAAGTCCGTTCATTTCAAAAGTCCGGCGGACTCCCGCCATAGTCCGGCAGATTGTCCGGTCGTGTGTGGGCAAGTCCGCTCGTTCGGAAAGTCAGACGGACCTCCGCTGAAAACTCCGGCGGTTTGTCTGCCAGATTAAGTCCGCCGTATAGTCCGATCGTGTGTACACGGCTTAAGGGTATATAGCACACTCAATCCTAGACCAAAAAAATAAATAAAAAGGATGAAAAAAGTGTCAAGCCACTGCGGTGGCCAGACAGTGCGTACAATCCCAGTATGCCTTTCCAGACTTAGGGTATGTAGCACACTCAATCCTGGAGTAGAGAAAAAAAAGAAAAAAGGAAAACAAATGTCAAGCTGCTGCGGTGGCCAGGCTGTGCGTACAACCCCAGTACTCCTTTCCAGACTTAGGATATGTAGCACACTCTATCCTGGAGTAGAGAAAGAAAAAAGGATGAAAAGTGTCAAGCCGCTGCGGTGGCCAGGCCGCGTATACTACCCCAGTACTCCTTTCCAGACTTAGGGTATTTGGCACACTCAATCCTAGACCAAAAAAAAATAAAAGGATGACAAGTGTCAAGCCGCTGGCAATGCAGTGCGTGCAACCCCAGTACTCCTTTCCAGACTCAGGGTATATAGCACACTCAATCCTAGACCAAAACAATTTTTTTTTTTAAAAATGACAAGTGTAAAGCCGCTGCAGGGGCAAGGCTGTGCGCACAACCCCAGTGCTCATTTCCAGACTTAGGGTATGTAGCACATTCAAACCTAGACCAAAAAAAAACAAGGATAACAAGTGTCAATCCGCTGCAGTGGCCAGGCAGTGCGTACAATGCCAGTACTCCTTTTCAGACTTAGGGTATTGTGAGGGGTTAGCTCGGCAGCGGGTGTGTGTGACCCCCTGGATGGGTTCACAACACAAAATCAGGCACAGCAAACAGCGTTGTAGGTGCAAAAAACAAAAGATGCGGTTTATTTATGCTACATGCAGTGATACATATAACAGCCAAACAAAAATAAAACATGAAAATAAATCCTGGTCAGCTTGACCTCTAACTACACACTTAGATTCCCTGTCTAACAACTGAGTGCAGCCTTGTGCTGCACCAGTCCCTGTCTCTGTTGTAGAGGTTTGCCACACAGGCGTTAACTCACCGCACAGAACAGATATCACACTCCCCAGTCTATACAACACAAAACTGGTTCCAGGATGGAGCATCTCCCTAAGCATGCTGGGGTTTTTTGTAGAGGTCTTAATGAGCCCACTTACTTCAGCTGGGCTCATTAACTCTTCCCCTCTAATTGTACAAGTCTGCATAAAGCCTGAATCTAGGGCACACATATTTCCCATCCTGGATACAACCAGGTGATTTTACCTGCGTGTTGCCACATACCCCCCCCTTGTTTCAACCTTGGGGTTGTAACACAAGCAGTCAGACATGCATGTATCCGAGACAAAGCATCCACATTCCCCATTTTAACACCAGGGCGATGCTTAACTGTGAAGTTAAATTCCTGTAGGGCCAGGAACCACCTATTTATCCTTCTATTGGTCTCCTTGTTTTGAGCCATCCACTTTAAAGGAGCGTGATCAGTCACCAGGTCAAAGTGCCTACCTAGCAGATAGTACCGAAGGGAATCTAGAGCCCACTTCACTGCTAAACATTCCTTCTCAATCGTGGCGTAATTTATCTCATGGGACTTCAACTTCCTGCTGAGGTAAATGACTGGGTGCTCTTCCCCGTTCCAGACCTGGGATAACACTGCCCCTAACCCAACGTCTGATGCATCAGTTTGTACCACAAAGTCCTTAGAGAAGTCTGGTGAGTACAACACTGGCTGGCTACATAAGGCTGTTTTTAAGGACTGAAATGCTTCTTCAGCCTCTGGGGACCATTTAACCATGACCGACTCTTTCCCTTTTGTCAGGTTTTTTTTTTTTTATTATTAATCTTTATTAAATTTTCACAATATACAGACCACATTTTAAAATAACATTACCAACATTCCAATACATCTTCCTTCCATTCCGGAGTCCGAGTTTTAAAAATTCTAGGAAGGGACGGGGGACATGAAAATACATCCATACATCACATATAATTAACAGAAAAAAGGAAACAATATCTGAACAATACCATAACCCCCATTATCCTTCCTCAGCAAATTTTGCAATTCCTACATTTTTCCTATTGATATGACCCCTCCCCTCCCTCCCTCCCTTTCTATCGACACCACCCCCCCTTCCCCTCCCCGCCTATATGTGCTTTTCTCCTACAGTGTATCATAAATGTGTTATGATGATTCCCATACCTTTAATGTACACTACCCTACTCCTTCCCATTACCCATCCCCCCTCCCCCTCTCCTCTTCCTTTTCCTATCATGGTTTAAACTGGGGTATGCATCTCTTCTATCCACTCTCGCCAGTTTCTATTAAACTCTTTTAGGTTATTTCGTTTTGCATATACTGCTCTCTCCTTACATAGATATTCATTTACAGCACTTATCCAATCCTCTACTGTGGGGGCTAGCTTTGATTGCCATCTCCTAGCTATCATCCTTCTGGCTTGGAATAAACATCTTAGAATTACCGTTGTTACTCCCTTTCTCTCTACTTCCTCCTTTCTATAACCTAAGATACACACTATGGGATCTAATTCTATTGCCGTCCCAAAGGCCCTACTTATTGTCTTTACCACCCCTTCCCAGTATCTAAATAATTTGGGACATTTCCAGAGCATGTGCATTAAATTCCCTGACCCCCCACACCTGGGGCAACAGTCATCTGTTCTCTTACCAAATCTAAATAATTTCTGGGGAGTATAGTATGCTCTATTAATTACCATCAAGTGGGAAATCCTATGGGGAGGAGAAACCGAGACCTTTGGGCATGCCGCTAGGATATTTTTCCACTGTACTCGTGTTATATTACCTAAGTCTTGCTCCCATTTCTCCTTCTCGACCCTCCCTTTCCTCTCACTATTAATCTGTTCACCCAACTGGGCATAAAATTTAGATATTAATCCTTTAGTGGGTCCTGCTTGTGCTACTGGGTATAGCAAGGGCAGTTCTTCCCATGTTAGTAACAAGTTTCCAAACTGGGTCTTTAAAGCATGCCTCACTTGTATATAGGCATAAAATGAGTTTTGTGATATCTTAAATTCTTTTTGCAGTTGATCGAAAGATTTAATGCCCCTGCCGCCATATAAATGGCTAAGCCTTACAATACCACATTTTTCCCATTCTACAATTTTTCCAACCCGCCATATTTCCTGTAGCTTCTTATTGTTCCAGAGAGGTGTATACTTTGTTATTTCACTATATCCCATTTTTTTTTTAACTATATCCCATAGCTTTAACATCATTTTTACTGTAGGGCATCTACACTGGAATGAGTCCGCTTCCAAGGTCTCAATCAGCGTGCTATGTGGGGAGCCTGTTAATACTAATCTCCCATTTGGGGTTCCTCCATTCATCTCCTCAATCCCCCCTAACTGTTGTAATTGGGACGCCCAAAAATAGCACTCCGGATAAGGGACCGCGAATCCTCCTTCCTCTCCCGGTAGCTGAAGCATCCGCAATCTCAATCTAGCCTGTCCTCCCCTCCATATTAACTCCCTGAACAACATCTCGATTTTATTAAACCAACTTCTGTTAATCCATATTGGGGCATTATGCAATATGTATAAAAGTTGGGGCATCCATATCATTTTTATCAGATTGCATCTGCCAGCCACCGAGAGAGGCATTCGTTTCCATATAGCAATTTTTTGTTTAAACTTAACCAATAATGGGACTAAATTATGACTTATATATTGCTTAGGATCCCTTGACAAGGTTACTCCCAGATATTTCAACTTATCCACTGTTGGCATTTGGGGGGTTCCCAGGGCCATTTGCTGACCAATTGGGTCCAAAGGAAGACATTCCGATTTTTCCCAATTTATCTCCAGCCCTGTGAAGCCTCCAAACCCTTGTACCAGTCCCATTGCCCTTGGTAGTGAGTACCTCATATCCCCTAAAAACAATAGGATATCGTCTGCATAGAGTGAGATTTTTTCCTCTCCAGTTTTTCTTACAAAACCGACTATCTCCCGGTTTGCTCTAATTGCACATGCCAAGGGCTCTATAGCCAATGCAAAGAGCAGGGGTGATAATGGGCACCCCTGCCTCGTCCCTCTCCCCAGCTCTATTTTCCCGGATAGCTCATTATTAATTTTTAGTCTCGCACTAGGTTTGTCGTATAGCATCCTAATCCATCCTATAAAGGAAGGACCCAGGCCAAATTTCTCCAAAACTTTCCATATATATCCCCATTCTACGCTATCAAATGCTTTCCTTACATCCAATGCCACTACTGCACCCGGAGTATCGTTATCCATTGGGATCTGCAAATTCAAAAAGGCTCTTCTAATATTTATACTCGTTGACCTGTTGGCTATAAACCCTGTTTGGTCCATATGGACTAATCTTGCTATAACTCGATTAAGCCTAGTCGCTAATACCTTGGCCAGTATCTTTGTATCGGTACACAGGAGAGAAATTGGTCTATACGCTGCAACATCTAGGGCATCCTTTCCTTCTTTGTACAACAGGATTATAACCGCCTCCATCATTGATGGAGGCAATTTACCCTCCCCATATGCTCCTCTTAACATCTCCAGGAGTTCAGGAAGCAGTATCTCGCCAAAATTTTTATAGACTTCAATCGGTAGTCCATCCGGCCCAGGCGATTTCTGATTTGGCATACTCGCAACTGCTTCCTGAAGTTCTTTCAAAGTTATTTGGGCTTCCAGTTCCTCTCTTTCTTCTTGTTTCAAACATGGTACCTCTAGTTGACCTAAAAATGTTTCCATTTGCTCATCCATCCCCACTTTCTGTGCAGTATATAGTTTTTTATAATATCCTTCAAATGCTTGGCATATACTCCCAGTTTCCGTTGTAACCTTTCCCTCAGGTATCCTAATCGCCGAAATTGAGGAGGGACCCGAGTTATTCTTCACCAGTTGTGCCAACATTTTTCCCACGCTTTCCCCTTCAGCAAAGGAGGCTTGCCGTTGGAACATATGTTGAATCTCTGCTTTCTTCAGAGTTAATAACCTAAGTTCTTCTTGTTTATCTAACCAGATTTTTTCTTTGCCCTGAGTGGGATCGCTAATAAAATCTCTTTCAGCCTCTAACACTTCTCTCCCTATTTGTACCTCCTGTTCCCTAGACTTTCTGTTTATTTTTGCTATTGATTGGATCATAAGACCCCTCAAAAAAGCTTTCAGAGTATCCCACAGGATCCCTGATGTTACTGTACCCCGGTTATTTTTTAGAAATTCTTTTAATTCCCACTGAATTCTCTCAGGGCGTTCTTCTGTCTCTTTTTTTATCAGTTCCAACCAGAGCGGGTTCACTTTCCACAACCTCTGTACCTTACGTTCTCTCATTTTTAAAACTGCTGTCACTGGGGAATGATCTGAAATCCCCCTGGGCTGATATTCAATCTTTTCCACCATTTGTAAGGCCAGGTCATTCCCCAGTATCATATCAATCCTGGATAACGTAGTATGCGTGGCCGAATAACAACTATACTGCCGGGCTCCCGGGTTCCCAGTTCTCCATAAATCCCGTAGTCCTACTTCTTCCAGGTACTGTCCCAGCCTCCCCTGCCAAGCTGGTTCCGCCAGTATTTTTTCTGGGAATCTATCAATTTTAATATCCAATACCGTGTTGAAATCCCCTACTATTATTATAGGAACACCATCTATCCCCACTAAAAATTCCTGTAATTTAAAAAGCACTTCCATTTTAAATGGTGGAGGGATGTAGATATTTGCCAACATACATTCTCTATTTTCAATTAGGCAATGTAAGAAAATGTATCTGCCCTTTTCATCCAGGCTGACCCGTTTACATACAAAATTCACCCCCGTTTTTACCAAGACACTCACCCCTCTACTATATGTCGAATAAACAGAGTGGTATTGAAATTGATATTTTCTACTCTGCAACCGGTATATTGTATCTCTATTTAAATGGGTCTCCTGCAGGCAGAGCAGCTCTACTCCACATCCCTCCAACAAGGATAGCACAGCTTTTTGTTTCACCTGCGTCCCCAGGCCCCTCACATTCCAGGAGCCTATCTTAATTTTACCGTCCTGCATAGGCATAAACAAATAACGAGGAGAGAAAAAAAAAAAAAAAAAAAAAAAAAACTAGGGCAGGGAAGAGAGAGAGCGAAATAACCAGTCTGCTGAGGACACTATTGAGAACCATTTGTCTCCCAGTACCCACCAACTCCCCCCTGACTCCTTTTATTACCTTATACCGCACTCCCCAAATATTACTCCCTAGTGTAATAACAAATTTATTAGACGTCACCATTAACTCATATATTATGTGTCTTTTGATATAAATTATACTATATAATTGTTTATTACCATTTTCCCCCTTGTGACCAGTATATTTTCCTTGTTTTTTACCACCCCAAGTTTTACCACCCCCTATTTTGTGTCCTTTCTTGATTTGAGTTATTTCCTGTACTCCATTTATTAGTGCATACATATTTTTTTTCCCCTTCAGCCTCCCCCCTATTTTCCCTACTACACCCACCCCCTCCCCCCCCTTCTACCTCCCTCCCACCCCTCCCCCACCTTCCTAGGTGTTACCCTAGGGGCTATTAGTGACCTTATACCACTCTCTTCACAACCTATTTGCCACCCACACCTAGTACGCTCGCCGTGTGTTACCTCCCTCCCGGCCCCCCTCCCATACAGACACAAAAAAAAAAAAAAAAAAAAAAACACACATACTTCATCCCCCCATCCCTTTCTATCTTCCTGACCCACTCAATACTAGGAACCCCAACGACTACAATTTTTCTTTATTTTCTTCTATCCATTTTTCCACTTCCATTGGGGAACAGAAAACCTGAGTATGCCCTAGTGCATTAATCCGTAGCTTTGCAGGATAAAGAAGAGCATACGGCACCCTGAGCTTCTGTAACCTGCGTTTCACCTGGAGGAACTCTACCCTTTTTCTCTGAAGTTCTGGGGAAAAATCAGAATATAGTGAAATTCTAACACCCTTATACAGTACATTCCCCATTTCCCTTGCCTTCCGTAATAACACCACTTTATCTTTATAATTGAGTAATTTCATTAATAATGGCCTGGGACGGCCCCCCTCCAATGGTGCTCTAAAGGGTACCCTATGCGCCCTCTCTATTGAAAACGCTATTGAAAAAGCATCCCTCCCAAACAATTCAACCAGAAGATGCTCCATAAATTCAGCAGGGTTTACACCCTCACTTTTTTCCGGGAGCCCCACTACTCGCACATTGTCCCTCCGGAGCCTATTTTCCATTTCGTCCATTCTTGTTCTATATCCACTGAACTGCTCCTTCAGGCTTTCTATTTCTTTAATTAGGAATGTTGTATCGTCTTCTAATCTGCTAGTCCTTATCTCAAGTTCTGTCGTCCTTTCCACCACTTTCTGTAAGTCTTGCCTTACCACCATTAAATCTTCCTTCACTCCCTTCATTTGATTACAGAGTTCTTTAAGCGAAATGTTGCATGCGTTTACCGCCAATAGCACATCCTTTATAGTTGGCTCCTTTTCTATCGGGGGGGAGTCACCTACTGTTATTTCTATATTCTGTTCCCCCACTTCCGTATTTCTATTTACTGAGGGTTTTACCACTGCTCCAGCTTGTGTGTTGATATTAATATTTGACTGTCCCGTACTTTTCCTTTCAGTCATTACCCCTTGCTGCCCCTTTGACTGTGCTTTTTTTGGAGGTGTCTGGGATGACTGAACCGGGTTGTGAGCGTATTGTTCTAGCTTCGCTGCTGTAACGGACTGTTGCGAACTTTTTTCCCCTCTTTCTTTTGCAGAGCGTAAATGTTGCATCTTACTTTCCCTTTTCTCGTCCCTGACTTCGGGACAATCCTGGATATATCGTGTTGTATCGTATTTTAAAGGGTTTCTAATCAGGCCGCCCACAACGCAATATTCATTTAGTGCGATAATGACCGTATTCCGATGCTCCTTTCATATATCACAAAGGCCTCCTATTTCCTGGTTTTGCAACACCACATGCATTTATTTACTCAGATTGGCTCCTTCACTGTTTAGCTTGTCCCTTTTTTTAACACAGAGACTGTCCCAGAGTTAATAGATTAGTACAGTGCTGAGCTAGATTTATAACCAGTTTTATAGTCAGTCCACACGTTCTCTGCTACTTACAAAATATTCAGTTTCCTTTTTAACAAAAAGTATTCCTTTGACAGGTTATCTATTTTAGCAGTCTCTTGCCTTAAGGCACCCACAAGAGGCAGTGGAATCCGAACATCCAAACATCAAAAAGGAGAAAAAAAAAATAGAAAAATAGAAACATGACCAGGAGAGCCGGTACTTATTTGCACATACTATTTCAGGTACTGTTCATTCCCCTTACTGTGCAGTACAATACGGTGAAGTCCAGATAAAAGTATTATAAGTCCTCCTCACCCTCAGCTAGCACACTCCTATTTGCTAATTGCCAGTCACCAGGCACCGCTATGTCAAAGGCTTACACTGCAAAACCTCCGCCTGCTATGCTCAGGCATCCAGAGAGAGAGAGATAAAAAAACTGACAGGGGAATACCAATCTTTCATACCCCCTCCGGTGCCTGATTAAGTGTTACCAGCCTCCAGGCATCACTGTGTCCCAGCTTTCTCCACCAGACCTCCGCCACTATACCCCTCAGGCTGCCGGCTTCTTCCTCCCTGCACTCCCTCCGCTTACCTCCTTCTTCCTGTTGCGATTTACCGGGGAGCGGGGGAACCTTCGATGGTTACTGTAGGCGGCGTCTCTCAGTAGGAGGGGTTCGGCGTAGATCGGCGTTGCTCGGAGGTATCTCGTGCCTCTCTTCGGCCGTCGGGATGCGGAACCCGGAAATCAGCGGACCCCGGAAGTCAGCGGGGGTCAGCGGGGATCTCCGAGAGCTCCGAGAGCTCAGCACGCTAGGGTAATATAGAGCCGTTCCTTCCAGCGTCTACTGTGCCTGTGCAGCTTGTACTTGTGCAGCTTCAGCCCTCCTCACCCTGCGCCCGTCCGTATTGTTAAGCACTCCAATCTTTCGCCATGGGGGCCAGGGAGGGAGACACACACAGCGTCTTTCACACGCTCACTTACTCCACACCACACATCCGGCCACGCCCCAGGACCCTTTTGTCAGGTTGGTGAGGGGCACAGCCTGAGAAGCAAAATGGGGAATGAATCGTCGATAATAGCCAGCGATTCCCAGAAAGGCTCGTACCTGTTTCTTGCTGTTGGGACGTGGCCAACTCTGTATGGCCTCGACTTTATTGACTTGGGGTTTTATCACCCCCCTCCCAATAGTGTACCCAAGATATTTGGCCTCCTCCTGTCCAATGGTACACTTCTTTGGATTGGCCGTAAACCCAGCTTCCCGGATAGAGTCTAGGACTGCTTGTACTTTTGGCAAATGTAAGACCCAGTCTGTGCTATGGATAATCACATCATCCAGGTAAGCTGCAGCATATTTCTGATGGGGCCTCAGAATCTTATCCATTTTCCGCTGGAATGTTGCCGGTGCATTCTGTAACCCAAACGGCATTCTCTTATATTGGAATGCCCCATCTGGGGTTACAAACGCAGTTTTCTCCTTGGCCGACTCGGCCAGGGGAATTTGCCAATACCCTTTGGTGAGATCAAGAGTTGTCATATATCGGGCTGTTCCCAGCCGGTCAATCAACTCATCTATACGCGGCATGGGGTAGGTGTCAAATTTTGTAACTTTATTCAATTGTCGAAAATCGTTACAAAACCGCCAGCTCCCATCAGGTTTGGGCACTAGTACGATAGGACTGGACCAGTCACTCTGGGACTCCTCTATCACACCCAATTCCAGCATCCTTTGAACCTCCCCACGTATTGCCTCCCGTCGGGCCTCTGGTATTCTATAAGGTTTTAGTTTTACCCTTTCTCCTGGCGGGGTGATAATGTCATGCTCTACGCCAGATGTTTGTCCCGGCAGCTCAGAGAAAATCTCTTTGTTACGAAGTACAAACTCTTTAACCTCCTGTTGTTGGGCTTTCGATAAGGTGTCTGCTATTCCAACCTCAGGAACTAAGCAATCAGGCTGTGCTTGTGACAAAGTCTCTGCGACTAGGGATTCCCTATCCCTCCAGGCTTTCAGCAGATTGATGTGATAGATCTGCTCCGGCTTTCGCCTTCCTGGCTGTCTAATCCTGTAGTGCACCTCACTAATTTTTTCAATTACTTCGTATGGACCTTGCCATTTGGCCAGAAATTTGCTTTCAACCGTAGGGACTAGCACCAAGACCCTATCCCCCAGGGAAAAAGTACGGGTCTTGGCCCCACGGTTGTACACTCTCTGCTGTGCTAACTGCGCTTGGGTTAAATGTTCCTTTACAATTGGCATTACCTGTGCAATTCTATCTTGCATCAGGGCGACATGCTCAATCACACTCCTGTGAGGAGAACTCTCATTTTCCCAAGTTTCCTTGGCGATATCCAGCAGCCCTCTTGGGTGTCTCCCATAGAGCAACTCGAAGGGTGAGAAACCCGTAGAGGATTGGGGTACCTCCCTAATGGCAAACATTAGATAGGGTATTAGACAGTCCCAATTCTTTCCATCTCTATCCACCACCTTCTTTAACATTTGTTTAAGGGTTTTGTTGAATCTTTCAACCAACCCATCTGTTTGGGGGTGATACACAGATGTACGCAATTGCGTCACTTTGTACAACTTGCATAATTCTTTCATAACCCGGGACATAAAGGGTGTACCTTGGTCCGTAAGCAGTTCCTTACAAATACCCACGCGGCTAAAAACAAGAGATAGCTCTTTGGCTATGGTTTTGGCTGAGGTATTTCGGAGAGGAATTGCTTCCGGATAACGGGTGGCATAGTCCAATATAACCAAAATGTACTGATGCCCCCTGGCGGACTTCATTATCGGACCTACCAAATCCATTGCGATCCTTTCAAAGGGGACCTCAATGATGGGAAGAGGTACCAGCGGGTTACGGAAATGTGGCATAGGTGCCGACTTCTGACACACAGGGCAGGAGTAACAATCATTTTCTATTTCCTTCATGACCCCAGGCCAATAGAATCTCTGTAATATCCTCTCTTTGGTTTTCTCTGTCCCCAGATGACCTCCCAGAATGTGCCCACTTCCTGTAAGGTTTGGGCACTACAAGTTGCTCAATGGTTTCTTCTGCCCTTTGAGCCACTCGATACAGCAGGTCCCTTTCCATAGTGAAGTAAGGATAAGTGCAAGTCTTTTCTGGGTTCACTAACTCGCCATCCATTTTCACCACATTTTCCCGTGCCTTTATTAGGGTAGGGTCTTTTAACTGTTCTGTGGCAAAATTTTCCCTGTGGACCTCAAGATCCGAAAACTCCACAGACGGCATGTTTTCATCTGAGGATGTTGGCTCCTCCCGAGTTTCCCCCGCCAATACCGACAAGGGAATTTCAGGAGAGTCCTCACCACTCCCAGAGGAATTCTGGTCATCTTCCTGGTCTATAGGGGCACCAGTGGGGGGCTCAGGACAATCCCAGATTTCCCAGAATTTTGGAAAATCCCTTCCCACAATAGCATCATGTGGTAAGTGAGACACTAACCCCACCTGATGAGAGAGGTTACCTTTGGGGGTCTCAAAAAACACTGACGTTACAGGATACTCTTGGGTGTCCCCATGCACACAAATAACAGCCACCTTGTTCTTCCCAGAGACCTCTGTAGTAACTAATTCAGCTTTTATCAATGTTACCAGGCTACCTGAATCCAGCAACACATCAAGATTTCTACCATTAATACACATTTTACATAAATGTTTCTCAGGTCCCCAAATGGCAGTGCATGCAACTGTCGCAAACAGCGACTGACGTCTCTCCCTTATAAAGTCACATTGCATAGGCTCATCAACAACTGGGCAATTTGCTGCAATATGTCCCTCTTGCCGGCAGCGGTAGCAAATAATATTTTTTGCTGCCTCTTGCAGCATGGGCTTCCTGGGCTGCTCCCGCCAGACCTTAGGTAGAACTCCCACCCTCTCACTCTCTCCACCCTCACCCCTTGGAGTCATCTTACCCGCCACTGGGGATGATCTGGTCTTAGAGTGGAAAGTCCGTGAGTCCCTGGAAGAGGTGGTCAGGTTCTCTGTAGCCAAGTACCTCTCAACCAGATCCACAAGTTTATCTGCATTTTCTGGGTCTCCATGGCTTACCCATTTTTGAATGGCAGTAGGAAGAGCTCTCAGGAAACGATCCATAACAACACGTTCCACAATGTTTGGTGCGGTCAAAGTCTCTGGCTGCAGCCACTTCCTGCTCAGGTGAATGAGATCATACATTTGAGACCTGGGGGGTTTTCCAACCTGAAAAGTCCAATTATGCACACGCTGAGCCCGGACGGCCAGGGTGACACCCAGCCGTGCCAATATTTCTGTTTTTAGCACCACATAGTCTTTTGCTTGGTCAGGCTCTAGGTCATAATAAGCTTTCTGCGATTCCCCAGTTAACAGAGGGACCACCAGTCCAGCCCATTGCTCCTTAGGCCACTTTTCCCTTTCAGCAGTCCTTTCAAATGTGGTCAAAAACACCTCCGGATCATCCTCTCCAGTCATTTTTGTCAATAAACGGCTCACACCAAAGGATGCGGTATTATTGTAACCACTTGCTTCATTGGTCTGCGGACGTTGCTGTATTAATGTCTCTATTTTCTGTTGAAAACTCTGCTCTTGCTTCTGCAACAGGTCTATAAAGCGGGCTTCAGATTGCTGCTGTGCTTGTTGCTGAGCTTCCAGACTCTGCAGGTGAGCTTTCTGCTGGGCTGCAAGGCTCTTTTGTAAAGCCGCATTTGTTTGCTGCTGATTTGCATTTGCTTGCTGCTGGTTTGCATTTGCTAGAGCCAGCTGTCTCAGTATCTCCTCCATGCTGGCCTTTAAAAAAAAATTGAAAAAAAACTGCCCGCATTCTCCACCAACTGTGAGGGGTTAGCTCGGCAGCGGGTGTGTGTGACCCCCTGGATGGGTTCACAACACAAAATCAGGCACAGCAAACAGCGTTGTAGGTGCAAAAAACAAAAGATGCGGTTTATTTATGCTACATGCAGTGATACATATAACAGCCAAACAAAAATAAAACATGAAAATAAATCCTGGTCAGCTTGACCTCTAACTACACACTTAGATTCCCTGTCTAACAACTGAGTGCAGCCTTGTGCTGCACCAGTCCCTGTCTCTGTTGTAGAGGTTTGCCACACAGGCGTTAACTCACCGCACAGAACAGATATCACACTCCCCAGTCTATACAACACAAAACTGGTTCCAGGATGGAGCATCTCCCTAAGCATGCTGGGGTTTTTTGTAGAGGTCTTAATGAGCCCACTTACTTCAGCTGGGCTCATTAACTCTTCCCCTCTAATTGTACAAGTCTGCATAAAGCCTGAATCTAGGGCACACATATTTCCCATCCTGGATACAACCAGGTGATTTTACCTGCGTGTTGCCACAGTATGTAGCACACTCAATCCTGGAGTAGAGAAAGAAAAAGGATGACAAGTGTCAAGCCGCTGCGGTGGCCAGGCAGTGCGTACAACCCCAGTACTCCTTTCCAGACTTAGGGTATGTCGCACACTCAATCCTAGACCAAAAAATAAATGAAAAGGATGAAAAAAGTGTCAAGCTGCTGTGGTGGCCAGGCAGTGCGTACAAACCTAGTACTCCTTTCCAGACTTAGGGTATGTAGCACACTCTATCCTAGACAAAAAAAAAAGGGATGACAAGGGTCAAGCCGCTGCGGTGACCAGGCTGTGCGTACAACCCCAGTACTCCTTTCCAGACTTAGGGTATGTAGCACACTCAAAGCTACACCAAAAAATGAAAAAAAAGGATGACAAGTGTCAAGCCACTGCAGTGGCCAGGCTGTGCGTATGACCCCAATACTCCTTTCCAGACTTAGGGTATGTAGCACACTCAATCCTGGAGTAGAGAAAGAAAAAGAAAAAAGGATGACAAGTGTCCAGCTGCCGCGGTGGCCAGGCTGTGCGTACAACCCCAGTACTCCTTTCCAGACATAGGGTATGAAGCACACTCAATACTAGAGTAGAGAAAGAAAAAAGGATGAAAAGAGTCAAGCTGCTGCGTTGGCCAGGCCGTGTGTACAACCCCAGTACTCCTGTCCAGACTTGGAAATTGGTAATTTGTTGATTGTCGATTTGGTGGTTGTCGTCCCACAATCTTCTCGCCTTTAGTCCATACGTCATACGTTTACGTTCACCATTACACCTTTATAACTACCCACCACGGTCTGTGGGTTCCTTAGCCCTGAGTGTTCATTTTAATTTCCTGTCTTGGTGCTGAAGGTTGCTCGGGCTCACTTCTGCATACACTAGGGTGGTGTCATTTGGTTCGCTTTCATGCGCTGTTGGTCCTGTCATTTCGGCACCCACGTCCTTATACTTGTCAGGTACCAGGGGGTTTGTTATGTCATGGGCGGGTTGTCTATTATGTTTTCTGGTTGTTTCACACAGCTGGGTTGTCCATGTTCTTCCACCGCGGGTTACCCATCATGCCTATGGGTTTAACAGATTGAGGTGATCGTTTTTAATTGGCTTGTTCGGTGGCAAGTCTCCTCATCTGTTCTTTCACCGCTCACATTTTGTTCTAACTCACGTTTCTCATGCGGTTAGTTCTTATGCAGCTAAGTTTCTCATGCAATTTTACGGTTCTCATGCGATGTTACGGTTTCTCATGCAATGTTACGGTTTCTCACGCAATGTTACGGTTTCTCACGCAATGTTACGTTTCTCACGCTATGTTATGTTTCTCACGCTATGTTACGTTTTTCATGCAATGTTACATTTCTCATGCAATGTTACATTTCTCATGCAATTTACGTTTCTCATGCAATTTTAAGTTTCTCATGCAATTTTACGTTTCTCTCGTTTTCCAGGTTTCTCTTGTTTTCCCAGGTTTTTTCTCGTTTTCCCAGGTTTTTCTCGTGTCCCCAGGTTTTCTCTCTTATCCCCAGGGTTTCTCTCATGTCCCCAGGTTTTCTCTTGTGGTTTCATCAATTCACATTCTCATGCAGCCTGCGTTTCTTGTGCAGGTGGTGTTTTCTTGCAGCCTTGGTTCTTATCAGCTTGCGCTACTCATGTTTCTTGTTCGGTCACGTTTCCTTCTCGCAGGGTACATTCTTGTCACAGTTTTCTTTTGTCTGCTCACGTTTCTCTTGCAAGTTGTGTTCCTGACCAGTTGGGTGTCGTTCCACACTACCTTTTATTTCCTAGCTGCGTCTGGCCAGGAGTCGCATATGGAACGATTGGTAAGTCAGCCTATTGCAGCTCCAGCAGCTTCTACTGGCTCAGGGGCTTTGGTAGATCACAGAATCCTCTCGGTGCCTAGGCCATTATCAGTAGGCTCGGGTCTCGGAAGCAGGTAACGGCATCACACTTTCCTTTCAGTTCCAGTTTTTTGATGGATTGGTTTTTCTTTTGGCTGACGCAGCAACCTTGATCATTAGGTTTTGAAGGCTAGACCAGGAAGGCTCATGACACTGCTTGGCATGTTTTTCCAGGCTTTCCGGTCTAGGTTCGAGTCCTGATGGTTAATATCCAGTTTCTATTTGCTTTTTGTTTCTTGCCTCTTCCAGCTCGTATCGGCCCACAGCACTTTCAGGACGTATTGAGTTGAGTCTCAGCATTTCATGTTGGATGACCCGTCAGGTTGCTTTATTTTCTGCACTTTTCGATTGAAGCCATCCTCAGGGTTCTTCCCATTATGGGTCTTATTTTTGTGATGTATCTGACATACCCGCAGGTCTCCTTTTGCGTTGGTTACCAGCTTGGGGCTCAAGGCAGTGCTACAGCTGGCTTTTTTGTGGTTCCTAAGGCCAGGGGAGTGGTGCTTCTGGCCCAGGGTCTCGCTTACTTTAGCCAATCAACTGGTTGGCACACCAACACATCTGCATGTTCGCGAGACACAGCATTCGGGGGCGGCACTGTTATCAGGTTCTTGGAGCCTGGCTAGGTGTGGTGCTGGGGGTTTGGTTTATACCAGTGTTACTTTTGTCAAACCCTGGGATGGTCCTCTTCTGCCTTTTCTAGCGCTCCCCTTTCTGCAGCGAAGAATATACTTCATTGCCGCCACCCCAGGTTAGACATTAATTCACTGTGTAATCTGGTTGTTAAGCTTTCATCCTACTGTGTTATTTTTGCCCCCTTTTAGGCATACTGACCATGTGACCCCGGCACACTTCAGGTCTATGTTCTTTGTTGCTCTTTGTTCCTTTCCATACTATCCACAGATTGACTCCGAGTACAAGTATAAGGCTGACAGCAGGTCAGCCTGTGTTTGTAGGAGGAGTCAGGCTGCATAAAGCCTGCCCTCCTCTGCCTCCTCCTCTCGTTGGACGCTGGCTCTCATGTCCCACCCACCCATTCCCTTTTTTTTTCCATTTCATTTATTACATTTCATGCTTGGGTATGCCTCCTTTTAGGCATACTGACCACGCAACCCCGGAACACTTCAGGTCTATGTTCTTTGTTGCTCTTTGTTCCTTTCTATACTATCCACAGATGGACTCCGAGTACAAGTATAAAGTGCAAGTGCCAGCACCCGTGTTTGAAAAGTGAACCAGTGCGTATGCCAAAACCTATGACACAAACTGATGGGAATATATAAATAAAAAATAATACTTAAAGTACAATATCACTACAAATGTAAAGTGCAATATGTATAACCGACAGTATATATATATATATGTGACAAGTGCTAATTATCCGTTACAAATCAATCCTAATTCTTGTTTTAAATAATAAAAAATAATAAATAAATGTCCAAAAAAATTATATTCGAGACTCTCCAAAAAAAAATTAAATTTTATATATATATATATATATATATATATATATATTGTACAGGACGCCAAGATTGGGTCCTGGACGGGTGCTATGTAGCACCTATATTCGGGTTGTGGTCCCTTCAAGGGAATCCTGGTAGGCCTCAGGGGGTCACCCAAAAATGGGTGATAAATTCCGGGGATAGTTTTAGGAGAGGACTGACTCGCGGTCCTCTCTATATTAAGAGAGATAGTTGGGACCCGGAATTTGGGGGGCTCTGAAGTGACATTTGGGTGGGAAAGAGCCTCCCTTCCTGACCACAGGGATTCGGCCCACAGGGGGTTAACGGCCTCCAAGAAGACAGCCCATAAGACAGGAAGTAGTAGAGAGGTGGTGGTGAGGAGAAGGAGATGAACACTTGTCTGAGGAGCTGTCTGGCTGTCTTGCTGTTTTGCTGCTTTGGAGGCTGCAAAAGATCTCTGTAAGGACTCTAAAAACTTTTGGGTGAAGACCTGACTACAGAACTGTAGGTGCTTTCTTTTCTTATTATTTGTGCTGAAGATAAGCGGACTTTAATTTACGTTTTTGTATGCTGAAGAAAAGCCTTATTTTTGACTTAATTATAAATAAAAGTATTTGGGTTTCACCTTATACCGGTTTAGGCACTTGGTCCCGTGGAGCTAGTATCCCCAAACTTTACAACTGGTGGAGAATGTGGGCAAAAGTGCATTTGCAGCCGCAAAAAACGTTTAAAAACTGCCATTTAAAAGAGACTGTTTTCAAATCGCATGTCTTGGGTGAAGTCAGCTCGGACGCTGTAAGGAACAGGCAAAGACATGGAGGAGGTCATCAGGGCTTTGGCACAAGCCACCATGACCCAGCAGCAAGCTTCAGCAGACGCAAACCTTCGCCATGAGGAAGCGATGGCTCAGCAGCAGCAGGCCCTGGCACAGGCCATAGCTGCACAACAGGAAAGCACACGGCTGCTAGCCGCCCAGTTTACTGCTCAGCAGGATGTAGAGGCCTTTCTCACCACCTTTGAGAGCATAGCAGAGAGAGACGGGTGGCCCCGTGACCAATGGGCCGGCATTATCTCCCCTTTCCTCACCGGTGACCCACAAAAGGCCTATTTTAACCTCCCAATGGAACATATCAGCGACTATGAGCGTCTGAAGGCAGAGATCCTGGCCTGCCTAGGAGTGACCACAGCCGCCCGGGCTCAGAGGGTGCATCGCTGGCGGTACAAACCTGACGACCACCCAGGTCGCAAATGCATGAATTGGTACAGCTGGTTAAAAAATGGCTGCAGCCAGAAAAACTGTCAGGCCCACAGATGGTGGAACGAATAGTAATGGACTGGTACCTGCGGTCCCTGCCAGATGACCTAAAGCACTGGGTAAGCCATGGAGACCCTGCAACCGCTGACCAGCTGGTTGTGTTGGTTGAAAGGTACACCATGGTGGAGGACCTGCTTGGGCCTGCCAAGTGTAGGGAACCCACACCAAGGGCAACCAGACCAGCCATAGCGCCTAGAAGAGAAGTCCTGCCAGATGCTGGGACCTGCAAAACTGCATCGTCTGCTACAGAGCCTCGAAGGGTGGTTCCTGTCCCAAGAACAGGAGACCTACAGTGTTGGCGATGTCGGTCCTGGGGACATACCTGGGCGCAATGCCCACTTCAGGAGGAGCCTATGGACTGCGGGAGTGGTCGAAGCAGCTCCTTCTATGTGCAAAGAGTCTGCACCACTCACCTGGATCCAATTGCAGGACAGTTCGAGTGTGAAGTGTGGGTGAACCACCTTCCTGCCAGGGTGCTACTGGACTCTGGTAGCATGGTAACAATAGTACATGCCAGGGTGATTGGGAGACTTGGCCATGTAAGGAAAACACTACAGGTAGTGTGCATCCATGGGGACACCAAGGATTACCCCTTGGTTTCGGTGACTGTGTCCTATGGCCATACCTCAGTGACCCAAGAGGTTGGGGTAGTGAGAAGCCTAATACATGACATTATAGTGGGGTGGGACTGTCCACTATTTTTCGAACTATGGAGCCAGGTACAGATGGGGCTGCCAGGACAGCCACGAGGTTCCATTTGATCGGATCGCCATGGATCTCGTGGGACCCCTGGTAAAGTCAGCAAGGGGGCACCAATATATATTAGTCATCCTGGACTATGCAACCAGGTATCCAGAAGCAGTCCCTTTGAGGAAAACTTCCTCTAAAGCCATTGCCCCGGAACTATTTCAAATGTTTTCACGACCTGGATTTCCCAAGGAGATACTAACTGACCAGGGCACCCCTTTTATGTCAAAGGTGATGGCGGACTTGTGCAAACTGTTTCAGATTAAGCAGTTGCGGATGTCCGTCTATCACCCGCAGACTGACGGCCTAGTTGAGAGGTTTAATAAAACCCTAAAGTCCATGCTAAAAAGAGTGGTCCAGAAAGACGGGAAGGATTGGGATATGTTACTCCCTGCCCTCTTGTTTGCCATCCGGGAGGTTCCACAAGCGTCCACGGGCTTCTCACCGTTTGAGCTAGTGTATGGGCGATGGCCCCGGGGGTTGCTGGATATGGTAAAAGAAACGTGGGAAAGCGAGTCCTCACCACACAAAACCGAGCATATCTCTCAAATGCGAGAGAGTGTGGCTAAGGTGATGCCGCTGGTGAGGGAGCCGTCAGTTTGAAGTAGGAGACCGGGTGGCTGTCCTAATACCCACAGTGAAGAGCAAGTTCTTGGCCAAGTGGCAAGGTCCGTTTGAGATAGTGGAAAAAGTGGGGGAGGTAAACTACAAGGTACACCAGCCAGCGAAAAGAAAACCATACCAGATCTACCACGTGAATTTGTTGAAACCCCGGAGAGACAGAGACCAGGTGTCCGCGGTGGTAGCGGTACAGTCAAGAGACCATGCAGGGATCAACCTGGTGCAGGTGGCTGCTACCTTAACTAGGCCCCAAACCCAGCAAGCAAAAGAAATAGGGACATGTTTTCAGGGTTGCCGGGACTCACCAATGTCATCGAGCATGACATCGTAACTGCACCCAATGTAAGAATTCGGTTAAAGCCTTACCGTATCCCAGAAGCTCATAGAGTGGCAGTGTCTGAAGAGGTCAAAAGAATGCTCGAGCTTGATGTCATTGAGGAGTCACAGAGCGAGTGGTCAAGTCCAATCGTGTTGGTACCCAAACCCAATGGCACTCTTCGCTTCTGCAATGACTTATCCCATGCCACGGGTAGATGATCTAATTGAGAGGTTGGGTCCTGCCAGGTATATTACCACGCTGGACCTCAAACTAAAGGGTACTGGCAGATTCCCCTGACCAAAGAAGCTAGGGAGAAAACGGCCTTCTCTACCCTGGAAGGCTACTTCCAATACAAAATAATGCCATTTGGTTTACACTCTGCCCCCGCTACGTTCCAAAGGGCCATGGACAAAACTTTGCGTCCACATCATCGGTACGCTTCAGTTTATTTGGATGACATTGTCACCTTCAGCCCTGATTGGGAGTCACATCTTCCCCAAGTTCAGGCAGTCGTAGACTCCTTGAGAAGATCAGGATTCACTATCAATCCAGAAAAATGTGCAGTTGGGGTGGAGGAAGCCAAGTACCTAGGGTACATTGTGGGTAGAGGGCTGGTAAAGCCCCAAATGAGTAAAGTGAAAGCCATACAGGACTGGCCCCGTCCCCTAACCAAGAAGCAGATCAGAGCATTTTTGGACATAGTCGGCTACTACCGGAGGTTTATCCCCAACTTTTCCACCATTGCTGCACCCTTGACTGACCTGACCAAAGGCAGAAAGACGGTGATGGTAAGCTTTTCAGAAGCTTAAGACGGCATTGTGCCAAGATCCGGTGCTCGTTGCTCCGGACTTTACTAAAGATTTTGTAGTACAGACAGATGCTTCAAATGAAGGGTTGGGAGCAGTCCTGTCGCAGGTAATCAACAGGGAAGAGCACCCCGTAGTTTTCTAAGTAGAAAGCTCACGGCAGCGGAGAAAAACTACGCGGTGGTGGAGTGGGAGTGTCTTGCCATTAAGTGGGCCTTGGACTCCTTGCGGTATTTCCTCCTTGGCAGAAGGTTTCGCCTGGTATCCGACCACACCCCACTGATCTGGATGAGGCAAAATAAGCACACTAATGCCAGGGTAACAAGGTTTTTCCTGTCTCTCCAGGAGTTCAATTTTGTGGTAGAGCACAGATCCGGAAGACTACATCAGAATGCCGATGCCCTCTCCCAGGTCCACTGTATGGTGTCAAGTGGTGCCTCCAACACCTCCGCGTTGAGGCAGAGGGGGAGATATGTACAGGACGCCAAGGTTGGGTCCTGGATGGGTGCTATGTAGCACCTATATTCGGGTTGTGGTCCCTTTAAGGGAATCCTGGTAGGCCTCAGGGGGTCACCCAAAAATGGGTGACAAATTCCAGGGATAGTTTTAGGAGAGGACTAACTCGCGGTCCTCTCTATATTAAGAATTTGGGGGGCTCTGAAGTGACATTTGGGTGGGAAAGAGCCTCCCTCCCTAACCACAGGGATTCGGCCCACAGGGGGTTAACGGCCTCCAAGAAGACAGCCCATAAGACAGGAAGTAGTAGAGAGGTGGTGGTGAGGAGGGGAAGGAGATGAACACCTGTCTGAGGAGCTGTCTGGCTGTGTTGCTGTCTTGCTGCTTTGGAGGCTGCAAAAGATCTCTGTAAGGATTCTAAAAACTTTTGGGTGAAGACCTGACTACAGAACTGTAGGTGCTTTCTTTTCTGTGCTGAAGATAAGCGGACTTTAATTTAAGTTTTTGTATGCTGAAGAAAAGCCTTATTTTTGATTTAATTATAAATAAAAGTATTTTGGTTTCACCTTATACCGGTTTATGCACTTGGTCCCGCGGAGCTAGTATCCCCAAACTTTAATATATATATATGTGTGTGTGTGTGTGTGTAAAAAAGCTAATGAAAAATGTAGATGTGATTAAAAATACAAAATCATCAAATAATTTATAATAGCAATCTGTGAATGGTGATCCGTGTGGCAGCAGAATAAAAGGCGACTTCTTCAGTGCTCCCCTCCTCCAGGTGCATCCCACCTTTTGTAGCTGCACTCACAAGAGCGCCTAACCCCTGCAGGGGTAACAGGCTTATAGACTATGTCCAGGCGTCGGTCTCCTCCTCAGCAGGGGGTCCCTAGCCAAGAGCGCCGGTGTGGGACCCAAGAAGAGGAGCATCCAGGCTGCTCTGTGCAAAACCACTGCACAAATCAGGTGGATGTCTGGTACTGAGGACCCCACTTTGGTGGTGTTTCTTTATTAGGGAGGCTGCAGTTCACCTTTTTTCTCCTAAGCGCAGATATCGGTTTCTCAAGCAGTATAACGTAATCAATAGGAGGGGAGGGTGCTGTGTCAGTCAGTGAACTTCAGAGAAAAGGATTTTACAGCGAGTACAAAAATCCTATTTTCTTTTTCGTTCACTGACTGACACAGCTCCTTTATTCTTGACCATCAGGACTTCCCCAAGCAGTGTCATAACGAGGGGTGGGAAACAGCATAAAGAAAAAACTTCACCAACAACCAGAAGTGCTCAGAACTTGCTGTTAGCAATGCAACAGTGCATTATACTCAAAAGGTAACTGTATTTTCTTATCAAAAAAACTGAAAAAAATAAGTGCAATTGCAACATTACATGGCCGCCTGCAAAACTTTGCGGGCAAAACGGGCATCAGCCGATGTGCTTACATCCACTTTGTTGAATTTTGTAAAAGTGTGAATGGACGACCAAGTCGCCACCTTACACACTTGAGCGACTGACGCTTGATGTCGGAAAGCCCAAGAGGCTCCAATTGCCCTGGTGGAATGGGCCGTGACAGGAAAGGGGGCACCTGCCCCTTCAAGGTGTAGGCCTGTACCAAAATCTGTATGATCCACCTGGAAATGGTGGCTGACGAGACCGCCATACCTTTTTTCGGACCAGCTTCCGTAACAAACAGAGTCTGACTTCCGAAAAGGGAGCCGTAGCAGACAAATACACCCTTAGAGCCCAGACCACATCCAGGGAATGAAGGGCCACCTCCTTAGAATGTGTTGGTTTATGACACAAACATGGTAACCCAATGTCTTCATTGATGTGGAACGCCGAAACCACCTCCAGCAGAAAAGAAGGTTGCGGACGCAACATCACCTTATTCTCATGGATAACCAGATAGGGCGACTTGCAGGACAAGGACGCCAGTTCCGAAACCCTCCTGGCCGATGTAATGGCCACTAGAATTACCACTTTCTGGGAAAGAGTCAACAAGGGAATTTCTCTGATATTCTCAAACGGCTGTTTCTGAAGCGCCGATAACACCAGGTTCAGATCCAACGGGGGTAACGGTGGACGCACCGGAGGAACTACATGTCGGACCCCCTGAACAAAGGTGCTCACTAGAGAGTGAAACGCCAGGGGTCACTGAAAAAAGACAGCCAAGGCTAATATTTATCCTTTAATGGTGCTCAAAGCCAACTTCTGGTCTAGTCCACGCTGTAGAAACAGCAGGATCTTGGAAATGAAATAGGTGTGCGGATGCCATCCTTTCTCCTCACTCATAGAGATGTATGCTTTCCAGGTACGATGATATATCTTCCAAGAAGAAGATTTCCGTGCTCTCAACATAGTCCGATAGGCCCCGGTTCCTTAGCACCTGGCTCTCAACAGCCATGCCGTTAAAACCAGTGATGGTAAAGCAGGATGGAGAATCAGACCTTGATACAGAAGGTCTTCTTGCATTGGTAGCCACCAGGGAGCGTCCGCAACCAGGTGCACTAGGTCGGCGTACCAGGGACGCTAAGGCCAATCTGGGGCATTCAGAATTACTGGAATCCCTTCGGTCTCCACTCTGCGAAGCAGACATAATAGTAGCTTTAGCGGAGGAAAGGCTCAGTCAGTCAGTCGATACTGACCCCACGGAGCCACTAGCACGTCTGACGCATCTGCCCAAGGATCTCTTGTCCTGGATACGAATCTCGGCACCTTCTGTTTGAGACGAGAAGTCAGGAGATCCACGCCTGGTGTGCCCCATTGCAGGCACAGTAGCCTGAACACCTCCAGATGCAGCGCCCATTCTCCTGGGTCAGCATCTGGCAATTTATGTTAAAGAAAATTAAAACGTCTCCCTGTAAGCATACAATTTCTTTGCGCTTAAAAGCACAAAAAGCCCTCTTATATAATGTCGGGAAAGCATGCCCTTCTTTCTCTTCAAGTGACACAAACAGTTGTTGGTATCAGCTTGAGCTCAGTATGAAATCCTGAGCAAGATAGCCAGGTGGCTTTTATTTATACTAAACAGATCGATAACAAAAGAGGCTGCTGACTTCAGAATCACCCAGACACTTGTATTCATTCAAAAGAACCAATGACACACATGCATATATTCAAACAGAAATACAGTTGTGACGTGTGCAGACGGTAGTGTGCCAAACCATGTGGCAAGCACATGGCTTTGAACACAACCGTGTGCACATTCCCACTGCTACCAATGATGCAAGCCATACCAAACTATGGTCCAGTGGGCAATAATTTTGTATAGTTATACTATGGTTTCCAAATACACGGATCTGCTTACTTAGGAGTTTAAATGTGGTCGCCATGGAGTGGCCAGTTCCCTGGAGAGGCATAAACAAACAACCTTAAAAGAGCAAATAGATCCGCCGTGTCCAAGGGAAGGTTTCCATATCCAATGGTCTTCCACCAACGTCTGTATGTGCGAATACCCTCACATGAGTGTATTGCAGCAAAACTGACACTGGGGGGCATCTGACAACATACATTAATAACATTTTCAACAACAGCTCCTCCTCTTCGTCATATACTCCCATGTGTCCCTCCATGAATCTTGATCTTCTTCTTACACCTGGAAATGTATCAGTCCTTACAGTCCATAAAAAAAGGAAAACACGGCTTGATATGTAGACTCTGTTCTTCAGGAGGAATGACTTATAGGAAGGATGCAACATGATGAGCTGTAGTAATCGCCGGTTAGTCTGGGATCCTCTGTGTCTTGTACATGGGCTTGGCTTCGGGGGCATCTCATCCTGGTGAGGAAGATGTGGTCATCTGCTTGGGCTCTGGTCACATGTCCAACCAGGCAACAGGAGCACCTCATCACGGCATATAGACGGCATAGAAATAAAAACAAAATGAGCATATATACCCCTACTTCCTTCAACCACAATTTGATGGAAAATAAATAATCCCCCAAGTTTCCCAACCCCTTAAAAGGATTCCAACCTTCACTAGCTATAACTCTGGCTTTGCCTTGCAAGGATCTAACCTTATCCATATGGGCCTGAACTTTATCACTGGTATCCTCAATCTAGGTACAACAAACCTTTCCTATGAATTCACAGAAACCCCCCCTGGATGCCAACAGATAATCAAGAGCCATCTTTTCCTGTAAAAGAAGAGTCTTGATCTGTCTTTGTTCCTGTGAGATCTCCCTTACAGCTTCTATGGTTTCATTGAATATTCCATCCACAATGGATGAGAAATTGTTCAATCCTTTCATAAGCTCAAGCCCCCAACGTGTACAAGCAATTCCCTTCTAACTGTCCCTGCCATTCTTACCTTCTCTCACACCATCAGATCCTCATAATCAGGCGTGACATAAGATGCTGGGATGAGTTTCACCAGCACACATGAACCTCTTAATTTTACCCTCTAGAAATGTATCGTTGTGTTCTATTGACAAGTGTCTGGATTTTACTAGTTTGTCAAAACTCCTCACACCAATAGGAACATCCTATATATCATGTACCGCCGTCATTGCTGGGGCACTAGAGCTCAGTTGAGACTCAGAGTAGACCCAACCATGTGTCTTGTTCGCTTTCTTAGCTAGTTGGAAAATGCACTTTAAAAATATAAATAAACAAAGATACTTCTCATCCTTTGGTGTAGTTGAGCAGCTTCTTGCAGTGGCTGGCTTGGTCTCGTCCCTCAGATTCTTTACAATGGCTCAGTCATCTGGTTAAAAATAATGTAAACTGGTTATTGTGTCAGGGTCCAGGAGGGACTCATGAACCCTGTGGTGGACCTTTTTGAAGTTCATGTTATAGTGATTGCACCTACCCCATCAGCTGAGAATGTAGATGACAGCTAATGAGGAAAGTACAAGTCTGGTTTTGATTGACTTCCAAACTAACCTCATATGGCAATAACTCAGACATGTGGGAACTTAATGACTGCTGTCACTGCATCTTACCATCTGGGGTGTAATACCTGGAACCATTGAAAAAAAGGTTCTTATGGGAGTGTCCTTCATCAGACTGCTGACTCAAATTCCATCAAAGGAAAAAATTTGTGGAACCTGTCGTTCCTACTAGGTCACAAACTTGGCTAGAATTAGAGCGGTTAGTATTATTAGTTTGAAAATTTGTCACTCACCAAAATTTGTCACCCCCCCCCCCCTTTTTCCTCCTCATTACAAACTGGAGGAAAACAGTGAAATAGCCAATGATACTTTTACCTTCTTTCTATGTACATACATTTTCAGAAACTCCTTGGACCTAAAAAGATACTTATAAACAAAAGGTATTACTCTGTCCTTCATTTTTAACCTGAAATGAATGGTAAACAATACAACATTCATGTACATTGGTAAACTGTCAATGATATTACTCAAAACTGATAATAACTAAACCCTCTGTAATCCTTACTTTCACGTTCTTACTAAAATACAACACCCGCGACATGTAAGAGGGCTGCCGCGGTGGGTTCAGACATCTTCTTGTTACCACAAAGTCCAAAAACAGGAATGATAATTTTTAAACAAACAAACGTGTACTACATATCCATCAACTCACTCATCATTACAGATTTCTGAAGCCACAGCTGAACTACTTCCAAGGTATTTTTATTCTGGGGTGTCGTACCTCCAGACATCAAAAGTACCTTCCAAAGGAGTACACCTTACTGTACCCTCTGACCATATATGGCAAACTTTAAAGGGGTCTAATGGCCTTAGCCCCATACTCAGATTTCATGTATTGTGCAGCTGTCTGACTGGGGTGCATGGACGACCCATTGCCCATGACAATTCAAATCGCTTTTTTTGGCGAACTCTCCGTCCAGAGAACCCTGTGCTTTATTTTCGGAGCGGTTATGGTTTGCGCTTTATCACCATAATCGACCCCCGCATCCCAATTATTACAAGCGGCCTGAGCGGAGCTGTTAGTGTACTACTCCTCATGTTTATGCCAATGCAATCGCGCACTGGAATTCCGATTATTATACATGGCCCGACCAGTCTCCCAGGAGAGGCATAAACAACCTTAAAAGAGCAAACAGATCTGCCGTGTCCAAGGGAAGGTTTCCGCATCTAATAGTCTTCCACCAATGTCTGTATGTGCGAATACCCTCACATGAGTGTATTGCAGCAAAATGGTGTATTCACAGACCCATTGGTCGGACAGCCGAGAGGCCCACCGGGCTGCAAACTCCCGAAGGCGACCCCCCACCCGTGAGACGGGCGGGGGCAAACCTTCACGCAGTAGCATTTTTGCTCACAGGCTTGTTAGGCTTGCGGTTCCAGGGACGCTTTTGTCCTCCAGAGGTCATCCTGTCCGGCTGGGGATGTTTAGCCTAAGCCCCGGGCGGACGAAAAAGCAGTTTATGAGTGAAAAATGAGGGCCCTTGCCTACGGCGTGGCTCCTTAGTCTTCCTGGTCTGTGGGAGTAGGGTACTCTTCCCACCGGTGGCATTCTTAATGCTGTCATCCAACGAGGCTCCAAAGAGCCGCTCACCAAGGAAGGGTAGATCCGTCAGGGCTTTCTTAGATGCCTGGTCCGCAGACCAGGATTTTAGCCAAATCGGGTGCCTCAGCACCACTGTTGACACTGAAGCCCTGGATAACCGAGGGAGGGTATCCAGGGCCATGCCACAAACGTACTTAACGCCTTGCACTAACTGGTATGCTAGTTCCACGCAGACAGGAGAAGCAAACGCCCATCAAACGCCTCACTGTGCCCGTCAAATGCAGTCACTGCGCCCAAACAAACGCCTCACTGCGCCCAGCAAACGCCTCACTGCGCCCATTAAACACCCAGCAAATGCCTCACTGCGCCCAAACGCCTCACTGCACCCAGCAAACACCAAACGCCTCACTGTGCCAACCAAATGCCTCACTGCGCCCAGCAAATGCCTCACTGTGCCCAGCAAATGCCTCACTGCGCCCAGCAAACGCCTAACTGTGCCCAAACGCCCATCAAACGCCTCACTGCGCCCAGCAAAGGCCTCATTGTGCCCAAACGCCTCATTGCACCCAGGACACGTCCATCAAATGCCTCACTGTGCCCAAATGCCTCACTGTGCCCAGCAAACACCTCACTGCGCCCAGCAAACGCCCAAATGCCTCACTGTGCCCATCAAACGACTCACTGCACCCAGAAAATGCCAAAATGCCTCATTGTGCCCATCAAATGTCTCACTGTGCCCAGCAAACGGCTCACTGCGCCCATCAAACGCTTCACTGCGCCCAGCAAACGCCTCACTGTGCTTGTCAAATGCCTCACTGCACCCAGCAAACGCCTCATTGTGCCGTCTAATACCCAGCAAACGCCTCACTGCACCCAGCAAACGCCTCACTGCGGCCATCAAATGCCTCACTGCGCCCATCAAACGCCTCACTGTGCCCATCAGGGACAATCGGACACACTAAAGGGTCATCCCCTGCTGACAACGTCACCCATGTCCTCCTACCCAATCGGTCAGTTTTTGATTGCTTCAAGAAAAAAACGGACCTGACCATGGTCAACTAAAACATGATCTGACAGCTCCTTTTTGATCCAGGAAGCAGGTCAGAAACCCGGAAGGCACCAAAATAAAAGAGCAAAAGCCACCTTGAAAAGTAAAGCCTCAAAGCTGGTAAAACAAATCCACTGCGTGGCATCACACAGGTGCCTAAGGAGAGATAAGCCGATAGGCCGCCTGCCATCCGGAGCAAAATTTGACCTCCGATAGCCTTTCAAGGCCTGTTTCATTGTAAAGAAACTAGAGCAGGATTGGAGACCCCGCAACCGGAAGAAAAAGGATACCCCCACCAAGGTCTTTGCCAGAAACCCATAAGAAGGCTGGCCCTTCATTAGGAAAGCCAAAAAAGCCAGAACAGTCAGCTCCTTGGGAGCATCCCAAGCAAAACCATACATTTCCGTAAAATGGATCCACTTCCTCCAAGCGGCAGAGTAATCTGCCCATGTACGGAAAGAGACAGAGAGCTTAATGGCCTCGGCCACTGACGTCATATCAGGTCCCACATGTAAGCCGGGCATGGCGTTCCCTCCTCGTCCACCTCCTGGAGCAATTGCCGAAAATGCTGCATCTGGAAAGGGGAAAGTGAGTCAGCTATGGTATTCAAAATGCCGGGCGTGTACTTAGCGCCTTGATCCAGATGTTAAATTTCAAACATAAGAAAACCAGATGACGCAAAATCTTAACCACGAGGAGAGAGCTGGAGGAAAGACAATTGACCGCAAATAGAACCCCTTTATTGTCCGTTTCCACCAAAATCCGCTTGTTGGCAAAAGATTTAACCCAAAGTGACTAAAATTGGAAAAAGTTTCAGAAGCACAATGTTCTTGGTTGCCTTCAGTCGAATACTTGCCTCCAGCCAAGCCCCACAACTCCAATGAGATCCTCAGATAGCCACAAAATCCTTGGAACCCGCCGCGTCGGTGAAAAAACTAAAATCAGGAGCAAAAATAAAATCTGACTGAAAAAAGGATTGTCTGTTAAAGGACCCTAAAAAGTCGGCCCACACCAGCAAATCATCCTTGAGGGAGGTTGTCAAGTGGATGTGCGCAAAAGGGGACTTCAAACCAGAGGTTGCCATGTACAGTCGCCGAGAAAAAAATCATTTTACAAGCAAACGCCAGGAGACCCAATAGCGACTGTATCTCCTTCAGCAACACCTTACGCCTCCGTAAGAAGAATGCAATAAGGCTCCTCATACTGTCCACCTTAGCCTGCGGCAAACTAAACTCTTCCGCCCTGGTATCAATCCTGATACCTAAAAACTCCATGGAAGTTGCTGGATAACAGGTTTTTTTCCTCAGCCAGAGGAACCCCAAAATGTTCCATAATGAGGCAAAACAAATGCAGAAGCCGCAAACATAAGTCAGAGTTCTCTGGGCCAATAAACAAAAAATCATCCAGGTAGTGTGCCACCGAGTCCGGACCGGACTCAAAACATATAACCAAATGAATAAATGTAGAAAAAGTTTCAAAATATGTACAGGACAAAGAACATCCCATAGGAAGACATTTGTCAAAAAAATAAAGTCGACTTCACATCAGCCTTAGCCAATAAGGCCCCTTGGCCACAAGCTTTAATTTTTACGATTGCTTCTTCAAAAGTTGCATAGGCGACTGAACACAGTGACTCGTTAATTTCGTTGCTAAGCAATCCGCCTTTCGGGAATGGAAGATGCTGTATTATGCCCCGTACACACGAGCGGACTTAAGTCCGACAGACTTCCAAAGGAGTTCCGTCGGAGTTCTGCTGGAATTCCGACGGAGTTCTGACAGACTTTTCGGCCGAACGGACTTGGCCACACACAATCACACTAAACTCCGACGGATTCGAACGTGATGACGTACGACCCGACTCGAATAAGGAAGTTCATAGCCAGTAGCCAATAGCTGCCCTAGCGTCGGTTTTAGTCCGTCGGAGTAGCATACACACGAGCGGAGTTTTCGAAGGGGACCGGGTCCGGCGGAGTTCCTTCGGGAAAATTTGAAGCATGTTCCATATTCTAAAGTCCGTCAGACTTTGGTGAATCAAAAGTCCGTTGCAGCCCACACACGATCGGATAGTCTGACGGACTCGGTCCTTCGGACTTTGGATGTTGAAAAGTCCGCTCGTGTGTACGCGGCATTAGGTGTAACGAGTTTGGTAGTTTGGTTCCCTTTTGGGTACCACCCTGTTATGACTAATTTCTGATTGGGACTCTAAAACAAAGTTAATACTGCAGCTGTAGGAACAGATTCACAGGACTCACTGTGTTTAAAATGTCCGTTCAGTGTCAAAATGTATTATTACATGTTATTTTATACATAGATAAGAAAGGGGTGGTGTGAGATGTTATTAACCACTTCAGCCCGGACCATTTTGCTGGCCAAAGACCAGACCACTTTTTGCGATTCGGCATTGCGTCGCTTTAACTGACAATTGTGCGGTCATGCGACGTGGCTCCCAAACAAAATTGACATTCTTTTTTCCCAAACAAAATTGACATTCTTTTTTCCCACAAATAGAGCTTTCTTTTGTTGTTATTTGATCACCCCTGCGTTTTTTTTTTTGCGCTATAAACAAAAATAGAGCGTCAATTTTGAAAATAAAACGCATTATTTTTTACTTTTTGTTATAATAAATATCCCTTAAAAATATATTTAAAAAAAACATTGTTTTCCTCAGTTTAGGCCGATACGTATTCTTCTACATATTTTTGGTAAAAAAATCGCAATAAGCAATTATTGATTTGTTTGCGCAAAAGTTATAGTGTTTACAAAATAGGGGATAGTTTTATGGCATTTTTATTAATATTTTTTTTTTTTTACTAGTAATGGCGGCGATCAGCGATTTTTATTGTGACTGCGTTATATTGTGACATACATTATGGCGGACACATTTTTTGGGACCACTGTCCTTTATACAGCAATCACTGCTATACAAATGCAGTGATTCCTGTGTATATGACACTGGCAGTGAAGGGGTTAACCAGTGGGTGGCAGTGTAGGGGTTAAGTGTTCCTAGGGGTGTGTTATTAACTGTTGGGGGCTGGGCTTTCTTTTAGTGAACACTGATCTCTGCTCCAATCACATGGAGCAGAGATCAGCGTCACTTGTTGCTAGGCAGAATGGGGAGATGCTGTTTACAACGGCATCTCCCAGTTCAGCCACCCCGTGAGATGATCACGGGTATGCCCGTGGCGATCGAGTCCGCGGGACCTGCGGACCGGACTCACGGGGGTCCCGACCAGCACGCGAGCGCGATGGCAGGGCGGCATTTAAGTTTGGACATACCTGTACGCCAATATGCCTGCCCGTGCCATGTACATCGGCGTGCGTTGGTCGGAAAGTGGTTAAAAACTAAAAAATAGAGATATGTTATTAAAAAGTAACAAATAGAAATATATTATTAAAAGCTAGCGAATAGAACAATTGCAAAGGTAAAACTTCGAGAAGGGAGGAGGGAGTAGAGAGCGTTTAGTAGGAGATGTGTCTGTGTGTTAGGTGAAGGTTACAGAACACATTTCAACAGTGAGAACAAAATGGAGTCTCTTGTGCTTAAATGAACAGTACAGTGAATGTCCATGTAATTTCCCTCCTTTTGTTTATTTGACACCATTCTTCTCCATGTTACTTTCAGCCGATTGCTGGTAACTCCTGTTACATTGGCGCAGAGAGACGGCGTCCTGTTCAGCTCTCTCCTAACTTTCTCACAATAATGGATTCATCAGGGCTGGTGGACCATTTGTTGGTACAGTGGGTAGTCACACAGAGGAATAGCCTGATGAGGAAGTAAATAATAAATATGAGAAATAGGAATATCATGAATGTAAGCGCCTAGTTTCTGTAACCATGTTGCTATGCCATATAAAAAGTCACCAAATCCTCCTAAACCCTTAAAGGGGTTCCATCCATCTTCAGCAATATCTTTGGCCTTATTCTGTAGTTCTCTTATCTTAGCAAGATGCCCTTTAATAATGTCCTCATTATCAGAAATGTATATACAACAGTCAGTGCGAAATAACTGACCCATCCCACCTTGAGCTGCAGTGAGAAAATGTAGCGTTAATCTGTGCTCTAATACTACCTTTTTTAATCTGAGCCATTTCTTCACTTAATAAACCTACATCTGTGTTAGTAAGGTTAATAATCTCATCTGCAATTCTAGTGTGATTATTTATTCTTTTCATTGCTTCAATTCCCCATCCTGTCCAGGAAGGGAACCATGACCATGCCATGTCACCTTCAGTGAACAGCTCTCTTCTGAACACTAAAGGATATTCTGGACTTTGATCTGGTCGCACTGCATCTTTGCGAACAGCCAAAGCAGGTGCTAACTTCCCAATATAACATGTACCTGTAACATTAGTAGGAAGCTTTATTTCCACATATATAATATAACCCTCTACGTATGGATGGTATGCCTGCTCCTAAAAAACTGGAAGCAATAACATGGAATCTCATGTAACTAATATTTTCACATGTTGGGAACTGTGAGCAATTTGTACTATAAAGGGTTCTATTTAGTTCTGGATCTGGGATATAATAATTTCATCATACATCACGGGACACAGAGCATTTATTCATGACTATCTGGGTTATACGCTACCTCTAGGTGATTGGACACTGGCAACCAATAGCAAGAATGTTCCTCCCATATAACCCCTCCCATACAGGAATTACCTCAGTTTTTTCGCCAGTGTCTTCAGGTGATGGTCACGAATGTTGAAGCTCTTAAATTTTCTTCAATTAAGCGTTCCAGTGAGGACGTTATAATCGGATCCGTTCAGATGGCACGAAGCTCAGATGGCACGAAGCTAAAAGGAATGGTACCCGAGTCTCGATGCAAGAACAAGGTTTTGTTTGTAATGTGTCTTATTGGCACTGGACCGTTGGATAGTGTTATTCTGGTCATTAATTTGCCCAAGATAAACCCAAAAGGGTGCTTTACAGGCCCAAGGGTGTGGACCCCAAGATGGGGGACCCGGTCATGAAGGTCCACAGAGGCACTACCCGCTGTGATGGGGGAAGATTGGGCCTGTTATTTCTGGTCCTGCAGCGTGGACTGGCGAGTACTCCCTCTGGTATTGCTGTGTTTCCTCTGTTACTGTGTCCTCTCTCAAGCTGTTACAGAATGTCTCCATGCTGTGTGTGTCTTATTTACGATGAGCCACTGACGTATGCACCTTCTGGGAAGACACCGGTGCCGTACGAACGTGCGCACGCGCCATTGCCATTCGATCGTACGCATGCGCCGTTGAGGTGATTTTGTCTCGTATAGTCGGCGGTCTTCAGATGTACATGTGCCGTATTTTGGCGCCATCTGCAGTGTACGTTCGGATACCACGCCCACCGCACTAATTGAATGGCGCCATCTAGAACCTTTAAAGGATGCAGTTTACCTGGTGTGCACGGTGGATGCATAGAGCTTGCTGGGCACGTGAGTCTGCAGGTTTTTAGACACAGTTGCATCAGGTTAATGGGGACAGTGTTAAAATTGTAATAGCTGCTGTATACTGGATTACAGTTAGAAGCGCAGAGGGAGTACTGTCTTCCCATACTTGTAAGCAATGTCTTCCAGGAAAAGAGGAACAGGGAGCAAAACCAATACAGGGTTAAGAGTACCTCCTTTAAAACCAGGAGATCAAACTCTTGAGGATATTATCCCAGTTTCCCCTGAAGGTCCTGCAGCTTCTGGCCTAACTGAGCCATTGCATTTGTTAGGCATCGTGGCCACGGCTGGTGCCCCTGCTTCAGCTTATGTTACTAAAGATGATTTGGCGTTTGCCTTAGCCGGCCTTGAAGGTAAAATAGCGGGTATGATTGCCTCAGTAGCACAAGAAGGGAGAAAACGTAACAGATCTCCCTCTCCTGAGCCTGATGGTGAGTCATCTGAGCATCAGAACTCTAATAACCAGGCAGGGCCAGGGGACCCAGAGCCAGAATGGGAGGAGGATCTGATCACAAAGGATCGGGAAGAAGGAGAAGCTGACTCCTCAATGGGGGAGTCTAGCCCGGAGGAGCCATTCTCAGCCTCCCATTCCCAAAAATTATTTGTCCAATCTCTGACAGAGATGGTTCGAGCTGGGTTTAAATTACCCCAGTTCAGGAGACTGGACCCTCCTGTTCTACTTTGGGTTCTCTTAGACCTCAGCAGGGTTCCCAGGCATTTCCTGTGTATCTGTTATTAGAACAGGTGATCTACGCAGATTGGGATCATCCTGACAGGATATATTTACCTCTAAAAAGGTTTCCCCTCTTATATCCTATAGAGGAGAAATTCAAGAAGAAGTGGGGTACACCTCTGGTGGATGCCGCCATTTCCTCAGTAAATAAAAATTGAACCTGCCCGGTAGATAACGCCCAGGTATTTAAGGACCCGGGCAATAAAAAGCTAGAATCAATGCTAAAGGCCCCCTTTTGCAGTAGCTGGTTCAGCCTTTCAGCCAGCGGTAGCAGCTATTGGCATCTGCCAGTCCTTAAAGGATCGTGTTAAAAGATTGGTCAGGAACCTTCCTTGTCAAGGAGAAACTACCGAGGAATTATTGGAGCTCCCTCGCACCTTGTGCTTTGCAGTAGAGGCATTAAAGTGGTTGTAAACCCTTACAAACCACTTTGACCTACAGGTAAGCCTAGATTAAGGCTTACCTGTAGGTCCAAGAAATATCTCCTAAACCTATACGGTTTAGGAGATATTTACCTGAACACAGCCACCGCTGTCTACGGCGCATGCCGCAGATCGCGGCGATATGCCGCGAGTGTTGGCTCCTGTGCGCATGCGCGGGAGTGACGTCATCGCTCCGGCAAATCACAGTGCCGGAGCAGCGAGACCCACGGAGACCCACCAAGAAGATGGATGCTCGGAGCTACAGGGGACAGCGGTGACATCGCTGGCTCCTGTGTCAGGTAAGTGACACATAATGGACTACTATGCGATGCATAGTAGTCCATTATGCTTTACCTTTGCAGGGAATCAAAGAGGAAGTAACACCCATCAGGGTTTACTTCCTCTTTAAAAGATTCGATCCAGCAGATGTCTCACTGTGCACTTCTGTCTGTGCATATGCACAGGGTCTTGTGGCTAAAGAACTGGTCGGCAAAAAGCTTCTTGCAGCTTTTCCCTTTCATGGTGAACACCTGTTTGGCGAAGATCTGGATAGGTATATCCAAAAGATCTCAGGAGGGAAAAGTGCTTTGCTCCCTGTTAATAGGAAGAATAAGCGACCCTCCTTTAAGATTCCCCGTGCTCCAGGACCTAGTGCTTCTTCTCCCAATCGGTATCGACGGCCTAAGCAGGGTCAGAAAAAACCCTGGACTCAAAGGCCAACCAGACCCAGTTCCAAGTCTACCCTGTGAAGGGGCGCCCCCGCTCTTACGGGTGGGGGGAAGACTTCGGCTGTTTTTGGATGCTTGGGAAAAACTGGTTCAGGACAAGCGGGTCATTTCCATCATAACATTAGGTTACAAGATAGAGTGTCGGGAGTTTCCTCCAACTCGCTTCCTGATCTCAAGGGTTCCGGCGGAACCAGAGAAAAGGAAATGTCTGCTCCTAGCCTTAGAGCATCTGCAAAAGCAGGGTGTAATCATTGAGGTCCCACGCGGGCAAAGGTTCAACGGGTTTTACTCAAACCTTTTCACTGTGCCGAAACCAAAATGGGGAGGTAAGGCCCATTTTGGACCTCAAGTCTCTCAATCTTTTCCTAAGCGTCCGAACTTTCCGTTTGGAATCGACCCGCTCAGTGATAACATCCCTAAAAAAAGGGGATTGCTTGGCGTCCATAGATATCAAGGATGCATACCTTCATGTGCCCATCTACATACCGCATCAACATTTTCTGTGTTTCACGGTAGAAGGGCGCCATTTCCAGTTCGTCGCATTGCCGTTTGGTTTAGCCACGGTCCCTCAGGTCTTCACAAAAATTCTGGCGGGCAGTCCTAAGATCCCAGGGAATTGCTGTGGTGGGATATCTGGACGATCTTCTCTTGAAGGACCAATCTCATCCCGTCCTGGTCCAAAACAGGACGGGATGATTTTACAACACCTAGGCTGGATTCTGAATATAAACAAATCAACTCTTCATCCCACTCAAGTTTTGATGTACTTGGGCCTAAACTTGGACACCGTCCAAGAAAAGGTGTTTCTACACCCTGTAAGGATCAACTCTATAGTGGAGCTTCTCTCGGGGGTCAAAAGAGAAGAAAAACCATCTGTTCGGCTTTGTATATGGTTACTGGGCAAGATGGTGTCATCTTTCAACGCAGTCCCTTATGCTCAATTCCACTCCAGATTGTTCCAGAACAACATTTTAAGAGCCTGGAACAAAACCACTCAAACTTTGGATCATCCTATGGTTCTGTCCCCACAGACTCTACGGAGCCTATTTTGGTGGTCAAAAACCAGCAATTTAAAGGTCGGGAAATCTTTTCCACCAGTGGCCTGGAAAGTTGTGACCACAGACGCCAGCCATCTGGCCTGGGGAGCAGTTCTGGAGGAAGCATCTCTCCAGGGGCAGTGGTCTCAAGCAGAAAAGACCTTGCCCATCAATCTCTTGGAGATTCGGGCAGCCCGGCTGACTCTGTGTTTCTGGACAACCAGGCTGCAGGGTCTTCCGGTCCGAGTTCAAACCGACAATTCCACAGTGGTCGCTTATATCAACCGCCAGGGGGGCACCAAGAGTCCAAGGGCTCAGAAAGAGGTGGATCACATATTGAGGTGGGCAGAAAGGCATGTGCCGTTTCTGTCGGCAGTATTCATACCGGAGGTGGACAATTGGCAGGCGGACTATTTAAGTCGCCAAAAGTTGTTGCCATGGGAATGGTCCCTTCATCCCGAGGTCATTCTCCAGATTTGTCAGCATTGGGGGATGTGGATCTCCTAGCATCCAGGTTCAATGCCAAGCTGGACAAATTTGTGTTTAGAACCAACGATCCTCTTGCACTCGGGAGGGATGCATTGGTGGCTCCTTGGCACCGGTATTCCCTGCTGTATGCCTTTCCTCCAATCCAAATTCTGCCGCATCTGCTGCGCAGGATACAGGAGGAACGAAGACCGGTAATTCTGATAGCCCCAGCCTGGCCCAGGAGATCCTGGTACACGGAAATTGTGAAATTGGCAGTAGGGGACCTGTTGCTCCTTCCGTTCAGTCCGGATCTGTTGTCCCAAGGACCCATATTCCATCCTGCTTTACGGTCACTGAAATTGACGGCCTGGCTATTGAAGCCAGGGTATTAAAGGACCGTGGGGTCAGGGGTGCAGCTTTGTCCACTTTGATAAATGCTAGGAAGCCGGTTTCTAGGGCCATTTACTACAGGGTTTGGAAATCATACATTTCCTGGTGCGAAGGGAAAGGTTGGAACCCTCGTAAATATACAATTGGTAAAATCCTTGCTTTTCTTCAGGCAGGAGTGCACTTAAGGTTGGCCTTAGGCACAATTAAAGTGGTTGTAAACCCTTACAAACCACTTTGACCTACAGGTAAGCCTAGATTAAGGCTTACCTGTAGGTCCAAGAAATATCTCCTAAACCTATATGGTTTAGGAGATATTTTCCCCGAAAACAGGCACCGCTGTCTACGGCGCATGCACTGAGCGCGGCATTCTCAGAGACAGAGCTGCCGCGCGTGTCGGCTCCCGTGCGCATGCGCGGGAGTGACGTCATCGCGGCTTCGCCAAATGACAGCGGCAGAGCTGCGAGACCCCACCAAGAAGATGGATGCGGCGGACTACAAGGGACAGCGGCGACTTCGCTGGCTCCTGTGTCAGGTAAGTGACACATAATGGGCTACTATGCAATGCATAGTAGTCCATTATGCTTTGCCTTTGCAGGGAATGAAAGAGGAAGTAAACTCATCAGGGTTTACTTCCTCTTTAAGGGTCAAATTTCAGCCTTATCTGTTTTTTTCCAAAGACCAATTGCAGCCCATTCCTTGGTGCGTACCTTTTGTTAAGGGATTGACGTGCCTAAGACCGCCGGTTAAGCCTCCCTTATGCCCTTGGGACTTGAATTTGGTACTATCAGTCCTTCAGAGACTACCCTTTAAGCCTATTAAGCAGATTCCTTTAGTCCTATTGACCAGGAAATGCGTCTTCTTGGTGGCCATAACTTCGGCCAGAAGAGTGTCAGAGTTGGCCGCCCTTTCATGCAGAGAGCCTTACTTGATTTTACACCAGGGCAGTCTTGCGCCCTAGTCAGGAGTTTTTGCCGAAAGTAGTTTCCAATTTTTATTTGAATCAGGATATCATTCTGCCCTCCTTCTTTCCAAATCCCAGGTCGAAGGAAGATAAGTTACTCCATTCACTGGATGTAGTGAGGGCTATTAGGGCCTACTTAAGGGTGTCAGCCTATTCAGGAAAACTGACTCTCTCATTATTCTGCCGGAGGGTCCTAAAAAAGGACAGGCAGCAACAACTTCAACTATCTCGAGGTGGATTCGCCAGACTATCATCCAGGTGTATGAGTTGAGGCACAGGGTTCCACCGAGAGACCCGAGAGCACATTCTACTAGAGGGGTTAGTGCTTCATGGGCAGTGCATCAACAGGTGTCTATGGCTCAGGTCTGCAGGGCAGCCGCTTGGTCTTCAGTTCACACATTTACTAGAGGAGACAGTTTTGGTCACAGCGTGTTGCAGGCAGCCTTATAGGGCCAGGGGACAGTTGGGACGTGTTTAAGCTGTAGCTCTCTTCCTTCAGGTGCATTGCTTTAGGACATCCCAGATAGTCATGAATTAATGCTCTGTGTCCTGTGATGTATGATAAAGAAAAACTGATTTTTAAATACAGCTTACCTGTAAAATCCTTTTCGAGTACATCACGGGACACAGAGATCCCTCCCCTCTTTTCTGGGACTTTCATTGCTTGCTACAAAACTGAGGTAATTCCCGTATGGGAGGGGTTATATGGGAGGAACCTTCTTACTATTGGTTACCAGTGTCCAATCACCTAGCGGCAGCGTATAACCCAGATAGTCATGAATAAATGCTCTGTGTCCTGTGATGTACTCAAAGAAAAGGATTTTACAGTTAAGCTGTATTTAGTTTCCTCCATAAACTGTAATCTTTGCTCCAGTGCAATCTGAATTGCCCAACCATGTACATTTAGTGTTAAATGGGCATGTAATGTTTAAAGAAATCTGTTCTCATCTAATCTCATCAAAGTTACTGATCTGTGCTCATTAGCTGTGGAGACTATGTGTGAGCCATTTATTCTGGTCCTGTTTAGATCAGTGAATTTGAGAGGCATTGCTATCATGGGTATTGTTCCTGTTTGAGAATGTAAGTGAGAACACACCCAGTAGTCACTAGCGTTGGTATGGGTTGCATACAATTTTAACATTTGGATGAAAGGGTCATTTTTCCATGTCTCAGTTCTCACAAACAACAAAAAGAAAAGGAACAACATCATAATTTTTTCAAAGGATATCATCACTTCAGGATTTTCTTGCAGTGACTGGCGTGAATCCAGGTGGGCTTTCCTTCCAACTTGACAGTGGAACCGATTGTCAAAAGCACCAAATGTGGTCCGCAAATTTTGGTTCTAGCTGATGTGTCACTTGACCACCACCCAGTCACCTGGTTGGATTCCTGATGCTTTTGGCAGAGATCAGCATGAGGCGCCTCTAAGCTCTTTTCCAGTCTACGGTCAGGAAGATGGCAGAATTTGTTTAAATCGATGGGTTTACTTACACTTTAAATTACAGTTTAAATGTAAATGACATTTTGGTATACCTGTCTGCTGTCTCTCAGGCTCTCTCTGCTGCTGGCATTGCTTCTCCTATTCTTCCTCCTTCTCTATCTATTTCCCCCTTTGGTCCTGCTAGCTCTGTTTCTAAAATGCCTTCTGTCACAGTTCCTGTGTCACTTAGTCAGCCAGGGGGTTCTTTTAATCCTTACATGCACACTCCTGTTGCTGCTAATGTTAATATGTCAGTTCCCGAATCTTGTTTTAAGGGAGTTATGCCTTGTGAGATTTAACTCACCCTGCGCAGCTGTTAACTCCTCCACCGCTGGTACACTGAAACTTGGCTGTACATTATTGAACAGTGCACCCAGGACTGGGTCACTCTGACTGCTGTGAGGTAGCCGCCGCCTGTGTGCTGATAACAGGCACAGACTGCGCCTTCTGCCTCTCCTCCTGGCAGGTGACTTCGAGCTGGTCCTCCTCTTCTGCCCGGACCGACTTAACATGCCGCCCCGCTCTTCCTCTGGCACATACCCAGCGGTCTCTCCTACATGTTCCTCGGCTGAGGGACGCTCCGGTGGCAAGCTCCACCTCGACCTCCTCAAAGGGGAGGGCTGAACTGGTCATGCCTCAGCTCTAGTCCCATCATGCTGGCTGACCTCACTGTCGCTCAGAGCCAGGCAGCGACACATCCACACCTCCCCGTCCTGCCTCTCAGCTCTCTTCACAAACTCCCTCACTAGGTCTTCCATGCTCTAAGCTGCCACAGTATAGAGGGGAGATAAAGGCCACTTGCAGGTAGGCAGCTGCTTCTTCTTCAGGTCTTCCGCTGCCAGAGGAAGTAGAGACCCACAGCAGCCCTTTTTAACACCTTCCAGGGGGCTTCCAGAATCCCTGCATTCCAATTGGACCACCTATAGGCACTGGGAATATTTAAAGAGACAGTACACCTATACCTAACACCCTGGCCCTATACAGCTAAAACTACAAATTAACCCCTAACTAGGGCTAGGTGACCGCCGTCCCAAGAAAAGGGGCCCTGAGGTGAGCCCCCTTTTTACATTCCTATTCAACGTCTCTCCAAAGCAGGTATTTGTGCAAATGTTCATTGGAATGGACTACCAAATGCTCAGAAATTGCACTATTTTGGTCCAGAAGAGAAGGGTAGACAAAAGAATTACTAAACCACACATAACCAATTCCTAGATTGCAATGTTTTTGTACTATCCTTAAAGTCCCTTCCACCTCAAAAAAAAAAAAAGAAAAAATGTTTTAAACACTAGAGCCTCTAGTAGTTTCAGAATTGATCCTTGAAGAAGTGTCATACACATGGGTGCCCCACCGTGTTCTATGGATCCTCCTATTGTGGACTACATACAGGACATAGGCCGGTGAGGGGAACCACTGAACTCAATGGGGGACTAGGTCTCAAATACTTGCTGCGCAAGTTTAGAAAAAATCCCTTCAATATTTTGTCAGATTCTTCAGCACTTGAAGGCTGCAGAGTTTGGACTCGCTGTCCACAAAAGGGGGAAATATTCAATGGCCTAGATCAGTTAAGGCGAACCTTGGCACCACAGATGTTTTGGAACTACATTTCCCATGATGCTCTGGCACTCTGTAGTGTAGTGGAGCATCATGGGAAATGTAGTTCCAAAACATCTGGGGTGCCAAGATTCGCCATCACTGACCTAGATCCATATTACCCTATTGACACCTGCATAACACATACAGTGACTTGAAAAAGTATTCAATCTCCTTGAAATTTTCCACATTTTGTCATGTTACAACCAAAAATGTAAATTTATTTTATTGGGCTTTCATGTGATAGACCAACACAAAGTGGCACATAATTGTGCAGTGGAAGAAAAACGATAAATGGTTTTCAATTTTTCTTTTTATGAATAAATATGTGAAAAGTGTGGTGTGCATTTGTATTCAGCTCTTTTACTCCGATACCCCTAACTAAAATCTACTGGAACCAATTGACTCCAGAAGTCACCTATTTAGTAAATAGAGTCCACCTGTGTGCAATTTAATCTCAGTATAAATAAAGCTGTTCTGCGAGTCCCTCAGAGGATGGTTAGAGAACCTTAGTGAAAAAAACAGCATATCGAAGGCCAAGGAACACACCAGACAGGTCAGAGATAAAGTTGTGGAGAAGTTTAAAGCAGGATTAGGGTATAAAAAAAAAATATCCCAAGCTTTGAACATCTGATGGAGCACTGTTCCGAAAATGGAAAGAGAATGGCACAGCTGCAAACCTACCAAGACATGGACGTCCACATAAACTGACAGGTAGGCAAGGAGAGCTTTAATCAGAAAAGCAGCCAAGAGGCCCATGGCAGCTCTGGAGGAGCTGCAGAGATCCACAGCTCAGGTGGGAGAATCTGCCCACAGTCCACATATCAGGCCTTTATAGTGGCAAAAAGAAAGCCATAGGAAGTCCCGTTTGCAGTTTGCAAGAAGCCATGTGGGGGACATAGCAAACGTGGAAGAAGGTGCTCTGGTCCAATGAGACCAAAATTGAAATTTGTGACCTAAAAGCAAAACGCTATATGTGTTGGAAAACGAACACTGCACATCATCCTGAATACACCATCCCCACCGTGAAACATGGTGATGGCAGCATCATGTTGTGGGGATGCTTTTCTTCAGCAGGGATAGGGAAGCTGGTCAGAGTTGATGGGAAGATAGATGGAGCCAAATACAGGGCTGGCTCAGAAGAAAACCTTTTAGAGTCTGCAAAAGACTTGAGTCTGGGGTGGAGGTTTACCTTCCAGCAGAACGACCCTAAACATATAGCCAGAGCTACAATGGAATGGTTTAGATCAAAGCATATTCATGTGTTAGAATGGCCCAGTCAAAGCCCAGACCTAAATGCAATTGAGAATCTATAGCAAGACTTGAACATTGCTGTTCAGACACTCTCCATCCAATCTGACAGAACTTGAGCTATTTTACAAAGAAAATGGGAAAAAATGTCACTCTGTAGATGTGCAAAGCTGGTAGAAACATACCCAGAAAGACTTTAATTACAGTAAAATGTGGTTCTACAAAGTATTGACTCAAGAGGGCTGAATACAAATGCATGCCACACTTTTCACATATTTGTAAATAATTTTGAAAACCATTATCATTTTCCTTCCACTTCACAATTACAGTATGTGTCACTTTGTGTTGGTCTATCACATAAAATCCCAATAAAATACATTTATATTTTTGGTGTAACATGACAAAATGTGGAAAATTTCAAGGAGTGTGAACACTTCAAGGCACTGTATGTGTGGTGCAAAAAGGGTGGGCTTGAATGCCCACATGCCATACTTACGTGTCACTGGATGGCCAATGTGTCTATGCTGAGAGCACACTCACTGCACACACTCGGCATAGAGACGGAGCTGTCAAAGCCAGTTAGTCCCAGCAGCAGTAGCCGCTGGGACTAACTTACAATTGCTTGACCATCTTAATGGCCAATCACAGTGGTAACATGATCCTTTTAAAACGTGGTGAAAGGAAAGACATTTACACTTGTTTTTGTTATTTTTATTTATATTATTTTGCACATAACAGGATTTTTATAACAGCTTACCTGTAAAATCCTTTTCTTTGATGTACATCAGGGGACACAGCGCCATAGTACTTTCTATGTGTGATATAGGGCCACTGGCACGCCCTAAGGCAAGAAATGTACTCCCTATATAACCCCTCCCACTACTGGGAGTCCTCAGTTTTGTAGCCAAGCAATACAAGTGTATACCAAGAAGGAAGGGACCCCTGTGTCCCCGATGTACATCAAAGAAAAGGATTTTACAGGTAAGCTGTTGTAAAAATCTTGTTTTCTTTTCTTACATCAGGGGACACAGAGCTATAGTACTTACTATGTGTGATGTCCCATAGCAATGGCAACTGAAGGGAGGGAGACAACAAAAAGTAGGGTAAAAAGGAGGCCAGAGAACTCATACTGCAGCCTGCAGTATACTGCGCCTAAAGGCAATATCCTCATGTCCTTTAATATCGATTTGATAAACGTATGAACCAAAGACCAAGTCGCGGCTTTACAGATCTGAGCCATAGAGGCCTGGTGATGCAGCACCCAAGAGGCACTAATCGCCCTGGATGAGTGTGCTCTAACACGAGAAGGAAGAATTTTCTTCTTTAAGCTGAAGCTTGAACAATCGCTTGACAAATCCATTTGGAAAATAGTGGATTGTGACAATGACTGTCCACATTTTGGACCCTCTGGCAGTAAAAACAAAACATGTGTTTTGCAAACCTGAGCAGACGCCTTTAAATAGACTGATCGCTCTTACAACATCAAGGGAATGTAGTGCCCTCTCTTCCCTAGATTGAGGCTCTGGGGAGAAAGAAGGAAGAATATCTTGGTTTAAATGAAAACCTGTTACTACTTTTGGTAGGAATTCAGGATGAGGACATAAAACCACCTCATCCTTATGCAGGATCAAATATGGCTCTTTACAAGACAGAGCCGCTAGTTCCGATACTCTTCTAACAGAAGAAATGGCAACCAGAAAGATTATCTTCCTTGTCAAAAGAAGCAAGGGAATTTCTCATAAAGGCTCAAAACGGCTTATTCAGCAAAGCCGATAAGACCAAATTTAAATCCCAAGGATTTATAGGTGTCTTGATAAGGGATTAATCCGTGTTACCCCCCCAAGTAAGCTACGCACCAAGATTGGGAAGCAGGAGGCCATTGAAAAGAAATACTGACAAGGGCGGGATCTGGCCCTTGATAGAAGTCAAGGCCAGCTTCATTTCAGATCCCATTTGCAGGAAATCAGGGATCCTGCCTATGACATACTTCCTGGGGTGCCAACCCCTGGATCCACACCAAGAAACATATGCCTTCCAGACTCTATAGTAAAATGATTCTGGAAGCCGGCTTCCTGGCATTAATCAAAGTAGACACTACCGAAGGATAGAAGGAGATCACCCACGATCCTTTATAAAGTGGGATTCAACAGTCAAACTTGTTAAATTTTTCATCCGTAAGGTAGGATGAAATACCAGACCTTGTGCGAGAACGTCTGGCTATAATGGCAGAGTCTAGAGGACTCCTACTGCCATCCTTATGATCTCAGTAAAATAAGATCTTCTGGTACCCGCTGGGGCCACCAGAATCACCTCCTTTCATTCCTGCTTGATCCCGTAGAGAAGGCTCGGAGGAGCAGAACTGGAGGAAATGCATAGATCAGTAAAAAACTGATCCCATGGGAAGACTAACACGTCTGTTCTGCCTGCTAGCGGATCCCATGTTCTCGACATAAAGTTGACTCTGTTGTTGAATCTGGACACGAATAGGTCCATATCCGGAATACCCCATCTCCAACATATCGCTAGGAAGATGTCGGGGTGAAGAGACCATTCTCCTGGAAATAATTGTTGCGCTTCAAGTAGTCCATCTGCCAATTCTCTATGCCTAGAATGAAAATTACTGATAGGCAAGGTATGTTGTGTTCTGCTCAAGCTAGAACATTATTCACCTCTTTTTGGGCTGCACGACTTCTCGTGCCCCCCTGGTGAATGATGTAAGCCACAGCTGTGGCCTTGTCGGACTGAATCCTGATAGGACAGTCCCGTAGTCTGACCGTCCAAGATTCTAGGGCCAGACGTACTGCCCAGATCTTCCAAAATATTGATAGGCAAGGTCCTCTAACCTGGACCATCTCCCCTGGACACAATCTTCTTCCAGGGCTGCTCCCCAGCCTAGAAGGCTGGCATCTAAACACTTTCCAGGATACAGGTAGAAAAGTTTTTCCCTTTTGCTAGATAACGACCACCAATTTAGGCTCCGATTTACATGGGGAGCCAAGCGTATTTGGAAAAAAACCAATGGCCTGAATCTTTTTATTCCAGACTGACAAGATTGTGTTTTGAAGCAGTCTAGAGTGAAAACTGTACGTAAGGAATGGCCTTGAAGGAGGCCACCATTTCCCCTAACAATCTCATGCACATCCGAATGGAAGGATTTTTCTTTGCTTTGATAAGTTGAATTGGTCCTACAATGGAATTGATTCTTGTCTGGGGTAAGAATACCTTCTTCTGTACGGTATCTATAACCAGCCCAAAGTACTGTAATCTCCTTGATGGTTTTAAGGAGGATTTTTCTAGGTTGAGTATCCAACCCAGAGATTCCAGGTAGTTTACAGCGGTGATCAGACTCTGGTTTAGACCTGAGACTGAATGATCTATTAAAAGTAGATAGTCTAAATAGGCTAGGAATGTTATGCCTTGAGCCCTTAATCTGGCTAAAGGAGGTGCCAGAATCTTTCAGAACACCTGTGGTGCTGTGGCTAAACCGAATGGCAGGGTCACAACTGAAACTTATGATTTTATCATTTCAAAGCGCAGAGATATCTGGTGAGCGGGAAATATTGGCACGTGGAGATATGGATCTTTGATATCGATTGAAGCCAAAAACTCACTACCTTGCAGGATGGACACAGCCGATAGGATTGACTCCATGCAAAAGGATCGGATGTTTAAGTGGCGATTCAGATCTAGAATGGGTCTTACCTCTCCGTTTGGTTCTGGAACCGTGAAAGGTTTGAATCAAAACCTGTGGTGCCCTGTTCCACTAAGGGAACCTCTGATATCACCAACTGGGATAATAGATGATCCAGAGCCAGAAAGAGAGACTTCTTTTTCTCTGGATCCTTGGCAACATTTGCCCTTAGAAAAAACGAGGTGACTGAAACTCACGGAACTCTAGTTGTAACCTAGAGAAAACTGCAGAAGCCACCCATCTGTCTTGACATTGTTTTTGCCAGATATTTGAGAAATGCAGGAGCCACGGGAGGCTTTAGCATCCTGCTTTGTGGGCTTTCTGCCCCAAGATCTTCTGACCCTGGGGCTGCACTTGTCTTCCACTTGAACCTGACGGTTGATGCCGTTGAGACTGCCAAGAGGCTGATGGCCCTGGCACAGTAGAGGCAGCACGCTTAAAGGAGAAATATATGAACTTCTTATTTACTGGTAAAAGAGAGCTTTTCTCATTAGAGATCCTTTGGATGTATTTTATCCAGATCGTCTTCAAATAGCCGTTCCCCATGAAAAGGGGAACCTGGCTAGGATCCTTTTACAGGGTGCTTCGGCTGAAAGATTTCAATCCAATCTTTCAGCCATAAAACTCTGCGAGAATGCACTAGTCCAAGCATAAGCCGTGAGGCCTAAATGATAGAATCTTTCATAGCATCTTCTGTGAAACATTGTGCGTCTGATACGTCAACCCACTGCTGGGCGTGCTGTATCAGGCAGAATCTTAAGTATCTCCATAAACTGTTCCTTAATGGACTGAGATACACCAATTGCAGCAAGAACCGGCTGCACTACTGAACTTGCTAAAGACAAGCTTTTAGAAAGAAGTTCAACTTTTTATCTGTTGGATCCTTTAACATCAGTACATTATCTACCGGACATGTGAGATTCTTGCTCACTGAGGCGATTGCATCAATTGCTGGAACCCCCCCCCCCCCCCATTTCTTATAGGAATACTCTATAAGAAAAAGTATAGGATAAAGTGTGGAGAATTTCTTAGGAGGATAATATTGTTAATCCTGATGTTCCCATTCAGAATACATAAGCTTATTAAGCCATGCATGAATAGGAAAAAACATCCGCAGATGGGGGGAGGTTCTAATTAACCCAAATTAGAGGTGGGTTCCTCAAGAGCCTGCGCTGCAGGCAGCAAAAAAGGTTGAACGAACCAATTTAGAAAGGGAGTGCACAAGCAACCTGTCTTGTGATGCTACTCCTTCTATATTAGGATCCTTGGAAAAGGATAAATAATGATCTTCCAAATATTTGGGAAGATCTACCTGATCCCCAGGCTCCTGCACCTCAATAAGTGGGTCCCGAGGACAAGATGGGAATCTGCTATGTTTAGCTCCACTATGGAGAGATTTTATAACATCAATCTTCTTTCCAAATGACAAATGGTAGAAGAAAAACCTCCTGTGTGATATATACAGGGAATGAAGTATCTAGCGCAGCTGCAACAACAGTTCCCCCTGACGGCTCAATCTGACCAGCCGCATCCCTCTCAGAGGATGACATTCTTTTGGAAATGGATTTAGTTTATTATGAAACCATTGAACCCTTTAGAACGCTTCGAGGAGTTCCGGATGCCATTACCACTCATAGCCAGAAGCATAAAGCAGAGGCACTACCAGCAAAAGAATGCACACTGCTAGGCTATAGTCCAGCGCTGTAAGCTACTATTAATCCTAGCCTGGTAAAGTATAATGTGTCAAAGGGAAATGCTTGTGTCACTAACCTGAAACAAGCCATCCTCCTGCTCTGTCCCTCCACAGCCAGCAGCAGCTACACACATACAGTGCTTTACAACTTCCTGCACGTGTGGCCGGCGTATAACGCCGTTAGCCAAACCCCCTGCATGAATTACGGCCCCCCTTTCCTTTCAAAGGAAAGTGTTTTCCAGTGCGAGAGCGGCGTCCTGTGAAACAGATATGAGGGGGTAAATCCTCCACTGAACGGACAGCACGGTCTGTCTCCTTTTTTTTATTTTTTTTAAAGGAAACTGCTTTGGCACATCAATCCCCCGAAGGGGAGAAAAAAACAACATTGGGGGCGCAGGAGGTGAACCAGACCCCCCTTTCTTACCGGAGGATCTGCTTGTGGCCAGAGGAGAGGAGAAATGAAGGCTTCCGCACTGTTTCCAGCACCAGGTCGGTGAGTGCTCAATACAGCCCTGAATGAAAAGTCAGTAAATGGTACTGAGCATTCACTGAGTTAATTCATAAAGGAAGCATAGTAAACAGAGTTTACTATGCTTCAGTTTGTGAATGAACTGGAAGACGCTCAGCACAGAGCACTTCCTATTCATTCATTGTCCAGTGCAGCTGAGGCTGCAGAGAGAGGGATTCGGGAATCTCTGTCCCAAATGTGGAGCATCAGGGGTCTGTTTAGACTCCTGATATTTCAACAAAGTGCCCCAAAGAGGCTCCTGGTAATTGTAAAAAAATAAAATATTGTAAAAAATAAAATAAACTACTGATACTATCCACTGCTCTACTGACTGACACCATCCACTTTTAAGGTGACGTTTGTAATATAAATTTTTACTTACTATTAAGTTAGGCCTTGCTAGTTAAATTTAAAAGAAAATTAGATTTCAACCTCTCAAAGGTTGACTATCCCTGCCTAGAGTGTGTACTCTTATCAATCCAAAGCACCAAGTGTAACTTCTATCTGTCTGATGCCTCAGTTCCTCTGCTATCTGTATAAGTCACTTCTGACAAGTTTTCCTGACACCAAAGAGGTAAAAAAGGTGATGAGTGAGCTCCAGCACACAGCTTATGGTTGACAGCCTTAGCTCTGTTCCTGTGTGCTGGAAAGCGTGTCCTTTCCCTTCAATCAGAAAGTAGATATTTGCCAGCACACCATGGATTGGCACAAATTAGCTTCCAAAAGCTAATTTGCATGATTACACCACAAGGAGAGTGCAACCTTTCGGAGTCACGCAGGACCCCTTCGTCAGGCATGTGAAGCTGTCCTCACTGAGCTCTGTATAGTGTAATTTTTATATCCTCAACCTTTGCTTTCTGAAAGTCCAGACAAGCTGTGTACATTCTGGGCTTTGACTGATGTAAATGAGAGGCGGCTCCATATAAACAGGTACATCTTATGTAGGAGGATTTTTTTCTTTTCTGTGTATCACCCAAGGCCAATCCCTTTACTGGGTGTGTGTGACTGCTTACAACCACTTTATTGAAAAAATGCATTGCCTTCAACAACTGTTACAGAATAAAGCAATATCTAGGATGTGCAAGTCTTGGGCATTGAAATTTTTTGTATTTGAATGGACTTCTCACCTTTTTTGAATGTTACTAGTAAGATACTATAAACGCAACAGTTTTTATTTATTCTTTTTATGTATACCATGGTATTGGGGATATTTGTGAGTGTCGCTAGTTTCCTTTTTTTTTTTAAAATTAGGATCTGTGCAGATTTCATGAAATATGTAGCACTTAGCAAAAGTTTTTTTTCATATATTTAATATTTAGCACGTGGCACCAAATGATTAGGCTACATATTGTTTAATAGCTATAAACTATATGAGTTTGCCTGTCTTGAACGGTTTTCATCTGTCTCTAAGTATTTAAAAAATAAATAAAACCAAGGTGGATCGTGTTAAAGTGATTTATAGTATTTTTTTTTAACTTTTACCTACAGGTAAGCCTATAATAAGGCTTACCTGTAGGTAAAAAAAGAAATCTCCTAAACCTGTATGGTTTAGGAGATATTCCCCTCGCAATGAAGCGGTGCATTCGCACAGGGGATTCTCAGATGAAAGCCCGGCACGGCAGTGACGATATCGCGGCTCCGGCCACTCAGCACCGGGGCCTCAATACCCGGAAGACACGCCGAGGGAACATGTTAGCTCCCTCGGCGTGGATCGGGCAAGATGTCAGGGCCTTGTTCTAAGGCAAGTACTTCATAATATGCGGTGCATACTAGCCCATTATACCTTTTCCTTTGCAGATTTAAAAAAATAAATAAAAAAATAAATAATAATAAATAAAAAAAACACGTCAGCGGGTTTACTCTGGCTTTAAGTGCAGGATCTTTTCCTCCTCTTCAAATTTTTGAATCTTTAGTTGCTGGCTTAAAGAGGTTTTCAAGTGAGGAACGGTTATATAACAAACTCCCTGTGACCATAGATAGTTGGATTATCATTTGGCCATACTGTTAAACACTATAGATAATAATGTAGAAGAGTTTTTCTATTATGTACACATTAATATTTTCCATGTATACATATACACACACACACACACACTTACATTTCAGAATGTACCACAAGTTTTATTTAAACCATTTTTTCCTTACCCAGTAGAGCAGTACAAAAAATAATGAGGATGTGCAAAGCACGGCAACCAATCAGCATCCATTCCTCACCAATCCAACTTGAGTAAACTGAAAAAATTATTGGCTGCTATGTTTAATGCACTCTACCCATCATCACTGGTCTTTGCACTGCCTCAATGAATAGTCTTGTTAATATTCATACAGCAATGATTTGGCAGTTTTTGGAGAAAAAAACAAAAACAAACAAGTCCCAGCTTATTTAGAGTCCTTTGTGTAACTACCCAGGCATCGGTGGGGTGAGATGCCTGCAGGAGGCTTGTAGTGCCATTCTTTCTTGGCTGGAGATATCCATCAAGCTTTAGATGTAAGAGCTAGACCACCAAACTGGATAATACAGGTCAACAGAGCTGAGCCAAATCACGTACTTCCCGTATCTCTCAGAATCCACTATGATATTTCGATGGTTTCATCCCACTCCACTATATATCAAGAGCTAGAAGGTGATTTAACCCATGGGTATCTAACTAATACGGACCAATCATTTTTGGATGGATAATTCTTTAAAAGGAGCTATTTCTTCTTCATTGCTCTCTTGCCTTCACCCTTTTTGGGTGATCCTTTGCCACGGAGCTGGCGGAGTCGTTTCATTTCTTCCTTGAAATCCTCATGTTCATCCCTACAAGAAGATAAAAGTTAGATGAGCCTGTCACTAATTTTTACCAAGGGGTCTCGATGATGTATATTAATTCATAGAACCCTCAACAATCTCCACATAATAATTACACGTAGGAGCACTCACTGAGTGATCTGCATTCTTAACCACATGAATGGGTACTTATCACTTGGTGTAAGGAAGCATTAGGATCCTTTTGTAGCTCCAGCCTTGATATTGTTCCCAAAGTCTAAATACCCAAATAGCTTCTCATATGGGTGAATCGTGTGATCAAGATGTCTGCCTATGAGCAGTAGAAAAATCATCATATTTCTATACATATGAGAATATACAGTTAGGTCCATATATATTTGGACACAGTCACAATCTTAGTTTTTTCAGGTATTAACCAAAACATATTCAAGCTATAGTTATAAAATAGATATAGGCTGAACATGCACACTCTCAGGTTTAATTTGAGGGTATGTACATACAAATTGGAGGAAGAGTTTAGGAATTACAGCTCTTAATAGCCAACCCGCCCCCCTTTTCTCCCCCCCCCCCCCAAGGGACCAAAAGTAATTGGACAATTGAATCAAGAGCCGTTTCATGGAAAGGTGTGGGCTACTCCTTCATTATTTCTTCATCAATAATCAGGTAAATGGTCTGGAGTTGATTCTAAGTGTGTTATTTGCATTTGGAATCTATTGCTGTGAACCTACATCATGCGCTCAAAGGAGCTGTCCATGCAAATGGAACATGCCATTGTGAGGCTTCAAAAACAAATCCAATAGAGAGATAGCAGCAACATCACGAGTGGTCAAATCAACAGTTTGGTACATTCTTAGGAAAGAAGAACACACTGGTGGGCTCAGTAACATAAAAAGGCCTGGCTGTTCTCGGAAGACAACGGTGGTTGATGATCGCAGGATCCTCTCTATGGTAAATAAAAACTCATTCACAACATCCAGACAAGTGAAGGACACTCTCCAGGAGGTGGGCGTATAAAAGTCTACAATCAAGCAAAGACTTTACAAGAGCACATACAGAGGGTTCACCACAAGGTGCAAACCATTCATAAGCCTGAAGAATAGAAAAACCAGATTGAACTTTGCCAAAAGAAAAAAAAAACACATCTAAAAAAGCCAGACCAGTTCAGGAAAAGCATTCTTTGGACAGATGAAGCTAATAATAATCTGTACCAGAATGACGGGAAGAAAAAAAGTGTTGAGAAGATCTGGAGCAGCTAATGATCCAAAGCCCACAACGTCATCTGTAAAACATGGTGGAAGCAGTGTGATGGCATGGGCATGCATGGCTTCCAGTGGCACTGGGTCATTCGTCTATTGATGTGACAGAAGCAGCCCGATGAATCCTGCAGCATTTCAAGATATACGGTCAGCCTAGATTTGGCCAAATGCAGCAAAGTTGATTGGAGGGCGCTTCACAGTACAGATGGACAATGATCCAAAACACACTGCAAAAGCAACCAAGGAGCTTTTGAGGGAAAATAAAAAGGAATATTCTGCAATGGCTGAGTCAATCACCCGATCTCAAATCAATTGAGCATGCATTTCACTTGCTGAAGGCAAAACTAAAGGCAGAAAGACCCACAAAGAACAACTGAAGCTGGCTGCAGTTAGAGCCTGGAAAGCATCAGAAAGCAGGAAACCCCATCTTTGGTAATGTCCATGGGTTCCAGACTTCAGGCAATCCATTGCTAGGAAAGGATTCTCAATAAAATATAAAAAAAATTAACATTTCATTTAATTATATAAATTTGCCCAATTACATTTGAGCACCTGAAAATGGGGGGGCTGTGTATAAAAATGGTTGCAGTACCTAAAACTTGTACTTGATATTTATGTTCAACCCCTTGAATTAAAGCTGAAAGTCTGCACTGCAAAGTTATTTGGATTGTTTCCTTTACATTTTATTCTGGTGGCAAAATGTATGAAAATTTTGCCCGTGTCCAAATATAATAGAGATATATATATATATATATATATATATATATATATATATATATATATATATCAGATTAAATGTTATGATTAATCACAAACAATAAAAAGGTTAATTACTACCTGGTCATGACAGATTACTGCAAGTGGGGCATATGTAGACTATGGCTAAAAATATTTAAATACCCATCAAAATGACCGAGTTCAAGTGAAGGGCTTGGTTAATGCTACATCATCATTTTTGGTTCCAGTTGGACCACTCCAGTGCACCTGTGCACACAGCCAGCTCCATAAAGACATACTGTAGTCTAACCCCTTCTGTTCCCACCAATTTGAGTGATCTGCACAGAGACCTGACCTCAATCTTTCTGATTCATCAAAAATAAATTTGTGAGCCAGGTCTCCTTATCACACATCAGTATTGGACCTCACAAATGCTATTGGGCTAAACGGGCACAATATCTCACAGACCTACACTGAAATATTACGGAAAGCCTTACCAGAATAGTGAAGGCTGTACTTGCCACACAAAAGTGAGGGGAAAATCCACATTTGGAGTGATACCTATGGTTTTAAAATTGGATGTCAACAAGTTCATATAGTCGTGATTTTGGCCACATAGTGTACATGAGAATTTATGTCAAAACAATTTTTACACTACAAAAGTACTGTATTTATTAGCATATAACACTCACTTTTTTACCATGAAAATCGGGTAAAAATAGCATGTGCATATTATAAGCCAATATTTCTCTTTTAGCTGCTTCGGAGGGGACAGGGAGGGGAGTGGGACAAGCGCCGTCAGATTACATATTATGAGAATCTCCTGTTTACTTGGCGGCCTCTGTAATAGGAAGTCCCGTCTCCTAGGCCACCATTGGACCACTGTTCTGTCTATCTCAGGAGATTCTCACTGTATGTAATCTGTCGGTGTTCACCCCTCCCTGTCCCCTCTAGGCTGCAGATGGGCATCGATCAGGCTGCACTGATGGCAATGGTGAGTTTGCAGATGGGCACTGACCCTTATTTTGCTTCAAAGATCCTTATTTAAAATGCAAGTTTTTTTCCTGAAACTTCCCTCTTAAAATGAATGTGCGTGTTATACACCTGTGTGTGGTATATACCAATAAATAAGGTAATGTCAAATGCAGGTTGAAGAAGTAGCTCAGTAGGAAGCCAGAAGAAACTCAAACTGATCATAAAGCCAAGCTAAATGCGCCCCAAAAGAGTGATACACCAGCCCTTTAGAATCTTCAGATGCAAGAATACGATGACCAAAAAAAGCTCTGGCAACCATAATTTATCATGTTTATGGTGCAAGTTGGGAAAAAAAAAAAAAAACAGACATCACTAGTAGATACAACACAAATAACAAAATCATTTCTCTTTGCCAACGTTACAAAGCAAGACACACGAGTTAGAGAGTGTGTTCTGACATCAAGTTATGCACAATATAAACACTCCAGGTAGCCAAATGTTTTATTTATTCATACACCAGACTTTTAAATCTGCATCTGAAGGAGGAACATTTAGTAGTTTTACACTTAGAGGCATGTTTTAAAGACATTTGATTTGCTGCTTTGGCTCCTGACAAAGCAGCCGTGGATTTTTCTGTGTCAATTCCAAGTCTCTGTAACATTTGATGTACAGGATAATATTACATTTGCGTTTTTGAAAAGGTGAAGAACTGAAGCTGCTTAATCATCTAAGGCCACCACACTGAAAATGAGGAATTCATATGAACATATAGAACTGTATACAGTAAATATATCCTGTGAGACAAAGCTTACTGAATCCAAAAGAGGGTCAATTGGAAGCTATGCACGTATAACAAGGCATAAACCAATGAGCCATAACAATATGACCACTGATCGGTAACGTGAATAACACTTAGGTCATTGCAATGGTATCTGAAAGTGGCTGGGATATATTAGGCAGCAAGTAAAAATGTTGTCCCTGAAATTCATTTTTTTGAAAACATGGGCAAGACAACGGAGTCTGAGCAACTCCAAAACTGCAGCATTTGTGGGATGTTACTGGTCTGCAGTGGTCAGTACTCACCAAAAGTGGTCCAAGGAAGGAAATATGCTGCACCAGTGACAAGATCATGGGCACCCAAGGCTCACTGATGCACGTGAGAAGCCAAGGCTAGCCTGTGTAGTCCAATCCAATAGAGCTACTGTAGCTCAAATTATTGCAAAAGTTAATGCTGGTTGTGATCGAAGGGTGTCGTGTATTGTGTATGGGGCTGCCCAGCAAGAGATCAGTCAAGGTGCTCATGCTGACCAGGTTGCACAGCCAAAAGCGCCTACAATGGGCACATGAGCATCAGAACTGGACCATGGTGCAATTGAAGAAGGCGGCCTGGTTCGATGAATGACTTTTTCTTTTACATCATGTGGATGGTGCTTGTGCATCGCTTACCTGGGGAAGAGATGACACCAGGATGCACGCAATGTAAACCGTAGGGCATGAGCGGAGGCGGACCGGAAGTGACACATTAGGAAATCAAGTATTCCATGTGGTCTTTTAAGGTGTGTTTAAGGTGGTCAGATGAGACCAAAAATGAATTATTTGGCCTCAACACCAAAGAATACATCTGGCGGGAATCCAATACAGCTCACCATCTATATAACACCATTCCTACAGTATAGAATGGAGGTGGTAATGTCCTGTTATGGGAGTGTTTCTCTGCAGCAGGGACTGGAGCACTTGTCAAGATAGAAAGATAAATGGATGGGGATAATACCATCATATTCTTGAGAAAAATCTGCTGCCCTCTGCCAGAAAGTTGTTAATGGGAAGAAGGTTTACCTTCAAACATGACAATGACCCAAAGCACACAGCAAAAAAGACCACACGGTGGTTGAAGGAGAAAAAAGGTGAATTTTCTTGCATAGCTTTGTCAGAGCCCAGATCTGATTGAAAATCAGTGGAATGATTTGAAGACTGTTCAGATGATTATTCAGCACACATTCTCCAAAATGTGCAATTACACTCCTGTCCAAGTGACAACATAATCCAATAAACAAGTGTGGAAAATCAGCCACTGGTATGACGCGCTTCAACTAACAGTCATGACGACTGTGTTAGTCGAAACGTGGCGGGTGGACATTCCTGCAGACATTGTTTTCCTGCCATATTTTGCCCAATATGTTCTATGGAAATGTGAGTGACCTACTTTTTTTATAATAAATACTTTTTAAACTGTATCACGCTATGTTAGTTTTTTATATGCATGGTTTCTATGCATAATACCAAGCTTCTACCTCCCATTTCATGCCCTGAAAGTACAGGTAATTTGCCTCTGAAGGTCTGATAATATACCGGAGACGAGATATAGGAACCGCCACTCTCTTTGGGTTTACCTAACTGACAAGCCTTTTTTGACTTGGGTGGCGTTAGCCCCGCCAGGTCAACATCATCTGGTAAGCCTCCCCTATATCACGGTGGTGGTGGTGTCGTCTTTCTATCTTTAAAGGGCCTTACCAGTGGCTGAATTTCCACACTTGTTTATTGGATTATGTTGTCACTTGGACTGGAGTGTAATTGCACATTTTGGAGAATGTGTGCTGAATAATCATCTGAACAGTACCAATAGACTTCTTTCTTGCTTTTCTTTCTTTGGTGGATTCACTTATCACCTTGGCTTGATATCTAGCACTTTCTATATTTTTTAGGTTTCATGTGTTTTTGATATTTTGTTTATTGCAATAAAGCGCTACACTTTTCGTTTTATATTTACGCTGATGCTCTTTGTCTAAAGCAGTGTTGGCTGCTAGGTTGTATAATATTATTTTCACAACGCAGGATATATATTTTTTCTTTATTCACACTTGGCTGTATATCTTTGCCTGGAGTAGTTCACTAGCAGCACAACACTTTCATTAGAATCCAAGGTAAGTATGTTGCCACTTCTTTCACAAGTTGCCAGAAGTGATACTGTGGTAACAGGGTGAATTAAAAATAAAAACCAAATAAATAATAGAAAAGATTGCTCATCCAACCAAAAATTACCAAACACTTCCAGTCCTACATATTCAAGAGAAATTAAAGCCCCATACACACTATCGGATTTTCTGCTGACTTTTTTCCTTCAGATTTACCAAAACCATATAATATGAGGTCAAACCTTAAGAGTTTCAATTTGTATGCAATCAGGCAGGCCCTTGCGCTACATGGTTTTTGTAAATCTGAAGACAAAAATCAGCAGAAAATCTGATAGTGTGTATGGGGCTTAAGACTGCACAGAGAAATACTTTAACACAGAAGTCTGAAAAAGGCAAGATTTTAAGGTTAACATTCATTGATATATACCTATAAACAATAACTGCAAAGAAAAAATAAATTTAAAATAAAAACACTGTAAAAAGAAAAAAAAAGAAAAAACAAACAGACTGACATGATGTATTGTAAATTACCTAAAGAGACCCAGAAGTCTCAAATTGCACATCAGTGGGTTATAGATATGGTGTGGTGGATACCAGTCGTAGACCTCTTTCCTTTTGGCTAATGGCTGCTCGCTAAAGAGCTTCACTACTTTCATAGACTTTCTATCTGTTGGACGTACAACCTCTCCGAATATCCTGGCGCTCAGACAGGTCATGCGAAAAGCATAGTTCGACAAGTTGGACATGGCTGGATTGCTTGTGATCTCTCCCTATGGGAAACATAAGACATGAATAATAGATACTGTATGACTATACATTTAAAAGGGGTTGTAAACCCTCATGGTTTTTCACATTAATGCATTCTATGTATTAAGTTGAAAAACCTTTTGTGCTGCAGCACCTCTCCCCCAGACCCCCCCCCTTTTCAGCTCCAGCCGCTGTCCTCATTGGATAGACTGATAGCAACCATTGACACCCACTGCTGTCAATCAAATCCAGTGATACGAGGGCGGGGTTAAGTCCTGCTGTCTGTGCCAATGGACGCAGCAGCAGGACTTGGAAGCACTCCACACGAGTGCCCCTATAGAATGCGGCTCTATGTGGGGGCACTCGAGAAGAGGAGCCAGGAGCACAGCAGTGGGACCTCAGAAAAGTTGGATTGGGGCCACTCTGGGCAAAACCCTTACACAAAGGAGGTAGGTAAACACAAAGCTTTACAACAACTTTAAAGTTACAATACAGACAGCTTGAAATCGACTCAAGGGATACAAACTGTCAGATATACAATTATAATTTTAATTACAGGATTTATTCAACGCTTCAGGCTGCCTGCTAATGTAATTCATTTGGTTGCTAGTTACCTTATCTTCTAAACCACCCTGAATTAGAACATGGGGATATATAAAGCTGAACTCTGGGCACAAAATCTAAAATTTGAATATATTCCTAAATAGTCATAAATTATAGATATGTGCACTAAAAACAGGATTTTTAAAAAAGCTTACCTGTAAAATCCCTTTCTTTGATGTACATCAGGGACACAGCGCCATAGTACTCACTATGTGGGTTATAGGGCCACTGGCACGCCCTAAAGCAAGAAGTGAACTCCCTATATAACCTCTCCCACTAATGGGAGTCCTCAGTTTTGTAGCCAAGCAAATCAAGTGTATAACAAGTAGGGAGGGACCTCTGTGTCCCCTGATGTACATCAAAGAAAAGGATTTTTACAGGTAAGCTGTTGTAAGAAAAGAAAAGAGGATTTTTACATCAGGGGACACAGAGCCATAGTACTTACTATGTGGGATGTTCCATAGCAATGGCAACTGAAGTGAGGGAGACAAGAAAAAACAGGAGGCCAGAGGACTCATACTGCAGCCTGCAGTATACTGCGCCCAAAAGGTAACATCCTCATGACCTTTAGTATTGATTTGATAAAATCTGATAAACATATGAACCGAAGACCAAGTCGCAGGCCTTACAGATCTGAGCCATAGAGGCCTGATGATGCACCACCCAAGAGGCACTAATTGCTCTGGATGAGTGTGTGCTAACATAAGAAGGGAGAATTTTTTCTTCTTTAAGCTGAAGCTTGAACAATCACTTGACGAATCCATTTGGAAAATAGTGGATTTTGACGCTGCCTTCCACATCTTTCAACCTTCTGGCAGTACAAACAAAACATCCGTTTGTGAACCTGAGCGGTTGCCTTAAAGTAGACACTGATAGCTCTTACTACATCAAGGGAATGTAGTGCCTTCTCTTCCCTAGATTAAGGCTCTGGGAGAAAGGAGGAAGAATAATATCTTGGTTTAACTCCTTGCCACCGAGTGTACGCAGATGTGCTTACTCGGCTTTCGGGGGTTATACCGGGATGATGCCCGCATCTGCAGGCATCATCCCGGTACTGTTTTTTAGAGCCGGCGATTGGATTTCCAGCTAGAACAACCGATGCGGCTAAAAGAGATTATATGTTTGGGGGTTCCAAGTAATTTTCTAGCAAAAAATATGGATTTTAACCCGTAAACACCAAATGTCAAAAATAGGCTTAGTCGTGAAAGGGTTAAATGAAAACCTGTTACCACTTTTGGTAGGAATTCAGGATGAGGACATAAAACCACCTCATCCTTATGCATCATCAAATATGGCTCCTTACAGGACAGTTACGCTAGTTCCGATACTCTTTTAGCAGAAGAAATGGCAACCAGTAAGATTACTTTCTTGTCAAAATTAACCAAGGGAATGTCTCGTAAAGGCTCAAACGGCTGATTCTGCAAGGCCGATAAGACAACTTTAAATCCCAAGGATTTAGAGGCGCCTTGATAGAGGGATTATTTCCATGTTACCCCCTGAATAAGCTACGCACCAAGAGTGGGAAGCAAGAGGCCATTAAAAAAAAAAATACTGACAAGGCCAGGATCTGGCCCTTGATAGAAGTCAAGGCCAGATTAATTTCAGATCCCATTTGCAGGAAATCAGGGATCCTGCCTATGACATACTTCCTGGGGTGCCAACCCCTGGATCCACACCAAGAAACATATGCCTTCCAGACTCTATAGTAAAAGGATTCTGGAAGCCGACTTCCTGGCATTAAACAAAGTAGACACTACCGAAGGAGATCACCCACAATCTTTTATAAAGTGAGATTCAACAGTCAAACCTGTTAAATTTATCTGTAAGGTATAGGGGTGCAACGGATCAAAAAACTCACGGATCGGATCATTTTTCGGATCAGCAAATAATAATTTAATTTGCAAAAACCTGTGAAAATTCCACCACCATATAGTCCCCACTGTAATATCCACAATCTCCCCCACTGTAATATTGGCTGAGTATGGCTGGGTACAGCTGAGCATAGCTGGGTATGGCAGGGCACGGCGGGGTTTTGGCAGGGAATCGCGGGGTATTGCTAGAGTATTGGGGTACTGCAGAATATTGCTAGAGTAATGGGGTACTGCAGAGTATTGCTAGAGTATTGCTGGGTACTGCAGAGTATTGGCAGGGTATTGCTGGGTACTGCAGGGTATTGCTAGAGTATTGCTGGGTACTGCAGGGTATTGCTAGAGTATTGGCAGGGTATTGCTGGGTACTGCAAGAGTATTGGCAGGGTATTGCTGGGTACTGCAAGAGTATTGGCAGGGTATTGCTGGGTACTGCAAGAGTATTGGCAGGGTATTGCTGGGTACTGCAAGAGTATTGGCAGGGTATTGCTGGGTACTGCAAGAGTATTGGCAGGGTATTGCTGGGTACTGCAAGAGTATTGGCAGGGTATTGCTGGGTACTGCAAGAGTATTGGCAGGGTATTGCTGGGTACTGCAAGAGTATTGGCAGGGTATTGCTGGGTACTGCAAGAGTATTGGCAGGGTATTGCTGGGTACTGCAAGAGTATTGGCAGGGTATTGCTGGGTACTGCAAGAGTATTGGCAGGGTATTGCTGGGTACTGCAAGAGTATTGGCAGGGTATTGCTGGGTACTGCAAGAGTATTGGCAGGGTATTGCTGGGTACTGCAAGAGTATTGGCAGGGTATTGCTGGGTACTGCAAGAGTATTGGCAGGGTATTGCTGGGTACTGCAAGAGTATTGGCAGGGTATTGCTGGGTACTGCAAGAGTATTGGCAGGGTATTGCTGGGTACTGCAAGAGTATTGGCAGGGTATTGCTGGGTACTGCAAGAGTATTGGCAGGGTATTGCTGGGTACTGCAAGAGTATTGGCAGGGTATTGCTGGGTACTGCAAGAGTATTGGCAGGGTATTGCTGGGTACTGCAAGAGTATTGGCAGGGTATTGCTGGGTACTGCAAGAGTATTGGCAGGGTATTGCTGGGTACTGCAAGAGTATTGGCAGGGTATTGCTGGGTACTGCAGAGTATTGGCAGGGTATTGCTGGGTACTGCAGAGTATTGGCAGGGTATTGCTGGGTACTGCAGAGTATTGGCAGGGTATTGCTGGGTACTGCAGAGTATTGGCAGGGTATTGCTGGGTACTGCAGAGTATTGGCAGGGTATTGCTGGGTACTGCAGAGTATTGGCAGGGTATTGCTGGGTACTGCAGAGTATTGGCAGGGTATTGCTGGGTACTGCAGAGTATTGGCAGGGTATTGCTGGGTACTGCAGAGTATTGGCAGGGTATTGCTGGGTACTGCAGAGTATTGGCAGGGTATTGCTGGGTACTGCAGAGTATTGGCAGGGTATTGCTGGGTACTGCAGAGTATTGGCAGGGTATTGCTGGGTACTGCAGAGTATTGGCAGGGTATTGCTGGGTACTGCAGAGTATTGGCAGGGTATTGCTGGGTACTGCAGAGTATTGGCAGGGTATTGCTGGGTACTGCAGAGTATTGGCAGGGTATTGCTGGGTACTGCAAAGTATTGGCAGGGTATTGCTGGGTACTGCAAAGTATTGGCAGGGTATTGCTGGGTACTGCAAAGTATTGGCAGGGTATTGCTGGGTACTGCAGGGTATTGGCAGGGTATTGCTGGGTACTGCAGGGTATTGCTGGGTACTGCAGGGTATTGCTGGGTACTGCAGGGTATTGCTGGGTACTGCAGGGTATTGGCAGGGTATTGCTGGGTATGGAGGGATGGCTGCTTCCATCTCAGGATCTCTCCCCTCCACTGTACAGGTTAGTACAGAGAGGGGGGAGAGGAACCGGCGTCATTACATGATGCCGGTTTGTTTACAAGTGATCGCTCCGGAGCGATCAGTGTAAACAGCCTGGGTGTAGAAAGATGGCCGCCGCTTCGGAGCTAGGGCGAAGCCGCGGCCTTTACTAAGGCCGAGACCGTGGAGCGCTCCGCGGATCGCAGCATGTGCCGATCCGAGCGGGGTGACCCGTTCGGATCACGGATCGGTGACGATCCATTGCACCCCTAGTAAGCTAGGATGAAATACCGGACCTTGTGCAAGAAGGTCTGGCTACCATCTTTATGATTTCAGTAAATAAAGATCTTCTGGGACCCACTGGGGCCGCCAGAATCACCTTCTTTAATTCCTGCTTGATCCTGTGAAGAAGGCGCGGAAGTAGCAGAACTGGAGGAAATGCATAGATCAGTGAAAACTGATCCCATGGGAAGAATAATGTGTCTGTTCTGCCTGCTAGCAGATCCCTTGTTCTCGACACAAAGTTGTCGACTTTGTTGTTAAATCTGGACTCGAATAGGTCCATGTCTGGAATACTCCATTTCTGACATATCGCTAGGAAGATGTCGGGGTGAAGAGATCATTATCCCGGAAATAATTGTTGGCAACTCAAGTAATCCGCCTGCCAATTCTCTATTCCTGAAATGAAAAATTGTCGATAGGCAAGGAATGCTATGTTCTGCCCAAGCTAGAACATTATTCACCTCTTTTTTGGCTGCATGACCTCTCGTGCCCCCTGGTGATTAATGTAAGCCACCGCCGTGGCCTTGTCGGACTGAATCCTGATAGGACAGTCCCGTAGTCTGACCGTCCAAGATCCTAGGGCCAGACGTACTGCCGAATCTTTCAAAATGTTGATAGGCAAGGTCCTCTAACCTGGACCATCTCCCCTGACAGAATCTTCTTCCAGGGCTGCTCCCCAGCCTAGAAGGCTGGCATCTGTTGTTAACACCATCCAGGATACAGGTAGAAAAGATTTTCCCTTTTTCTGGATAACAATCACCAATTTAGGCTCTGACTTACGGCAGGAGCCAAGCGTATTGGAAACAGCCAAGGCCTGAATCTTTTTATTCCAGACCGACAGGATGGTGTTTTTAAGCAGTTTTTGAGTGAAAACTGTGCGTAAGGGACGGCCACGAAGGAGGCAGCCATTTCTCCTAACAATCTTATGCACAGCCGAATGGAAGGATTTTTCTTTGTTTTGATAAGTTGAATTAGTTCTACAATGGAAATGATTCTTTTCTGGGTAAGAATACCTTCTTCTGTACGGTAGCTATAACCAGCCCCAAGTACCGAAATCTTCTTGATGGTTTTAAGGAGGATCTTCCTAGGTTGAGTATCCAACCCAGAGATTCCAGGTAGTTACTGCTTTGATCAGACTCTGGTTTAGACCTGAGACTGAATGATCCATTAAAAGTAGATCTTCTAAATAGGCTACGATCGATCTGGCTAAAGGTGCCAGAATCTTTCAGAACACCCGTGGTGCTGTGGCTAAATCAAATGGCAGGGCCACAACTACTAAAATGATGATTTTATATTTCAAAGCGCAGAAATTTCTGGTGAGTGGGAAAATTTGGCACATGGAGATATGCATTATTGATATCGATTAAAGTAAAAAACTCCCCTCCTTGCAGGATGGACACAACCAATCGAATTGTGCGAAAGGATTGGACGTTTAAGTGCCGATTCAGATCTTTGAGCTCTAGAATGGGCCTTACCTCTCCATTTGGTTCTGGAACCGTGAAAGGTTTGAATCAAACCCTGTGCCCTGTTCCACTAAGGGAACCTCTGATATCGCCGACTGAAATAATAGAGGATCCAGAGGCCAGAAAGAGAGCCTCCTTTTTCTCTGCATCCTTGGGAACATTAGAAAAAACGAGGAGACGGAAACTCTCTGAACTCTAGTCGTAACCTAGAGAAAAAAAATTGCAGAAGCCACCCATCTGTCTTGACATTGTTCCTGCCAGATCATAAGAATTGCAGGAGCCTTTCCCCCTACCCGAACGAGCGGGGGTGGCCCTTCATGAAAAGGCTTTAGCATTCTGCTTTGTGGGCTTTCTGCCCCAAGATCTCTTCTGACCCTGGTGCTGCCCTTGGGGACTTCCCCTTGAACCTGACAGTTGAGGCCATCAAAACTGCCTAGAAGCAGATGTCCCTGACACAGGAGAGGCAGCACGATTAAAGGAGAAATGTTTGAACCTCTTCTTTACTGGTAAAAGAGAGCTTTTCCCATTAGAGGTCCTTTGGATGTACTTATCCAGATCGTCTCTAGATAGCCGTACACCATGAAAGGGAAAAACTGGCTAAAAGCTTTTTACATGGTGCTTCGGCTGACCATTTTTTAAGCCACAGAACTCTGCGAGAATGCACTAGTCCAAGAATAAGCCAAGAGGCTTAAATGATAGAGTCTTTCATAGCATCTACTGTGAGACATAGTGCGTCTGATACGCCTGCCCATTGCTGGGCCTGCTGATCAGGCAGAATTTCAGGTATCTCCACAAACTGTTCCTTAATGGACTGAGATACACCAATTGCAGCAAGAACCGGCTGCGCTACTGAACTTGCTAAAGACATATTGTTTTTAGAAAGAAGTTCCAACTTTTCATCTGCTGGATCCTTTAACATCAGTGCATTATCCACCGGACACATGAGAATCTTGGTCACTGAGGCGATTGCAGCATCAATTGCTGGAACCCCCCCCCCCATTTTCTTCATAGAAATCCTCTTCCATAGGATAAAGTGTGGAGAATTTCTTGGGAGGATAATATTGTTTATCCGGATGTTCCCATTCAGAATACATAAGCTTTTTTAGTGCCGTTATGAGGGACCAGCAGCTTAAAGGGGAAGCCCCACCTGTACTGTATATGTGCTGACTGAAGAGCTGTGGTAGTCTCCTCAAGTCCCCTTCTACGATCTAAGGTGGCTGGAGAAATATCCAGGGTAAATATTTGTATGGTATTGCTCATCCAAGGTTATGCGTTGTTTATTCCTAGCCACTCTTAAGATTTCCTCCTTAGTAAAAAAGTCCTTCATACAGAGAACCACATCTCTAGGGGGCTTAGCATCCGGAGGCCTCGGACGTAGGGCCTTGTGGATACGGTCGCATTTAAATGCAGCCGATTCGTACTCCGGGAGAAGTGACTTAAACAAGCGGATCACTGTGGGGATTAGGTCCGTCTCCGATTCCGGGGATCCCCCACGCGCGCAAATTATTGTGCCTGTTTCTATTGTTGAGGTCCTCGACTTGGGCTTGAAGCATAGAGAAGGCTGAGGCTAAGGATTCATGCTCTCTGCTGAGGTCACTGTACGCTATGGCCAGTTCATCATGCTTCATTTCAAGTCTCTCAGTTCTCGAGCCTAAAGCTGCTATCTCTTGGGACAGCGTGTGTGAGGTCTTGTGTAGTTCCGTTTGAAACTTGGTAGCTAGCCTAGCGTACATGGCCTCCAAACTAGCATCCAGAGGCCTGGGGAGATGTTCTTCCCCGCGGCGCCATGTTGATCCATGTTTCAGCTGTCCCGCGTGCGAAGGAGATACTGGGTCAGCGTGTTCTGGACTGCACCCTGGGATCTCTTCCTCCTCCCAGGCATGCACTGTGTTTATGCTGCTCGAGGGGTGTTAAATCGGCTGCAGTTGGCATTGTGTATGACCCTCGGAGTGCCGCTAAAGTCCCAAATGGAGCGGAGCTACTGCCTCAGACATTCCTTCCTCTCAGCGCCGCGCCGCGCATGCGCCCCCACCCATAAGCTTTTTTTAGCCATGCATGAATAGGAAAAAACATCCCCAGATGGGGGAGGTTCTAATGAACCCAATTAGAGGTAGGTTAATCAAGAGCCTGTGCTGTAGGCAGCAAAAAGGTTGAGTAAGGGAGTATACAAGCAACCTGTCTTATGATGCTACTCCTTCCATATTAGTATCCTCAGAAGAGAATAAATAAGTATCTTCCAAATATTTGGGAAGATCTACCTGATCCTCAGCCTCCTGCACCTCAATAAGAGAGTCCTGAGCACTAGATGGGAATCTGCTATGTTTAGCCTCACTATGGAGAGATATCATAGCCTCTATCTTGTTTCCAAATTACAAATAGTAGAAGAAAAAATCTTTAGTATGATATATACATAGTAGGCTATAGTTCAGCGCCATTAGCTGCTATTAATACTAGCCTGGTAAAGTATAATGTGTCAAAGGGAAATGCCTGCATCACTAACCGCCAGCAGCAGCTTCACACACAGCGCTTAAATCAACTTCCTGCATGTGTTAGCCATGCCCCCGCGCGAATTACGCCCCCCCCCCCGCCTTTCAAAGGAAAGTGCTTTCCCGCACGAGCGGTGTCCTGTGGAACATGCAGACATGGTGGGGGGTAAATCCTCAGCTGAGTGGCCGTGGTCGGTCTGTTTTTATTTATTTTATTTTGCAAAAAAGGAAACTAGCTTGACATCCTATCCCCCGAAGGGGAAAAAAAACAATTTTGGGGGCACAGAAAGAGAACCAGATCCCCTTTCTTACTGGAGGATCTGTTGTGGCCAGAGGAGAGGAGATATGAAGGCTTCTGTGCTGTTTCCAGTGTCAGGTCGGTGAGTGCTCAATACAGCCCCCAGTGATGACACAAAGGCATATCAACATCATACATAGAAGGAGAAATTCCTGAGAAAATCTCCCTTACCTTTTCCTTGCAGCAGGGTTTATCTAAGATAAAAACCCAAAGAATCACGTGAGGATTACTGAGAATGTATGTTGGACATTGGGGGGGGGGACCCAACGTTTTTTTTTTTTTCCTCTTTTCCTTTTTTTTGTGTGGGGTAGCGGGGGGGGGGGGTGAGTAGGTGGAATGGGGAGAAAATGGAGTGATGGAGGGATCAGGTGGGGCCCTGGGTCATCACACTGTGTCTGTGGTGGGCGCCCCCTCTTCCCTAGGAGAAGGTGGGAGGGGGGCCTAGACACGGGAGGCCGCGGTCGGAGTTGCACCCTAGTTGGTAAAGTTTGCAGAATGGAGCGGATCTCCAACTGCAAAGTAGAGGCCAGGACTCGGTCGGGGGTTTGGGGGAGAGAGGGAGGGGAGGGTGATGATGTTACTTGGAGAATTAAATTTAAAAAAAAAATGTTTAAATAACAGGCAGAATCGAGGGCGGAGGTAATGTACTCCATCGGAAAATTAAAGATGATAGAAGTAAATCTTATGTCGTATAATGTCAAGGGTCTAAACTCTCTGGATAAGGGGTATAAATTGTTAAAGGAATTGTAGCAGTATAGAGCAAAAGTGGTGTTTCTGCAGGAGACCCACTTATCTCAAGATACAAATACTAAGCTATATTCAGATAATTTCCCGACTTGGTTCTATGGGGACTCACCCATAAGGAGGGCTAAGGGAGTGGCAATAGGGTTTGAGAAACGAACAAGGTTCACTCTGTTCGATAGGATGACTGACCCAGAGGGACAATACCCGTTTCTGAAGGGAAAATTAGGGGATAAGATACTTACCTTAGCAAATGTATACTGCCTGAATAAAAACCCCATAAGATACTTGAAACAAGTTTTGGGGAGGTTAGCAGACTTTAAGTTAGGTGATGTAATTTTATCCGGAGATTTCAATTTTTGCATGGAACCGTCTTGGGATAGTACGTCCCGGGCTCAGGGGACAAATAAGAAGTTACTAAAAATTATTAAACCCCCGGATGAGACAATATAAAATGATGGATGTATGGAGGTTTGACAAAATAAAAGATTACACCTTTTTCTCCCCTGTGCACGGGACGCACTCCAGGTTGGATTACATAATGGTTGATCATAGATTGTTGGATGTAGTGACGGAAACTAAGATAGGAATAGTTACACTGTCAGATCATTCCCCGGTGTCAATGAAGATGAGGATACCTGGAATACAAAGACAACCGTTCACTTGGCGACTAAATGAGAACCTCTTACAGGATGAGAAAGTCGCAGAGGCAATACAGAAAGAAATAGAATTTGATTTCTTTGTCAATGATACGGGTGAAATTTCGGTTGCCACCCTGTGGGAGACACATAAAGTATATATTAGGGGTATCCTCATCTCCATGGGCGCAATAAAAAAATAAAAAAAGAAAGACTAGAGAAAATGGAAAACTTAATTGAAGAGGTCCATAGACTAGAACAGGATCATAAAAAACAAAAGGGTCAACAGCAGGAACTCTTCCATCTATTGGTCAACAAGAGAGATGAACTTAAAGATATGAGGGACCAGGAAGCATATAAAACATTGGAGGGGAGGGTTAGAGAGAGATATTATTGGGGAAATAAAACAGGTAATTATCTAGCAAGACAGCCGAAAGGGAAGAGAGAGATCAATTTCATTGATAAAATACAGGATAAGAACGGGAGGACGGTTCACACAACTAGGGAGATAGCGGAGGCGTTCAAGCAATATTATGAAGCCTTGTATAATGTAGGACAGAAAGGGGTACAAGGTATAGGGAAGAAAAAAAAAAATTAAAGAATTTTTGAATAAAGCAAAACTGCCGCATTTAAAAGAGGAAGTAAACCCTGATGAGTTTACTTCCTCTTTCATTCCCTGCAAAGGTAAAGCATAATGGACTACTATGCATCGCATAGTAGTCCATTATGTGTGACTTACCTGACACAGGAGCCAGCGATGTCACCGCTGTCCCCTGTAGTCCGGCGCATCCATCTTCTCGGTGGGTCTCGCCGCTCCGCTGCTGTCATTAGGTGAAGCCGCTAAGACTGCACTCCCGCGCATGCGCACGGGAGCCGCCACACGCGGCATATCGCCGGCGGCGCGCTCAATGCGCATGTGCTGTAGACAGCGGTGCCTGTCTTTTGGTAAATATAACCTACACGGTTTAGGAGATATTTCTTGAACCTACCGGTAAGCCTTAATCTAGGCTTATCTGTAGGTCAAAGTGTGTTGTAAGGGTTTACAACCACTTTAACAGAGAGTGATAGATGTAATTTAGATAGACCTATTACAGAAGAGGAAATTTATAATGCACTCTGCCCCCGGTAAAAGTCCGGGACCAGACAGGTTTACGACTTTCTATCTGAAAAAATACAAGGAGATCTTAGTCCCTAAGCTCTGTCAGTATATGAATGGCCTAGGCACAAAGTTTGAAATGGGGGGGGGGGGAAAGAGGCTCTGCGTGCCTCAATCACGGTGTTACTGAATGAGGGTAAGGACAGCACGCTCTGCTCCAGTTACAGGCCGATAGCCTTATTGAATGCTGACACCAAACTATTTGCTAAGGTCCTGGCATCTAGGCTGAAGGAAAAGATGACCAACCTGGTGCATCCGGACCAGGTCGGTTTCATAACAGAGAAGGTAGGGATAATGGTGTGCGGTCGTTACTCCTACTTCAGGCTTTAAAAACGAATGGGTCCCCAGGTCTATTCCTGACGATGGATGCGGAGAAAGCATTCGACAGGGTAGACTGGGGACTCATGCTAGAAACACTGGAAGGGTATTGGGTTTCGGGCTAAGAATGATCCGATGGATCAAAGTACTTTACAATCACCCGCAGGCTTCGGTAAAGGTGAACGGAGTATCATCCTCCCAATTTCAAATGGAAAATGGAACCAGACAGGGGTGCCCACTGTCGCCTCTCCTGTTTGTACTGTCCCTTGAACCGTTACTGGCCTCTATTCGAAATAACCGTGATATAGAGGGGATTAGGGTGGGAAAAGAAGTGCACAAACTCGCAGCATATGCGGATGATGTGCTGTTTTATATTACCAACCCAAGGATCACGATTCCAAACTTGCTGAGGATGTTGGAAAAATTCTGTGAAATTTTGAAATTAAAAATAACCTCAGTAAGTCCGAAATCGTAATTATTAATATTAGTAGACAGGAAGAGGCAAAACTTCTTAAGGAATTCTGCTTTCCTTGGCGAAAGGAGATTAAAATCTGGACGGGTGATCTGTTTATCAAAGTTCCCCAGACAAGGGGGAGGGGCTGTATGCGACGACGCGCGACAGGGAACACACAGCTATTGAAATTAAAGCTGTGATATTCCTGGCGCTCTATTCAACCAGACGGCGGAGGCGGCTCTCCTGCGCTATACACCTCCCATGATGAGCGGCACCAGGGGCAGGGCGGTGCTTCGCCCTGCCTCATTTTTGGCTCAATTATCGCCCGTTTTTCCCTTTCGGCAAATTGCCAAAAAGGCAATTTTCGGCCGATATGTTTCGGCGGCCGAAATTTCGGTGCATCCCTAGTAAGCATATGTATTTCTCTATTTAGACATGTTCAGCTTTTTGTTAAAGTTATTTTAAACCTCCACTGTCAGTTTCTCAAGAATCCTCCTGATATCTCATAAAAAATAAATAAATAAAATAAAATGTGCAACATAAATCCTAATTAAATGCAGTCACCTCTCACATGATGTCCTGTACAACGGCCTTTAATTTAATGCATGAGTACTTAAGTTCCAGGACCTGCCATCAAGCTTGCAGACTATTAATCGAGTCACTTCCAAATAATGCTGACTGGTGTTTTCTTCATCAGTTTGTCACTAATCTGTCAACATTCAAGCAGAGCGGCGGCCCAGACTGAAAAATGATGAGAACGCAGGTGGGGCCTCTAAAAGGCGTTTAGGGAGATTCCTGTCACGTCAATAAAATTCAGAAAATTGACAAGCATTAAGCTAAAATTTTCTTTCAGTATGCACTCATGGCGTATTTTCATTCCATGCGTCAGACAGGCAGGGCGGCATAGTGAGCTAAATAAATAGTCCATGTAAAACTGAAGGATTATCCTAAAACAGCCCAAATCAGGAACCACTTACACACCTTTCTTGCATCATACTGCACCAAAATTAAAAGGGACCTTCACCAGAGTGCATGGGAATGTAGGAGCTCTATTGAAAGAGGCATTGGGGTTAATTTACTGAAGGCAAACAGACTGTGCTGAACTTTGCAAGTTGTAATAATTTTCCCCAAAACTATGAATTTTGTGAAGCTTCACTATATAAAGAATACCCAATCAGGTGCAAGGGAAAAAAAAATCCTTTTTTTTTTTTTTGCTTGCACATGATTGGATGATAGAAGCCACATTCCCTAAGTGTTGGTGTGAATGGGTGCACTTGCAAAGGGCACAGTCAATATTCCTTTAGTACCGTATATACTCGAGTATAAGCCGAGATTTTCAGCCTCTTTTTTGAGGCTGAAAGTGCCCCCCTCGGCTTATACTCGAGTCATCGCTGTCTGCCCGCTCGATCAGCGTGTCGAGCAGACAGACAGCGGCCATTCTATTCAAAAGCCGCGCCTCCGGCTCCGCCTTCGCCTGTGATAGGCGGAACACTGAATTTCCCAGCAGCCTGTGTTCCGCCTATCACGGACATCGTATCATCCTCGTACTACGGACGAGGATGATACGACGTCTGTGATAGGCGGAACACAGGCTGCTGGGAAATTCAGTGTTCCGCCTATCACAGGCGAAGGCGGCGGCGCAGCTTTTGAACTTTACAATGGCCGCCGATGAAGAGGGCACGGGACGGAGGCAAGGGAAGGCACGGCACGGGACGGGACGGGACGGCGGCGGCAAGGCACGGCACGACACGGGACGGATGCAAGGAGGCAAGTCACGGCACGGGACGGAGGCAAGGAGGCAAGGCACGGGACGGAGGCTCGGGACAAAGGTAGGCTGGACACACACACACACACACACACACACACACACACACACACACACACATGGAGACACACACAGGGATGGATGGACGGACACACAGGGATGGACGGACACACAGGGATGGACGGACACACAGGGATGGACGGACACACAGGGATGGACGGACACACACACAGGGATGGACAGGCATGTCTCACCCTCGGCTTATACACGAGTCAATAAGTTTGCCAGTTTTTTTGGGGGTAAATTGGGGGCCTCGGCTTATATTCGGGTCGGCCTATACTCGAGTATATACGGTAGATTTAAGCCCCATCAGATTTTCTGCTGATTTTTTCCTTCAGATTTACCAAAACCATATAATATGAGGTCAAACCTTAGGAGTTTCAATTCGTATGCAATCAAACAGGCCCTTCCACTACATGGTTTTAGTAAATTTGAAGACAAAAATCAGTAGAAAATCTGATAGTACGGGGCTTAAGGTTGATTTCAGATGGGTGATTTATCCCTCCCCCAATAAGACATTTATAGTTTTCTATGGAATCGCTAGCTGGCTAATTTCTCAGCAATTTGTGGTTCAGTTAATCAGTGATTGAGTTTGAGCAGTGTTTTATGTTTGAAACAATCACTCTTCACTCGCCTCTGTGGGCTTAGCTACAAATCACTGAAGGTGAAAAGATTGCGGCACAGCACACCAAGCCAATGTTGAAGCATTAGTTAGGCTGGTAGCAGCAACAAATCACGTCTTAGTGACAAGTTGCCAACGACCATAGCGAATCAATCCCTAGATTTACCAAACTGCTGTTAATTGCTGGAATTAGCACTTTGCAGCAGCGATTGATGCAGCCGGACAGTTATAATCACAAATAAAATTACATAAAAAAAAAAAAAAAAGTAGACAGATGTACTAACCAAAGGTTTAATCAAGCTATCTTGTGATAGTCACATCCATGCCAGTCACACCCATGCCACACTGCGGAGCAATATAGGTGACCCTAGGCCCCTTTCACATGAGCTGCCCAATCAGGTCCGCCAGTCAGTTCTTCAGGCAGACCCGATCGGACCCTCCAGTCTCCCCTATGGCGCGGTGGAGGATCCAAATAGATGCTGGTCTTATTTTACAACTATCTGGCAGATCGGATTGGATATAATTGAATGAAAATGGACAATTGGTCCGTTTTCCCTTGATTTCCCAATAGAGTAGAGCAGAACTGGGTCCATCTCAGCTCTGCACAGTGAGCGGACACAGACCTGTAATCTGCCTGCTTGGCGGAGTGATGCCCCGCTGAGCAAGCGGAGTTCATCAGGCGGAGGCGCCCGTGTGAAAGGGGCCATACTTTTTCTGTTAGGCCCCTTTCACACAGACATTCCGAACGTGTCCACCGGTCAGGTTTTCAGGCAGACACAACTGGGGTTTATGTTTTTCTCTACGGAGCAGTGGGCGTGAACGCACATGTGTCCCTTTACACCTGCCTACATCCGATCTGCCAAAAACAGACGGATGAGGATATGTACCCCATCCTTCTGGTGGATAAGATGGCAGCTGGATGAATACGGAAAGGTGGTCCATTTACATCTGGCGGCCCATAGAGAGTGGTCTGTGTCCATTCTGCATGAGTGGACCGGACACGGACCTGTCATCTGCCTGCTCAGCAGAAAGATCCCCTGGAGAGCAAGCGGATCACAGAGGCAGTCCACCCTATGTGAAAGGGGCCTTAGGCCGCGTACACACGCGGGGACTGTTCGCCCAACTTTGTCCGTCAAACAGTTTCGGCAAACAGTCCGCTCAAAATTAGCATGGACGGACATGGCCACACACGACGGACGAACAGTTTGCTGAAACCGTGCGCGATGACGTGAACGGCACGTACGACGGGACGAAAAATACGACGTCCTATACACTGCATTATAACTTTCGGCATGTAAATCCTTTCTGAGCATGCGCGGAACTTAGTTTGACGAACAAGCCTACACACGAGGGGACTGTTCGCTGAAACTTTGTTTCAGCGGACAGTTTTTCGGAATTTCCGAAAAACCTTGTTCAGCGGACTGTTCGCTGAAACTGTCCGCTGAAAGCCCACACACGAGCGGACTGTTTGCCGAAACACTGTTCAGCGGACAAAGTTGGGCGAACAGTCCCCGCGTGTGTACGCGGCCTAGAGGTAAGCAATACGGCTTGGCCACTGATCCTCCCTCAACTTGCTGACTAAATTATGACAGCACAAGAGCACTATGAGGTCTGAAGGTGCATTACATTAACAGCACTGTGAAATGCAACCCAGCCTGGCTGGTTCACAATGGTGAGATTTTCAAAAGATGACTGTAGCATAACAAGATGCAATTAACAATTTGGTTAACACTGGCTTTTATTTTCCTTTTTTGATTCTACAATTCCTGTCTGAGGGTGACAACCTTCACTGTAAATATAGAGGTGCAGTGTTGTCACCCTAGGACAGGCAGTGCATTTGGACTACAGATCACACCCCCACAGGCAGTCTTATGTCATTTAGACTAGAAGTTGCTCACAGCTTCCCTTTGAATTGGATATCTCCCTTCCCCATTGCGGTGGGTAGATGTTGTAGATGGTACAGAGTGTTCTGAGTAGTCAGATGAGAAAAACGTTGTAATTAATAGGGTCATACAAAGACCTTCAGACAGCCTGCTGTCAACACCCTCCACTTCTCCAAAGGCCTTGAGAAAATATGAGAGCTTGAAAGTGGACTTCTAAAAAGTCACACTTCATGTGAATCAGCAAGAAATGTGTCTGCATTACCCCAATCGTTATTTTGAGTACAAAAGTAACCTTCCTGCCGTTTACTTTGGAAAAGAACCGCATATCCTTGCTTCCTCGTGTCTCATGGTCTTTGAATATCATAGTGGGTTTTTCACATCATTAGAGGCCTAAGAGCAGTTATTGTTTATGATCAGAGACCAAATCCTGGTGAACTTGATGTGAGATAAAAAGGAACAGCAAGACACAGCTTTGTGCTAAAAGAAAAGGGATGCTTTCTAGAAGTCTTCATTTTTTCTGTACTGGGGAATCAGTACCTTTGGGTCTGAGCTGTGGACAGAATCTAAATAGCCAATCAGAACTTCTGCCTGCACCTATCTCCCACCATCTGCCTGAAATTGGAGATCATTTAGCAAGCATAAGAAAGCTGTAAGTCCTGAAAGGTAAGTACACTATATGGCTAATAGTATTTGGAAAGCCCTCCTATCAACTGGCATGACCTCAGCCCTAAAGGAACATTTTGGTAACAACTGGAACACAAGCAGGTCTTCTCAACCAACATCAGTAACTGACTTCCGTATTGTCTTCTGGCTGAATGGGCACAAATTCTCACAGACGCACTCCAAAATCTTATTGAAAGCCTTCTCAGAGTGGAGGCTGTTATAGTCACAAAGGAGGGAAGGCGAGGGCCAACTTCATATTCAGGTCTATAGTTTTGGAATCGGATTTTCAACAATCTCATAGAAGAAGTCCAATGGTCAGGTGTCCACCAACTTCCTATATATTTCTGCAGGTTATCAAATCTTAGCGCTAAGTTGGGGCCATTTCATTGAATGGTTTAGTTTGCATCCAGTTCAGTTACTGAAGTTTCCTATACACAGGACTCGACAAATCCCAGGCGCCAGGTTGCCGTTGTGACCGGAAATTGTGCCCTGGCGCCTGGGTTTTTGTCACCGACAGGTGCCTCTGTTGCTCTGTGTCTGGTGCCTCCAGACACAGAGCACTGTCTGGTAGTCTGGATGGAGCAGGAAAAGAACAGCTCAGCAGCCTCTGACATTCTCCTCCCTTCTCCACACACTGTTGGCCGAGCAGCGCCGCAGTGTGTGAAACTGTGTGTAGAGAGGAGCTGTCAAAATTGAGACTGAATGTCGGAGTGGGAGGGACCCATCTTTCCAACACCAGCCAATGGGATGGGATCTGGGCGGGCCGATACGTGTATGTGGCCCCTCCCCTTTCATAAGCAGCCAAATCATTGGCTGGATAGCTGCCGGGTCCCGCCCACCTCTGACATCACGCTGAATTTGTCAGCTCCTCTCTCCATACAGTTTCACACAGTGCAGCACTGCAGGGAGCAGTTTCACAGTTACACTATCGACTGTGAAACCTGCCAATGCCAGTTAGCGCCACCTGCCAATGCCAGTGCCAGTTAGTGCCACCTGCCAATCAGTGCCAACCTGTGCCACCTGCCAGTGCAATCCAGTGCCACCTGCCAATGCCAGTTAACGCCACCTGCCAATGCCACCTGTCAGTGCCACGTGCCAACCACTGCCACCTGCCAGTTATTGCCACATACCAATGCCATCTGCCAGTGCCAATCAGTGCCATCCAGTGTCACCTGCCAGTGCAAATCCAGTGCCACCTGCCAATGCCATCTGCCAGTTAGTGCCACCTGCCAGTGCAATCCTGTGCCACCTGCCAATGCCAGTTAGTGCCATCTGCCAGTGCCAGTTAGTGCCACCTGCCAATGCAATCCAGTGCCACTTGTCAATCAGTGCCAACCTGTGCCACTTGCCAGTGCCAACCATTGCCACCTGCCAGTACAATCCTGTGCCACCTGCCAATGCCAGTTAGTGCCACCTGCCAATGCCATCTGCCAGTTAGTGCCACCTGCCAGTGCCAATCAGTGCCCCCTGCCAATGCCAGTTAGTGCCACCTGCCAGTGCCAACCAGTGCCACCTGACGGAGTGTTTTGCCACGTCATTTCCATACGAGACTTGGAGTTGTCTCTCTATGTCCATCCAGAAGTGACGCGGTTGGTTCGATCGCGTCACTTCCGTAGACGACCTGTGATTGTTTACCTACATCACGAGGGTGTGCCTCCTGAGGCGTTGCACATTTAGGGCGTAATTTCCTCAGTCAACATTGGGTGGCGTACAGATTTTTATTGTGGAGATGGACAGAGAGATGTCTAAACAAATTAGTATATAAATGTATATGCCTCACATGTAGTTTAGACAGGATATTGATATGTCAAATATATCAGGGGATAGAGGCGTGGAACGTACGCCCGGCGGCCATTTTGGCGCTAAACAAACTGGAAATGACATGAGTGACACAGGAAGGCTGAATTTCACTTAGTGGGCTGTTATCTATAAAAATTAGTTGGGCTGCAGTGGATGGGCACCCCAGACGATGTCTATGAAGACGAAACGCGTCGGAAGGACTCCACTGCCGCCTGTTTTGTGAAAAGCACTTGTTAAACTACAGAAATGTGAGTTTGTTACTACCATTTAAAATAAATTTTGATTTTAATGGAATTACGCTATATGGCCCTATGTTTTCCTTTTATGTGTTCATCACCTTGAAATTGGGCCTTTATATGTTTGGAGAAAACCTACTGTGGTTGGGAAGACTGCTTGGATGGTTGTCTGGCATTCTAGCATTTGCTAGTTCGCGTTTTTGGCATTCCAATACTCGCCAGTTCGAGTTTCCACAGATATTAGAAAGCTTGCAGGACCCTTAGAATATAAATTCTTTTGGGTCATATAAATCTGGTAAGCCTGCATCTGCTAAGGTGGTGGTGTTCGCATGTTAACCCTCTTTTGGATCGGATGGTGCATCTGAAGTATTACTTTACACATGGGACTTGAATATTTTCTTTGACATAAAGAGACTTTATATTTACACTTATTTTTCATCTTATATATATATATATATATATATATATATATATATATATATATATATATATATATATATATATATATATATATGCACAAGGTTTTGGTGTTTATTAATTCTATTAATTCACCATAGACTTCACAGAAATCTATCTGGTCATACATATGGATGTTATATAGTTTTATTATTTCTATTTAGTTTGTAGTATACCGTATATACTCGAGTATAAGCCGAGATTTTCAGCCTCTTTTTTGAGGCTGAAAGTGCCCCCCTCGGCTTATACTCGAGTCATCGCTGTCTGTCTGCCCGATCAGCGTGTCGAGCAGACAGACAGCGGCCATTCTAGGATTCAAAGGCCGCGCCTCCGTCTCCGCCTTCGCCTGTGATAGGCGGAACACTGAATTTCCCAGCAGTCTGTGTTCCGCCTATCACGGACGTCCTCTCATCCTCGTCCGTAGTATGAGGATGAGCGGACGTCCATGATAGGCGGACCACTGACTGCTGGGAAATTGAGTGTTCCACCTATCACGGACATCCGATAGGCGGAACACTCAATTTCCCAGCAGTCAGTGGGAAATTGAGTGTTCCGCCTATCACCGACGGAGGCGCGGCTTTTGAATCCTAGAATGGCCACCGACGAAGAGCTGCGGGACGGGCCGGGACGCAGGCCGGGACGCAGGCCGGGACGGGACGCAGGCCGGGACGGACACAGGCTGGACGGACACAGGCTGGACGGACACAGGCTGGACGGACACAGGCAGGCTGGACACAGGTAGGCTGCACGGACACACACACACACACACACACACACACACACACACACACACACACACACAGGGATGGATGGACACACACGGATGCATGGACACACACACACACACACACACACACACGGATGCATGCACACACACAGGGATGGATGGACACACACACACACGGATGCATGGACACACACACACACGGATGCATGGACACACACACACACACACATGCATGGACACACACAGGGATGGACGACACACAGGGATGGACAGGCATGTCTCACCCTCGGCTTATACACGAGTCAATAATTTTTTCCAGTTTTTTGGGGGTAAATTGGGGACCTCGGCTTATATTCGGGTCGGCCTATACTCGAGTATATACGGTAATTGTTTAGCGCTACACTTTTTTACTAAAATATCCATTTTAGTGTGTTAGCAGCTTTTTTTGATATTCGGATAGCACAGTGTTTTTCTTTGGGTAAAAGGAAAAAATTATTATTTTGTACAATCAGTGCCACCTGCCAGTGCAATCCAGTGCCACCTGCCAATGCCAGTTAGTGCCACCTGCCAATGCCAGTTAGTGCCACCTGCCAATGCCAGTTAGTGCCACCCATTGCCACCTGCCAGTGCAATCCAGTGCTACCTGCCAGTGCCAGTTAGTGCCACCTGCCAGTTAGTGCCACTTGCCAGTGCCAAGCAGTGCTACCTGCCAGTGCAATCCAGTGCCACCTGCCAATGCCAGTTAGTGCCACCTGCCAGTACTGCCCATCAGTGCCACCTGCCAGTACTGCCCATCAGTGCCACCTGCCAGTGCTGCCCATCAGTGCCACCTGCCAGTGCTGCCCATCAGTGCCACCTGCCAGTGCTGTCTATTGGTGCCCATCAGTTCCAACCTCAATGCCGCCCCATCAGTGCCCATTAGTGCAGCTTAATTTTTAAATATTGTCTTTTTCTCTTGGCATCAGGCATGAGCAATTCTTATTGTCCGATGCCCCAGACATGCAGTTCTGGGCGCTGGGCAGAGGACTTAAGTAACTGGCTCCTAACTTTTTCAGCTGGCTCCTAGATTCTAAGCAAATTTGCCAAGCCCTGCTATACATGTTCTCCAAAAATCTAGCATGCAACAGTCTGCACCTGATGTGTTCTGCTTAAAGTGATAATAAAAAGACAGATCTATACTCAGAATAAAAAAATGGTGCAGACTCAATGGACCACTGTCTTTTTCTGCAGCCTCGTTTCTGTGTTAACCCCTTCCCACCGAGCGTACGCAGATGTGCGTACTCGGCTTCCGTGGGGTATACCGGGATGATGCCCACACCTGCAGGCATCATCCCGGTACCGGTTTTTCCAGCGGGTGAATGGCTATCCAGCCATAACAACCGATGCGGCTAAAAGCCGCTCGGCTGTTATGCCGGAGGAGGGAGAGGGGACATCCCCCCCTCCCGCCGCTGTTACCGGTGCTCCCGCTCGATCGGGAGCACCGATTCCACATCTGCTGCCTCCGGCTGCTGGGGAGGAACTGGAACGAAGCCGTAATCGGCTTCGTTCCGGTATCCTAATAGTAAACACAGAAACGACGTCACTTCCCGTTTACTCGGCTGCCAATGGCGCCAGTTTATAAAAAATATACGGTATTCAGAATCGTTTTTGGCGATCTGAATACATTGAAGTGTAAAGGAGGGATGGGGGGTCTTTTAGACCCCCCATCTCTCCATAAAGAGTACCTGTCACCACCTATTACTGTCACAAGGGATGTTTACATTCCTTGTGACAGCAATAAAAGTGATCATTTTTTTTAAAACATTTTTTAAACAATTTAGTCATTTTAAAATAAATAAAAAAAAAAATAATTTTTTTTAAAGCGCTTGCCGTCCCCGCGAGCTCGCGAAGCAAAGAAAACGCATACGGAAGTCGCGCCCGCATATGTAAACGGTGTTCAAATCACACATGTGAGGTATCGCCGTGATCGTCAGAGTGAGAGCAATAATTCTAGCACTAGATCTCCTCTGTAACACTAACCTGGTAACCGTAAAAAAATGTAAAGCGTCGCCTACTGAGATTTTTAGGTACCGTACTTTGTCGTCAATCCACGAGTGCGTGCAATTATAAAGTGTGACATGTTTGGTATCTATTTACTCGGCGTAACATTATCTTTCACATTATGCAAAAAAATTTGGGCTAATTTTACTGTTTCGTTTTTTTTTTTAATTCATGAAATTGTCCCTTTTCCCAAAAAGTTGCGTTTAAAACACCGCTGCGCAAATACCGTGTGACATAAAATATTGCAACAATCACCGTTTCATTCTCTAGAGTCTCTGCTAAAAAAATACATATAATGTTTGGGGGTTCCAAGTAATTTTCTAGCAAAAAATATGGGATTTTAACTTGTAAACACCAAATGCCAAAAATAGGCTTAGTCATGAAAGGGTTAAAGAGGAAATAAACCCTGATGGGTTTTACTTCCTCTTTGTTTCCTTGCAAAGGTAAAGCATTATGCATAGTAGCCCATTATGTGTCATTTACCTGAAACCAAAGCCTGCGAGGTCACTGCTGGCTGCAAGAGTCCATCTTTGGCCCTCTTCCTTCTGGGGCCACGAACTCCGGCTCTGATTGGCCGGAGTCGCATGACGTCACTCCCACTCATGGCACGGGAGCCGCCAGTCACGGCATTACCCCAGCTATAAATGGCACAGCGTGTCCTTTCTAAACTGCGCATGCACCAAATACATCAGCGCATGCGCAGAATAACTCATCATATGGGGAATTGTAAATATCTCCTAAACTGTGTAGGTTTAGGAGATATGTTTAGCACCTACAGGTAAGCCTTAATCTAGGCTTAACTGTAGGTGAAAGTGGTTGTACAGGGTGTATAAACACTTGCCTACTGGGCACTTTGAATGATAATAGCGTGGTCATGCAACACTGTACCCAAAAAAAATGTTTATCTTTTTTTTTTAAAGACAGATAGAGCTTTCTTTAGGTGGTATTTAATCACCACTGGGTTTATGTTTTGTTTGCTAAACTAACAAAAAAGAAAAGACAGAAATATTTTGAAAAAAAAAAAAAGTTTGTTTTTGTTGTAAAATGTTCTAAATAAGTACATTTTCGCATTCACTGATGTGCACTAATGAGGCTGCACTGATGGGCACAGATTGGCATGACCGATGATCTGTGCCTTGATTATCAGTGTAGATGTCCCGTTTTTATTTACCGGTTACTGGTTTTCCTGTCAGCGTGAGGAGAGGAATGCCTATAACTGGCAAATACTGTTTACACTGTAATCAGCTGTGATTGGACACAGCTGGTCACATGGTAAAGAGCCACTGTGCAAGGACACAGCGATCACAGATCTGTGCCAATGCTGCATCGGGCACACTAGAAGCAAGATCACGGGATGGTGTCCATGAACGTCTTCCCGGCAATGTGAGCCCATGCTGTAGCAGTCTCTCGGCTACAGCTTGGGCAGGAAGTGGTTAAAGGATTTTTTTTAAGCCAAAAAAAAAAGGAGGTTATACTTATCTGTTTTGTGTAACGATTTTGCACAAAGCAGTAAGTGACCTCCTCTTTGGGAAGTCCCCTGCTGTCGCTGTCAGCTCCTCATTCCTTTGGGTTGCTCTTTAGCAAACCGGATGCCAAGTATGCACACATGGGTATGCGCGCCGGTGTCCATAGACACACGTAAGCCACATCCTCACTCCCTCCTCCGGCTGCTCTCACTGTTATCTGTGAGACCAGGAAGTGAAAAGGACAATGTTGCAGAAGTGAAAGGAGTCGGGTAAATGTTTTGGGAGGGGGTGGGCTTATTTATTTTTAACTGATGCAGGAAATGCAGGAAAGAGGTAAACAATGTTTTGACTTAGAAGCACGTTAAAGGATAACTTAAAAAATAAAAATAAAAACCACAAATATGTCCTACTTACCTCCTCTGTGCAGTTCGTGTTGCACAGAGTGGTCCCGAATCTCTTCTTCTGGGGTCCCTCAGTGGTGCTCCTGACTCCCCTCCTCCAGTGCCCAGTTGGAGAGCCACTTTCCCTTTGGTGCACTAGTGTGAGCGAGCTCCTATCTCCTGCTGCTGCATCCATTGACACAGACAGCAGGACTCGGCCCTGCGTCATTGAATTTGATTGACAGCAGTGGGAGCCAATGGTTGCGCTGCTATCAATCTATCCAATCAGGACCCGAGACACCAGCTGGAGCTGGTGTGCTTGTCCCCATCGCTGGAAAGATCGGGTTCAGGTAAGTAAAAAGGAGGGCTCTGGGGGGCTGCTGCATCACAGGAGGTTTTTCACCTTAATGCATAGAACGCATTAAGGTGAAAAGCCTTGAGGGTTTACAACCCATTTAAAGTAATATTTAAAGGCAAGGTTTTTTAAAAAACAAACATGCACAGAATGCAAGAAGGTAAAAAAACCTTGAGCTTTTAGTTTTTTTTTTTTTTGCTAAACAAAAAGGGCCAGAAATTTTGAAATAAAAAAAACATTTACATAGTTTGTTATAAAATTTAGCAAACAGGTAATTTGTCACCTTCATTGATAGGCACTGATAGGCAACACTGATGGACACTGGTTAGCAGCAGTGACTGTCACTGTGTGGGACCAATGTCCCGTTTACACAAGCTGGTAATTCGCTTATTTTATTCTCCTCGCGCTGTCAGCGTGAGGAAAATAAGAAAAAAAAAAAAAACGCAGATTACCGGCTTCTGTTTACATTAAGTGATCAGCTGTGATCATGTGGTAAACAGCCGGGATCGGCCCCTTACTCCGATCTGTGGTGAGCCGAGTCCCAAGGACTCAGTGATCACAGATCGCGCCGCACACGGGCAGCGCGAGCAATCTAAGCCCGCGGTGTAGCCGTCTTTCAGATATAGCATGGGCATCAAGTGGTTAAAACACTCTCATTGCACCCAAACTTTAAAATACTTAAAAGTTCTTTTCAACCTGCTGTTTCCACCACAAGGACATAGGAGAGTCTGCTGAGGAGTAGATCTGAAGTTTAACCTGCTTCTATTTGCCATTACCTGGTTACTCCTTTCCCTATCATTAACACACTAATGAAATGATTAAATAAAACCTTTCCATTTTCATTGCATACCTTATTTTACACCCAGTTGTAGATGTCTAGCTTAGCTTTATCATCTATTGCACATTGTTCGTATTTCACGTCTGAGGTTTACAACCAATTTAAGGTAAACAATGTTTTTACTTCAGAACCACTGTAAAGTGAAGTGGACTTTGCACCTACATTAAATATCAAGGTCTGCTTATTTGGCGACGGCCCGATCTTGGGGCACTGAAAGAAGCAGCAGTAGACTCATGGGCTCGTTTCTCTAACATTCTGCTCCCTCTTCCTACCACCAAGCCTCTGCACATGAGCAATGTGGAACAACCAATTGTCTCTTTGTGCTGTTTCTCCCTCTCCCAGTCTGAGCTCTGCTGTACATGGACTGCAAAAGGCTGATACCAAGTCTAATTCAGGTATTTGTCTTGCCTTTACTTTGGAGATGAGTGTTTAATTCTTTTATTACACTTATATGTGCATTCGTGTTCCAATTCAGGGACCATAAACTAGTAAAGGAATGATGGGAATATCAGTCCTTGAGCCTGCAAATACAAAATCAAGGCAATTGCCCAATATTTTATCTAGTAAATGGAACATAACATTTAAAGCTAAAACACATTCATCTCTCTTCCCACCTCCCTGCCTTTACCCACCTGGCACTGTGAAAATGCCCACTACTTCTGAGTATAGAGAAACATTTGACTCAATGTGGAAGCATGGAATACTGTACTGATAATGATGTGTGAGCACTGCTCAGTCCTGGAGTATGGTGAGCCCAGGCAACTTGATCACGAGGGAGGGGCTATGACAGTAGGGACTCATTGGAAGTGGCCTGGATGATACTGGCTGTCATTCAGGTGGTAGTGCCACTGCTGGGGGCAACTCCACACAAAGGGAATGAATATTGTATTTTCTTTTATTTCTACTAACCCAAAACAGCATTTAAAATACAATACCAGAATTCCACTTTCAAAGATCAATTCCCAGGTATGGAATATTTAAAAAAAAAAATTGCATTAGTTTAGCTTTGACCAATGTAACTATCTATATACCACACCAGGCCGATGTCCCTGGAAGCTGGAAACACCGCTATTCTAGTGATCTCCACTTGCTTTCAAGTCCCATGGCGAGCAGCTGACCTAATGCACGGGGGGGGGGGGGGGGGTCGACCGCTTAGCACAGGCCATTTAAACAATGCCTTCCCGTAGTCTGCTGGAACCTGTGATGCATCCCAGAAGACTGTGGGGGAAGAGTGGGGGCCAAACTTCCAGCTCAGTTCACTGCGGCGATCCGATCCAGAAGTGGGAGCGGTTACCTGTCAAAATCAGGAACCCACCAAAAAGTGCCAAATTTGGCAGTGGAGAGGGGGAGAGTGCAAACAAGCGGAACTTCCCCTTTTGGGTGGAGCTCCGCTTTAAGTTTTGAAAATGAAAGCTAGAAACTGACTGACTGGCTGCCGTGAACAGATACTGCAGACTTTTAAATTCCCCTTAATCTAGTAAAAATGGTACATTAAAATTGCTTGTAATCATCTCCAGAACACATTGCAGTATTGTGCCAGCAATAAATCATTCTATTATACTAAAGTGTTATGAATGTGGCTGTGAACCTCAAACATGAAATATGGAAAAACCATATCCTATATTGTGTACTTGCCTCTCTCCAAAACACAGTGTAATTTTGCTCTGCTACCTGCTTCCTCTGTTATCAGCATCAGTCTCTTCTGGCAGCTTTTCCCGACAAATAGATAAAAAATAGATAAAAAAGGTACCGGGAAGGGAGCTGCAGCACGCAGCCTGCGACTCATATCCACAGCTGCTTATCTGCCGCACCACTGTAATCCGCTTTCTCATCTGCCCCATCAATGTACTTCCTGCATATAGGTCTCACCTCTGTACCCCCTGCTCTTCTTCCCCACCACTGTTACCCCCCTACTCTCCTGCCCCACCACTGTAACCCCCTGCTCATCTGGCCCAACACTGAACACCCCCCCCCCCCCCCGTTCATCTGGCACAACACTGAACACATCATCTGACCCAAACACATATGCGTGATATGCAGAGTGGTGAAAGATAGCAGAGATGGCACACATTCTGCTGATCCACCTCTTGCATCCAGCCCATATGCTTGTATGTGATGTCACATACAAGCATCTGGAATGGATGCGCAATAATGAGCTCAGGTCAGGAGCATTTTCTGAAAGCAGTGGGCCTGTGTGCAGGATCATAAGTTTGGCCCCCGCAGCTGAGAAAAAGTGGTTGGGTGTGATTTTCATGGCGCTGAATACTGGATGTGGCTTAAAGGGACACAGTGCAGAGGGGTTCAGTAGTAAGTGACATAAAGGTTCAGGAAAAATGTCAACAGTTCCCAGAAGCTCAACAGTAATTCCACAAACTGTCACCTGATTGTGGTTTTCTCAATCACAGTGAAATACCTTCCTTTCTGAGATTGGTAGTGGCAATCAAGCGAGTCATCTTCCTCCAAATGGTGGACGGGGCTAGCAGGACTGTGATTGGCTCTAGCAGTGGCCAAGAAAGTCCTCCTCCTGGAAACAGGGACCACCCCCCTCAGGGGAACTGCACCCAATCTCTTCCCCATCACAAGAACAAAGTTACAGAACCAAACAATGTTTCCCATCTTTTAAAATGTGTGGGGGCACAGTGCCTCCCCCTCAGTGCAGGTGCGGGGAATTCTGAAATTGGAATGCATTAGTGTCTCGCTGACACTTCCTTGCACTGCTCTGCTGATGGGGAGGGAGCCAAGTGCCGGCAGAAGAGGCTTCGCTTCCTCATCAGTTCCGGGGGTTGCCTACCCCTGTGCTTCACTGGGTACATGTTATGGTTTACAACCACTTTAAACCTTTCATGGAGAAAATAAAATGTAGCATCACATCTTATATTGATACTTGTTTTTAGTCCTCTTTCTGCACAGCATAATAAGCCTTTACAGGTTCAGCTCAAGTCATAGTCGTGGTTCACATCTATGCAGGTTGAGGTTGATGCATTTTCCAGGTGTGTTTTTCTTCACACACGTTTGGTGTGCTTTGCATTTTTGGGAAGTGTCTTGGTGGGAAGAAAATAGCAAAAACACAGAAGAAATGCATCAAAAACACAAACACTGTGTTTTGTTATGCTTTTTTTTTTTTTTTTTTTTTTATGTTTCCATTGAAGTCTATGGAACCAAAACCGCAACCTGCTGCTAGAAAAGAGTCCTGCAAAAGTCCTTTCCAAAAAATGCATAAGGGGAAAATGTGCTGTGAACATGATCCATAGTAAAACATGGTAAATCGACTGTAGTGTGCTGCTGCAAAACTGAAAACGCACTGAAAAATGCATAGGCGTGAACCAGGTGGTGACTACATTGCAAGGTCCTGCAGGAGGCTTAGCCATCCTTGTGTGTTTGTGTGATACCGGTTAGGGTCGTATTTCTTTCATGCACTGCTCTGTTTACTCAGGTGCCATGCAGCACATCAGCTCTAAAGCCCCATACACACTACCAGTTTTTCTGCTGAGTTTTTCCCTTCAGATTTACCAAAACCATATAATATGAGGTCAAACCTTAGGAGTTTCAATTTGTATGCAATCAGGCAGGCCCTTGCACTACATGGTTTTGGTAAACCTGAAGGAAAAACTCAGCAGAAAAACTGATAGTGTGTATGAGGCTTGAGGCCCCATTCACACCTGCATGAAGCAGTTATGTGCTTTTTTTTGCGTGTTTGCTGCACAACAGTATAGCATGACAAACGAGCCTACAAAAGTAGCTTCTCAATTTTTCATTTTTTTGGCAGTGAGCCTTGTACGTTTTGTCACATGTCCACCAACCATATTTGGGGTGTCATTAAAAAGGACAAGATCACTTTTTTTAAAAAGATAATAAATGCAAATTTTTTTGCAGGTAAAAAAAAAAAATGCATTGTTTTGTGTTTTTTTTGGAGCCTGTAAAGCACTGAACCAGCGATCAGCAGATCAATGGTACCACGCAGGTCTCCTGCAGACCTGTCAGTGTATCTGTGTGCCCGTACACCTCATATAGGAAAACAGATACAATGACAGAAGAGTAAAAGAACTACCATGGTGCTCAACAGCTTCCTGGTAGTTCATTGAGAAAGACAAGATGACAGCCGTAAAGGATGTTGAGGCTTATAGTTCATTCACACACAGAGATGGCCATGCTGATTTCAAAAAGACAGCTAGCATGTAGGAACCTCTCCCCGTGCTGCTGTCACATGGAGAGGAAAGAACAAAGAGTGGCTGCAGCAGTGGGAACATGTTACATTTTCCACAATAAAAGCAGGTGAGACATGCAACATGTGCCCAAAGGTGAACTCATCCATTAAAGTGATTGTAAAGGTTCGCGTTTTGTGAATGGCCAGCTTGTCTTTTGGGACACTCACGTCCCAGAAGACAACAGGGTCTCACCGCAGAAGAGGATGTGACTCCCTCAGCCGCAGCCCGTTCGGATCGGAAATACTCCTAGTACTTCCAAAAAGGGCAAGTTAGAAAGTAAACATTTTTTTTAAATATCCAAAAAAAAAAACAACGGTGGAGAGGTGGTCTTAAAACGAAAGACCACCTCTCCACCGTTGTTTTTTTTTGGATATTTAAAAAAAAAATTTTACTTTCTAACTTACCCTTTTTGGAAGTACTAGGAGTATTTCCGATCCGAATGGGCTGCGGCTGAGGAAGTCACATCCTCTTCTGCGGTGAGACCCTGTTGTCTTCTGGGACGTGAGTGTCCCAAAAGACAAGCTGGCCATTCACAAAGCGTCGCAGGACTCGCACATGCGCAGTCGTAAACCGGCAGTGAAGCCGCAAGGCTCCACTGCCGGTTTCCCTTAGTTGGAATGACGGCGCCTGCCCCCCTGATCCAATGAATGGTTCGGCCTGGGAGGACCGACAGCGTGGGCTCCCTGGACAGGTACGTTTCCTTATTAAAAGTCGGCAGCTACAGTGATTGCAGCTGCTGACTTTAAAAAACACCGGAACACAGCTTTAATGTCACCCCAAATGCAGATAGCAGATGTCCATTTTGCTGGATGACGCTTATTGCCTGAAAAGTTGTGGAATGTTCTTTGGCACACGTAGGGCAGCACATTCAAGTAAATGAACTACCATATGTGCGTTGCATGAAAAACACATGCGCACACACAAAAAAGCATGCAGGAATGTGCATTCCTGCTACGCCTAGTGGAAATGAGGTGGCCTAGCCCTGTTCTCACCTTCATCTTTCGTTTAAGACCACCTCTCAAAATTGGGTAGAACTCAGATTTAAGAATCAATGGCACTGAAAGCACGACACACGTTTGTAGCACGTTCCCAGAACACACGGGTGTGAATTGGGGTGAAAGGTGGTTCACTTTGATGCATTGCATTTTACATGTGTCTGGAGGTGTGCTACTTTCGTTTATCACATTGCACAGGTGTGTGCGCTCCATGGCTGGACGTTAGCAGAGAAGATCTGCTCAGTACTGCAGTGTGGTACATACAGTGGTGCCAATCACTCTTCATGTCATTCCAACACACCTGCCTGGCACACTTGTTCTATAGTACAGAATTACCACCCGCACACTTCAGTCTGCAGTGGTACATTGGGTAAGGCAACACCCCTTCATTGAACACACCTTAGCTGTGCTGGTGTGAAAGGAACTTTTACCTCTTCTTGCAAGACTTTCCCTTCCACAGCAGCTAAAGATCCATGATTTATAAATATGGATAATTTAATGACATAACCCCCCTCTACCTAACCAAAAAACAAAGTACGTGCCGCGCCTGTCCCTATAAAAAATGAATACACCCTCAGGGGTGACAACAGGAGCTAAAGAACAGAAAGAAGACACTTTCTTACCCGGGTGACCTTTCTACAACGCCATGGCAGCAGCTACTTCCCGTCCACCAGATTCACCTTGTGATGTCACAGGAAGCATGTGACCAGGAAGCTGGAAATCGAGGGCGGGAACGTGAAGTGAATAGGAGGAGTTGCAAGCAGAGCAGATCACACATTTTCACCCAGAAGGTCTCTCCTTCACTCTTCTTTTATATTATATCGTCTCTGTTCCTTTTCTCTCTGTATATCTCCCTGTTTACCATTCTGTGTATACTCCTCTCTCTCTCTGTATAGCTCCCTGTATACTCCTCTCTACAATAACCCTGGATTCTATCTCTCTCTCCCTCCGTCTCCCTGATACTCTCTCTACAAATCTCCTTGAATTCTCTCTCTCCCTGTATTCTCTCTCTACACCTCCCTGTATTCTCTCTCTCTCTCTCTCTCTACACCTCCCTGTATTCTCTCTCTCTCTCCCTGTATTCTCTCTCTCCCTGTATTCTCTCTCTCCCTTATTCTCTCTCTCTCTCTCTCTCTACACCTCCCTGTATTCTCTCTCTCTCTCACCCTTATTCTCTCTCTCCTGTATTCTCTCTCTCTCTCTCTCTCTCCCTGTATTCTCTCTCTCTCTCTCACTCTCTCCCTGTATTCCTCTCTCCCTGTATCTCTCTCTCTCCCTGTATTCTCTCTCTCTCTCTCTCTCTCCTCCCCTGTATTTCTCTCTCTCTCTCCCTGTATCTCTCTCTCCCTGTGATTCTCTCTCTCTCTCTCTCCCAGTTTCTCTCTCTCCCCTTTATTCTCTCTCTTCCTGTATTCTCTCTCTCCCTGTATTCTCTCTCTCCCTGTATTCTCTCTCTCTCTCTCTCCCTGTATTCTCTCTCTCCATTATTCTCTCTCTCTCTCTCTCCCTGTATCTCTCTCTCCCTGTATTCTCTCTCTCCCTGTATTCTCTCTCTCTCCTCTCTCTCTCTCTCTCTCTCTCTCTCTCCTCTCTCTCTCTCTCTCTCTCTCTCTCTCTCTCTCTCTCTCTCTCTCTCTCTCTCTCTCTCTCTCTTTCTACATCTCCCTGTATTCTCTCTCTCTCTCTCTCTACATCTCCCTGTATTCTCTCTCTCTCTCTACATCTCCCTGTATTCTCTCTCTCTCTCTCTCTCTACATCTCCCTGTATTCTCTCTCTCTCTCTCTCCCTGTATCTTCTCTCTCTCTCTCTCCCTGTATACTCTCTCTCCCTGTATTCTCTCTCTCCCTGTATTCTCTCTCTCTCTCTCTCTCTCTCTCTCTCTCTCTCTCTCTCTCTACTCTCCCTTTCTCTCTCTCTCTCTCTCTCTCTCTCTCTCTCTCTCTCTCTACATCTCCCTGTATTCTCTCTCTCTCTCTACATCTCCCTGTATTCTCTCTCTCTCTCTCTTCTCTCCTCTCTACATCTCCCTGTATTCTCTCTCTCTCTCTCTCTCTCTACATCTCCCTGTATTCTCTCTCTCTCTCTACATCTCCCTGTATCTCTCTCTCTCTCTCTACATCTCCCTGTATTCTCTCTCTCTCTCTACATCTCCCTGTATTCTCTCTCTCTCTCTACATCTCCCTGTATTCTCTCTCTCTCTCTACATCTCCCTATTCTCTCTCTCTTCCTCTACATCTCCCCTGTATTCTCTCTCTCTCTCTCTACATCTCCCTGTATTCTCTCTCTCTCTCTCTCTCTACATCTCCCTGTATTCTCTCTCTCTCTCTCTACATCTCCCTGTAATTCTCTCTCTCTCTCTCTCTACATCTCCCTGTATTCTCTCTCTCTCTCTCTCTACATCTCCCTGTATTCTCTCTCTCTACGTCTCCCTGTATTCTCTCTCTACGTCTCCCTGTATTCTCTCTCTCTCTCTCTCTACGTCTCCCTGTATTCTCTCTCTCTCTCTCTCTCTACGTCTCCCTGTATTCTCTCTCTCTCTCTCTCTCTACGTCTCCCTGTATTCTCTCTCTCTCTCTCTACGTCTCCCTGTATTCTCTCTCTCTCTCTCTCTCTCTACGTCTCCCTGTATTCTCTCTCTCTCTCTCTAAGTCTCCCTGTATTCTCTCTCTCTCTCTACGTCTCCCTGTATTCTCTCTCTCTCACTCTCTCTCTCTACGTCTCCCTGTATTCTCTCTCTCTCTCTCTACGTCTCCCTGTATTCTCTCTCTCTCTCTCTCTCACGTCTCCCTGTATTCTCTCTCTCTCTCTCTCTACGTCTCCCTGTATTCTCTCTCTCTCTTTCTCTCTACGTCTCCTGTATTCTCTCTCTCTCTCCCTCTATGTCTCCCTGTATACTTCCCCTCTCTTTCTCTCTCTCTATACATCTCCCTGTATACTACCCCCTCTCTCTCTCTACATCTCCCTGTATTCTCTCTCTCTCTCTCTATATACCACTGTATACTCCCCCCTCTCTCTCTCTGTACATCTCCCTGTGTACCCCCCCCCCCCCCCCCTCTGTATCCCCCCTCTCTCTTTTTTTCTCTCTCTCTGTACATCTTCCCGTATACTTCACTCCTCTCTCTCTCTGTACATCCCCCTGTATACCCCCCTCTCTCTTTCTCTCTGTACATCTCCCTGTATACCCCCTCTCTCTCTCTCTGTACATCTCCCTGTATACCCCCCCCCCTCTCTCTCTCTCTCTCTCTCTCTCTCTCTCTCTTCTCTCTCTGTACATCTCCTGTATACTCCCCCCCTCTCTCTCTCTACATCTCCCTGTATACTTCCCCCCCTCTCCATCTCTCTCTCTGTACATCCCCCTGTATACTACCCCCTCTCTCTCTGCATCTCCCTGTATACCCCCTCTCTCTTTCTCTCTGTGCATCTCCCTGTATACCCCCTCTCTCTTTCTCTCCGTACATCTCCCTGTATACCCCCTCTCTCTCTTTCTCTCTGTACATCTCCCTGTATACTTCCCCCCTCTCTCTCTCTCTGTGTACATCCCCCTGTATTCTCCCCTCTCTCTCTCTGCATCTCCCTGTATACCCCCTCTCTCTTTCTCTCTGTACATCTCCCTGTATACCCCCTTACTCTCTGTACATCTCCCTGTATACCCCCTCTCTCTCTTTCTCTCTGTACATCTCCCTGTATACTTCCCCCCTCTCTCTCTCTCTCTCTCTCTCTCTCTCTCTCTCTCTCTCTCTCTCTGTACATCCCCCTGTATACTCCCTCTCTCTCTCTCTCTGCATCTCCCTGTATACCCCCTCTCTCTTTCTCTCTGTACATCTGCCTGTATACCCCCCTCCTTTCTCTCCCTGTACATCTCACTGTATACTTCCCTTCTCTCTTCTCTCTCCTCTCTCTCTCTCTCTCTCTCTCTCTCTCTCTCTGTACATGTCCCTGTTTACTTCCCCCCCCCTCTCTCTCTCTCCTTCCCTCCCCTCTCTCTCTGTACATCTCCCTGTATACTTCCCTCCTCTCTCTTTCTCTCTCTACATCCCTCTGTATACTCACCCTCTCTGCATCTCCCTGTATACCCCCCTCTCTCTTTCTCTACATCTCCCTGTATACTTCCCTCCTCTCTCTCTCTGTACATCCCCACTGTATACTCCCCCCTTCTCTTTTTCTCTCTCTTTGTACATCTCCCTGTATACTTCCCTTCGCTCTCTCTCTTTCTCTCTGTATGTCTCCCTGTATACCCCCTCTCTCTTTCTCTCTGTACATCCCCCTGTATAACCCCACCTCTCTCTCTCTCTCTACATCTCCCTGTATACTCCCCCCCCCCCCCTCTCTCTCTGTATACTCCCCCCCTCTTTCTCTCTCTGCATCTCCCTGTATACCCCCCCTTTCTTTTTCTCTCTGTACATCTCCCTGTATACTTCCCTCCTCTCTCTCTGTACATCCCCCTGTATACCCCCCCCCCTCTCTCTCTCGCTCTCTACATCTCCCTGTATACTTCCCTTCTCTCTCTCTCCCTCTCCCCGCCTTACACACAGCGTATGTGTGTGTCTCTCTCCCCTTTACACACAGAGGTGTTAATTTACTAAAAGCCAAATAGGCTGTGCCCTCTACAAGTGTAGTTGCTCCAAAGCTTAATAAATGAGGTGAAGCTTCACTTTGTAAAGAACCCAATCTCTCTCTCTCTGTACATCTCCCTGTATACACTCTCTCTCTGTATACTCCCCCTTTTTTCTCTCTGTGCATCTCCCTGTATACTCCCCCCCCCCCCCTTTACATCTCCCTGTATACTTCTCTCCCTCTCTCTCTGTACTTCTCCCTGTACACTTCTCTCTCTCTACTTCTCCCTGTATACTCTCTCTCTCCCCCCTTTCCCTCTGTACATCTCCCTGTATACTTCTCTCTACATCTCCCTGTATACTCCCCCCCTCTCTCTGTACATCTCCCTGTATACTTCCCCCCCCTCTCTCTCTCTAAGTCTCCCTGTATACTCCCCCCCCCCCTCTCTGTATATCTCCCTGTATACTCCCCCCTCTCTCTTTCGCTCTCCTTTCTGTATACCCTCTCTTTCTCTCTGTATATCCTTTCTGTATACTTCTCGCTCTCTCTCCCTGCCTTACACACAGCGTATGTGTGTCTCTCTCTCTCCCCTTTACACAATGAGGTGTTGATTTACTAAAAGCCAAATAAGCTGTGCACTTTGCAGTTGCCCTCTGCAAGTGTAGTTGCTCCAAAGCTTAGTAAATGAGGTGACGCTTCACTTTGCAAAGAATACCCAATCACGTGCAAGGAAAATAAAAAACAGCATTTTTGCACATGATTGGATGATAGTCAGCTTCTGCCCATTTATTAAGCTCTTGAGCAACTGCATTTTGCAAAGTGCACAGTCTATTTGCCTTTAATAAATCAACCACTAAGTGTCCCTCTCGCTCTCTCCCTCCCCTTTCACATGGAGTGTGCCCCCCTTACACACAGTGGGGGAGATTTACTAAAACTGGTGCACATAGAATCTGGTGCAGCTGTGTATGGTCAATCAGCTTCTAATTTCAGCTTGTTTAATTAAGCTTTGGCAATAAGACCTGGATGCCGATTGGTTTCTATGCAGAGTTGCACTAGATTTTGCCTGCTCTAGTTTTAGTGAATAACCCCCGGTGTGTCTCTCTCTAGCCGTTACACACAGTATGTCTCATTTGCACTGTCCCTCTCTTTTTCTCGCTCATACTCACTGAGTATGTCTCATTTACACTATTATTCACACACTGTGTGTCTTTCACTGTGTTGCTCCGAAAGGTAAAAATATAATTATGTTACCAAGGCAATTATTGTGCAGGAAGGATATAGATGTGATTCTGATTAAGTGTAATTTCTTGACCTGAAACTAACCGCATTTACTATGTGTGTATTTTGTATTTCAGGAGGATTCATTTTTTTGAAGACTTTCAACATTTTTTTTTTTTACAATTGACATGCCCAGATCAACGTTTTGATCCTAAGTGGGATCTTACTCATGGTGAATGTACACTGTGCACACTAGACATTTAGGCCTCATGTACACAGGGCGTTTTTACAGCTGCTTTAACCTCCCTGGCGGTACGATTATTTCGGATTTTAGGTGCTAAAAGCGGTACCATTATTTTGCATGAAAATTTGGCGTTTTATATTGTAGTCCTGTAATTCTTAGGAATAAATCTCTTAAATCTGTCCAAACCAGAGTCTAGCAGACATGCCAGGTATAATAAAGTTTGAAAAATGAAATCCTAAATTATAATATAATAAATAACTATAAATAATTGTACCAAATAATAATATAACAATAATAAAAATTATTCAATAATGTAATCAAATCAAAAACACTGAAATTTTCTCAGTTGCAGAGTAGTCACTGTCATTACTTTTCAATATTTGATGACGGATCTCCCCACAAATCGCTATCCCTCAATTCTGAGAGTGATTCCAATTTATTATCGCTGTTTTCTAGCTGGTCTGAAATAATTTTTGATGTAAAGGGACAGTTTTGGTTGCTATGGGCAATCTCCAGTTTCCAGGCATAAAGAACAGTTTTTATAATATAAAACTGCATGCAGGACACTGGGCAGATCACTAGGGACAAAGGGGATGTGAAATATTTACATACAGCAATGTAATCTGTAAGATTACATTATATTGTATGTATACTGTGTGTTTCACTTTTTCCGTCCCCCCCGTGCGTCGCAACGCTCGCAGGGCACGGAGATCGGCTCCGTGATAGATTGAGCGAGACACGGCTCGCTCGTACAGCGGGGAGACAACACTGGATCCGAGGGAGAAGGTAAGTAAACCTCCTCCTGGATCCAGCGATGCAGTCCCGAGTCTGGCTCGGGGTTACCGCTTTTGGTATAAAAATTTCACCCCGAGCCAGACTCTGGAATACCGTCAGGGGGGTTAACCAGCGTCAGACTTTTTTTTTTGCAACTTAAAAACGCCTCTCCATGTTATTCTATAGCCTCATACACATAAAGGCTTTTAGGAGCTGTAAGTGGCATTAACGCTGGATACAGCTTTTTTTTTTTTTTTTTGACATGTCAAAATTGATGGTTCCATATGAGAGCCTATTGATTTGAGTAGAAGTCGCACCACACATCGGATCATGCTGATCTGACTTGCGGTGTAGCTTTTTTCCCCGCTGTCTTATTTCTCTGACATCACTAGAGGAAATGGCCTCCAGGTGACGTCACCAGGTGGCCATGCTGCATGACTATATGAGTAATGTGACATGGCGGACCTAGTATTACAGTGTGAGCAGAGCGTAGGAGGACGGCAGAGGGAGAGGACAGCGGAGAAGAGGTAGAGGATGGCAGAGAGAGGAGAAGCGGCAGAGGACAGCGGAGAGAGGAGAAGCAACAGGAATAAGACAGTAGAGGGAGAGGAGAAGCGGAGCTGCTTTAATAAATTACTTTGTCAAAAACTTCTGTACTGTTTTTAAAATTTTTGACACTTTTTGGGGGGGGGGGGGGGGTTCAAGGGTACCCCATACTCATTCACTTAGGGTGGGAGGCCCAAAATGTTCCAGATGTTGGGGTAAGCCCCCGCCCACAGACCCCAACAACCACCGCCCAGGGTTGTCAGTCAGGAAGAGGCCCCTTTTCCCATCAACATGGGGACAAGGTGCTTTGGGGGGGCACAGAGCTCCCCTGCCCCAAAGCAGCCATGCCCCATGTTGAGAATGTGTGGCCTGGTTTGGTCACTCGTCCACCCCCCCCCCCCCCTTTTCCTGACCTGCTGGGCTGTATGCTTGGATAAGGGTCTGGTATGGATTTTGGGCAGGGGTTCCCTTTCAAGATCCATAGCGCACAAGACTTCTATTCAAATCAATAGGCACTCATAGGGACCCACTGATTTTAAATAGAGGCAGTGAAACACTGGTGCTAGCTAGTGTGGGTATACGGGCATTAACGCCAATGCAAAAAGCTACTAAAAGCACATTTTTACAGCTGCCTTTTCCTGGCGTAGGTCGTTGCTTTGCAGCTCACTTTTTCTAACGCCCTGTGTGCATGAGACCTTATAGTGTGAATAAGTAACATCAAACATACCTCTGTGTGAAATGTGCACAGATTGAACCTATTAAGGAAACAACTTCTTATTACAGGGAAGTTCCTTTTTTCAAATATAAATTTCCCAGGTTGAGAAGAAACAAGAATGAGATCAGTGAAATGTGGAAAACTTTATAAATCACTACAATGCAATAAAATGATCCTATGTATGTTCTCAAATAAACGTTATTTGCATAAAATCAAGCTGTCTGTACCTTTTGTCACAGTTACACCCTTTACTTTATACATTTTAAATTGTACCGGCAAGGCCATCCATTATTTCACATAATATTTAAACCCACTGCCAGAAATGTTTTCTTTGCATGAATCTAGCGCACATCCAAAACACGTACTCACCTCAACGCCATTCACAGTGTCCTTGAGGATCCCACGGAAAGGTCCTTTAGCAGGATGGGATCTAGCTGTTTCATTGTGAACAGACTAGTTCCCATCCTCATAAAGGACCTGTATTGACTTAAAGCAGAGTTACAGCCTGGGGGGGAAAAAAGTCAGCAGCTACAAATACTGTGTTTTAATATAAGATCACTTACCTGTCCAGGGAGCCCACAATGTCAGCACCCGAAGCCGACCAGTCCATTGGCTCTGGGTGCAGGTACCGACATCCTTACTAAGGAAAAACAGGAAGTGAAGCCTTGTTTCTTCATAGCCTGTTTCCTACTGTGCATGCACGAGTCGTGCACCACTTTCTGAATGGACCCGTCATATTCTGGGACACACACAGGTCCCGGAGGAGGGCACGAAAAAACGTGGAGGTGACGTACTTCGCTGCGGGGCCATGGGATAAAAGTTCTGAAGAAAACATAACAAAAAGGTATGAAAAAAGATAAATATCCAAAAACGAGGGGGGTGGAGTGTGCTTTTGTTTCAAACAGAGTTCAGTTTTTTTCCTGGAAGTCCGTTTGAATGCATAAAGGTCCTTTAGCAGGATGGGATCTAGCTGTTTCATTGTGAACTGTCTAGTTCCCAACCCTATAAAGGGCCTGAGCACTAGGGGGAAAAAAAAAAGTCCATCTGAGGGATGGGTACTAGCTGGCTTACACTGAGCAAGCTAGATACCATCCTCGGAAAGGACAAGGGCCATCTGCAGGATGGGAACTAGTCTCAACCAGTTCCCATCCCTTTATATGACCTGTATATTAATAATGAAGAAAGGTCATTTAGCAGAATGGGAACTAGAGCCTTCATAGTGAACTGTCTAGTTCCCATCCCTCTATATGACCTGTATGGTAATAATGAAGAAAGGTCATTTAGCGGGATGGGAACTAGCTCCTTCATAATGAACTGTCTAGTTCCCAACCTTATACATGACCTGTAAGGTAATAATGAAGAAAGGTCATTTAGCGGGATGGGAACTAGCTCCCTCATAGTGAACTATCTAGTTCCCAAACCTCTATATAAGCTGTAGGGTAATAATGAAGAAAGGTAATTTAGCGGGATGGGAACTAGCTCCTTCATAGTCAACTGTCTAGTTCCCATCCTTATACATGACCTGACCACTAGGGGGCAAAAAGGTTATTCTGTGGGAGGGGAACTAGCCAATTCACATTGAGCAAGCTAGTTCCCATCCTCAGAATTGACTAGGTGAATATGGAGGATGGGAACTAGTAGCAACCCTCTCTACAGCGCCATGCAGCCTGTCCGACCCGGAAGCAGTCGCAGGATTTCCGGGGTCATGGCAGTGCATGTGGCGCATGCGCAGTGACCTCCGGCTGTCAATTAGCTGCCCGCCCACTGCAAAGTGTGCCTGCAGAGCGGCGGAGGTTGCCAGGCGATGGAGTTCCAGTGGAAGGAATAGTGCCCCATCTATGGTGTCAGTGGAAGGAATAGTGCCCCATCTATGGTGTCATTGGGTGGAATACTGTCCCATTTATGGTGTCATTGGGTGGAATAGTGTCCCTTCTATGGTGTCATTGGGTTGAATAGTGACCCATCTATGGTGTCATTGGGTGGGATAGTGACCCATCTATGATGTCATTGGGTGGAATAGTGTCCCTTCTATGGTTTCAGTGGAAGGAATAGTGCCCCATCTATGGTGTCAGTGGAAGGAATAGTGCCCCACCCATCATTTGAGCACAGGTGTGTCAGGAGGAAGGTGTCTCTGCAGCTCCTCCAGGTGATCGGTGTGAGAGGGGAGTGGTGAGGAAATCTATCCCAGCTCTCCTGGCCCCTTTCTGGGGAAGCCATGGAGGCCAGCAGGGCCTCCTGCTGGAAGTTCTCAGCCATCTCCTGGGCCGTCGGGTGACATGCCTTCCTGTGGACAAACAGATCTCTCTGCCCCTGGAGAGGACGAAGGCTCGCAAGCCATTCGGGAGCAAGTGGTGGCTGGGATAAAGGTCCTAAATAGGGAGAGGGATAAGCTGTACAAGTTACGTGCAGAGCTGAAGCGTCTGAGAAGGCAACGTGTGGGCTTACACAGCCAAGGGCGAGGATCCATGGATCTGGAGATCCAATTGGCCAAAGTCCGTGTGGACCACCAGGAGACCATTGTGGCCATGATGGAAGGCAGAGATGGTCCCTTCAAGGAGAAGTTTGGAAATGACAGGAGGTTTGGAAGGGTGACAAAGATGGAGATGGAGGAGGAGACCCCCAATTCCGCCCCCCTGCCCCCCCAGGGAGAGGTAAGCAGCCCCATGCCTTCCCAGGACTCAGGAGGCATGCTGAGGACCATCTAGGTAATGGAGTCTCCTATGCGGGGGAATCAGTTGGTATCCAATGAGGAGGACATTACAGATAATGTTCCTGATAAAGTGAAGCCAGCAAATCCCCATGTTGTGGACAAGACTCTGTTTGTGTCTTTCACTGATAATGACAATGTGCCTTATGACAGTCAGACTGCTAATGCTGTGTGCAGCCATGTTGTGCCGGATGATGTTGCAATGCAGCAAAACTTACATTTAAAAAGTGTTATTTCTGTGGCTGAACTGCAGGTGTCAGCAGAGCCCATTAACCCTCCTTTAGCAGAGTCCAAAGCTGTTTGCCCCACTGCTGCTGAGGACTCTACAGCGCAGCATCAGGAGACAGCTGGTACTGCAGCAGCAACTATGACCATTCCTGATGGGAAAATTTCTGTGACTGATAACAATCAGCCCAGCACCAGTGTGATGGACAATCGTCCTGCTGCGGATTCTGCTAATCCAGTTCAGACAGTTGATAATGCTAATAATGTACAGACTAATGTGACTTCAGTGTGGGGCCTTGGCCCTGATAAACCTACATTTGCTCAGGTGGTACGCTCTGCTCCTGGTAGCTCCGCTCCCAAGCGGGGTTTTCCCCTACAGCCTACCACTTTGGGAACCCCAGGATCTGGTCTTGGGTCTCTGGCTTCTGCTGGGGGTCCCAGACGTAATGTTGTGATTCTGAAATGGGAATGTGGTGCAGTCCCTCCAGCGTGGCGTGCGGTGGTGGATCTCATTTTAGAAATGGGTTTTGGGGCCAATGACCTGTATGCCTTTATACATGTGTCTGGGACGAGGGATTATACAGTTAGCGTCACCAGGCCAGAGGGTCTTGACCTGTTCTGGGAGCGATATGAGGCTCGGTGCAGGTCAAGACCTGAATGGGAAGGTCTGGCCCCAGTTGCGATCTCTCAGAGGTCAACAGTTAAAAAAATCACCATTATTCTGACCAATGAGAGCGTTCCCCCTCGGGATTTAGAGGTTTGGTTGCGGAACTATGGGGAGGTTTGGATTAAGCCCAGCAAAATCCTTGATGAGCGTAACATCTGGACTGGGGGTTGGTCAGTAACAGTCAGGTTGGCCAGGGATGGGAATGTTGTCCGTCACCTGCCCTCCTCAGCTTTTATAGGGAGGGATAGGATGACTATTTTCTACCCTGGTCAGCCGAAGCTGTGTCACCGCTGTGGAGAAAAGGGGCATTTGAGCTCCTCCTGTTCAGCCTTGATATGTTCAGTGTGTCGGGGTCAGGGTCACATGGCCAAGGACTGCACCAATATGATCAGGTGCAGGGCTGGTGCAAGGATCGTTGACACCCTAGGCGAAACCCAATTTTGCGCACATGACTCCACCTTACCCTGCCCTTGCTACACATGACCTATCTGACCCCTACACTGACCCCTTGACACAAACTAATCCACCTGACTCCTACTTCCTGCACTACTCACATCATGCTGACCCCTACACTGACCTACCTGATAATTACCCCGACCTACCTGGCACCTACACTAACCCACCTGGCACCTACACTAACCCACCTGGCACCTACACTAACCCACCTGGCACCTACACTGACCATCACGCTGACACCTACACTGACCATCACGCTGACACCTACACTGACCATCACGCTGACACCTACACTGACCATCGCGCTGACACCTACACTGACCATCGCGCTGACACCTACACTGACCATCGCGCTGACACCTACACTGACCATCGCACTGACACCTACACTGACCATCACACTGAAAACACATACACTGACACATCACACTGACACATACACGTACACTGGCACATACACGTACACTGGCATGACATACACTGACACATACCCTGACATGACACATACCCTGACATGACACATACCCTGACATGACACATACCCTGACATGACACATACACTGGCACTGACCATCATACTGACGCATACACTGACCATCACACTGACGCATACACTGACCATCACACTGACGCATACACTGACCATCACACTGACGCATACACTGACCATCACACTGCCGCATACACTGACCATCACACTGCCGCATACACTGACCATCACACTGCCGCATACACTGACCATCACACTGACACTGGAACATACACGTACACTGGCATGACATACACTGACACATACCCTGACATGACACATACCCTGACATGACACATACCCTGACATGACACATACCCTGACATGACACATACACTGGCACTGACACATACACTGACACATACACTGACCATCATACTGACGCATACACTGACCATCACACTGACCATCACACTGACGCATACACTGACCATCACACTGACACTGGAACATACACGTACACTGGCATGACATACACTGACACATACACTGACACATACACTGACCATCATACTGACGCATACACTGACGCATACACTGACACATACACTGACCATCATACTGACGCATACACTGACCATCACACTGACCATCACACTGACACATACACTGACGAATACACTGACGAATACACTGACCATCACACTGACACATACACTGACACATACACTGACACATACACTGACACATACACTGACGAATACACTGACCATCACACTGACGCATACACTGACCATCACACTGACGCATACACTGACCATCACACTGACACATACACTGACAAATACACTGACCATCACACTGACGCATACACTGACCATCACACTGACGCATACACTGACCATCACACTGACGCATACACTGACCATCACACTGACACATACACTGACCATCACACTGACACCTACACTGAACATCACACTGACGCATACACTGACCATCACACTGACCATCACACTGACACATACACTGACACATACACTGACACTGACACTGACACTGACACATCACACTGACACATACACTGGCATGACACATACACTGACACATACACTGGCATGACACATACACTGACACATACACTTACACATACACATACATTTCCTGCATTACTCACACACAAACCCCCTCCATACAGCTCAATGTAGATCGGAGATGATCCATCCTCCTCGGCTCCTCCTTACCTCTGCTCTTTGATGCTGCCTTCAGGGACCATCATCCGAGCCTCTCCGACTCCTCCGCAGAATTTTTCAGGAGTCCACGCCAGTGCCGTCCACCCGCTCCGCCGGGGCCACGCCAGCGCCATGCACCCGCTCCGCCTCCATCATATCCCCGCCGGGACCAGGCCAGCGCCGTCCACCCTCCTCCACGATGTCCCCGCCGGGCAGGAGGTCAGCTGACCGATGTCTCAATGCTCTCACCTCCGCCGAGCCCCGCCCCTCCGCTGCACTCACACAGACACACAGCGCCGCTCCAGAGGGACAGGCTGGAGCAAAGGAGTCCCGGAGCGGCGCTGTGAGATAAACACGTGTGAGCGCTCAGCGGGAAACATGGGGATTGGTGGCGCCAGCGGCACACCACGGGGGGGGGGCGAGAGAACACTGGACAGAGGCCGTGGTTGCGCCCTAGGTGGTAGTGCGCCCTAGGCGGCTGCCTACTTCGCCTAGTGGTAGCGCCGGCCCTGATCAGGTGCAACCTGTGCCTGCGCCTTGGCCATCCCTACAGCAGATGTCCTGAAGCCTGGCACAATATGGAGAAGGAGGTAATGGATGACTTGTCTGGGCTGGACAGGATGGAGGGTGAGGCCCCTGGTGTACCATCCTCCTCTGCGGTGACTGACTCCCCTGGTCCTGCTCAGGATCCCTCTCCAGTTCCTGTGGCCACCCCTCCTGTGCCTGTAAGTATTCCTTCTGTATCTGTCTCTGTGTCCCCCCAGCCTACTGTATCCTCTCCTCTTGTGTCAGAACCTTCCAAGTCTGTGCCCCCCGTGTCAGTTACCCCCCCCCCCCCGCAAGTCTGTCTCAAAGGGAACACCACCCCCACCAGGAGTGGTAGCAGGTACTAAAAAGGTCGCTTCTTCCTCTGTAAAGAAGTCTTCTGTGCAGACTCCAAAGAAAAAAAACAGATTATGGCATCTCTGAAGCTGACCTGCAGTACCTGGAGGAGAGAAGGAAGGTTGGGAAGCGGAAGCAGGTGGTGAGGACGGAACAGGCTCCAGTGCCTGTCTCCAACCGTCATAGGTCCTCTGAATGGTATGTTTCTTCATCTGGAGCTTCTTCGGAGCGAAGTTCCGATTCTGAAATGGAGTTTGAGGCTGCCTCAAGAAAGAGAGAGGCTTCTGGTGATGAGCAGCAATCCACCCAATAAGCCAAATGGCGGTTCCCCCTCCGTTAAAAGCGGTGACAATAAATGTCACCAGCATTAAGTCAGTAAGAGCTCGTTCCATGGCCTTCTTTTTGTTCAGCCAATTAGACACTGAAATTTTATTTTTGCAAGAGACTAGGCTCACCTCCTTGGCAGATATTCATATGGCCAAGAGAGAGTGGAGGTATGGTCCATCTTAATGGTCTCTTGCGGCCGAGCCTTAAGGCGGTGTGGCGGTGTTGTTTAAAACCGGTATGGTAAATGTCCGGCGGGTTATTGAGGTGGAGATTGGGAGATGTATGGTCTTAGACGTCCTTGTGGGGGGGCAGGACCTGCGCCTAATTAATGTTTATGGGCCGCACACAAAGTGGGACAGGAAAGGCCTTTTTACAAGGATCAAGCCATTTCTTTTTACCGTATATACTCGAGTATAGGTCGATCCGAATATAAGCCGAGGCCCCTAATTTACCACAAAAAAAATGGGAAAACTTATTGACTCGTGTATGAGCCGAGGGTGAGAAATGCAGTAGCTACTGTTACAGCTTAAAAGAGTGGAAAAGAGGGTCAACAATGCCCATCTGCAGCTGTATACCTCCTTGTGTCCATCCCTGTGACCATCCCTGTGTCCATTGCAGCCTACCTGTGTCCTGTGCATGCCTCCGTGTGCCAGTCTGCAGCCTCTTTGTCCTTCTGCAGCCTCTTTGTCCTTCTGCAGCCTCTTTGTCCTTCTGCAGCCTCTTTGTCCTTCTGCAGCCTCTTTGTCCTTCTGCAGCCTCTTTGTCCTTCTGCAGCCTCTGTGTCCTTCTGCAGCCTCTGTGTGCCAAAAAACATACGGCGGCCATGCCAGGATCGCCGCACCTCTCCTCCTCGTCTGTGACAGACGGCGGCCATTTCACTGTTCAAAAGCCGCGCCTCCGTCTGTGATAGGCAGAACACTCAATTTCCCAGCAGTCAGTGTTCCGCTTATCACGGACATCCTCTCATCCTCGTCCGTAGTATGAGGATGAGCGGATGTCCGTGATAGGCGGACCACTGACTGCTGGGAAATTGAGTCTTCCGCCTATCACAGACGGAGGCGCGGCTTTTGAACAGTGGAATGGCCGCCGTCTGTCTGCACGACACGCTGATCGGGTAGGCAGACGGCGGTGACTCGAGTATAAGCCGAGGGGGGCACTTTCAGCCTAAAAAAAGGGGCTGAAAATCTCGGCTTATACTCGAGTATATACGGTACATCCCGGCAAGTGGTCTTTGGAGTTGACTTTAATACAGTAACTAGGCCCAAGGACAGGAAGGACTTCAAGGACAGGCTGGGATATGATAGCGTTTTTTTAAATAGTATGGTTAGGGATGCTGGTCTTGTGGATGTGCACATTAAGCACCTCCCGGATGACACCGGGTTTCATCGAGGTAGTAGTCAGAGTAGGATAGATATTTTTTTTTTAAGGAGACCTCTGCTTTCTCGCCCCCAGTGGTGCAGGCAGTAGAGTTCTCTGATCACTGTATGCTATCTGTGGTGCTGAATGCTTCAGACGCCCCTCAGAGGGGCAAGGGCATCTGGAGATTGAATTCGACTCTACTCAAGGAAGAACATGTTAGACAATCCTTTGAGGAATTCTTTCAGGCTCAGGTGACCATCCTTGACTTTTGTAGCAGCAAGGCTGAGTGGTGGGAGCTGACCAAAAAGAGGATCGCTGGATTCTTCAGGGGCCTAGCCAATAGAAAACAGTTTAATAAATACATGACCTACCAACGTTTACGGAGGAAGCTGGATATTCTTGTCTCGAGAGGAGGAGATCCTGGGACAATCTCCGACGTGAAACTCCTCCTCAGGAAGTGTCAATATGACCGGCATGCCTCTTTGCTTCTGGAGAGGGACTATGGGAAGTACTACTCGCCTGACCCTTACCAGAACTGCAAACAAGGTTTAGCTGTTAAACGGTTGTTGGCCTTGAGGACAGTACAGGTTCCTTGACAAAGTCCAGGTCAGGGTTCCTGGAGGTCGTGAGGTCTTTTTATGCTGACCTTCTTGGGAGGAAAGAGCTTGACCGTGACAAGATGGACAGCTTTTTGGACTCTACTCCAGGTCTAAATGGTGGAGATGTTCCATTGATGAATTTGACAGAGGAGATCACAGTTGATGAGGTGATGAGGGCAATTGATCAGCTTGCCATAAAAAAGTCACCTGGACCGGATGGCTTGACGGATGAGTTTTACAAAGCCTTTAAGTCTATTCTGGCCCCACATTTGGTAGAGGTTTTTAACAGTTGCCTTGCTGAGGGGGTGCTTTCCCCTTCCATGAGGCACTCGGCTGTGATTCTTCTTTCAAAAGGGTAAAGATCCTTCGATGATTGAGAATTGGCGCCCCATCAGCCTTCTTAATGTCGATAGAAAGATACTGGCAAAGATTCTTTTCTGGCTCCTATCGTCAGTAGCAGAGTCTTTGCTTTCTCGCCATCAGCACTGTTCGGTCCAGGGTAGAAGCACCTTCACAGCGGTTTTAGCTGTCCGGGAGGCCTTGGAGCGGTGCAGGGCTGCAGGCTGGGGAAAGAATTTGCTGACATTGGATCAGGCAAAGGCTTTTGATCGTGTTAACCATGAGTACCTGTGGTTGCTCCTTAGTAAGTACGGTCTGCCGGGTGGTTTTTTTCGATTGGTTAAAAGTCTTGTATAAGGGGGCAGAAAGCTTTCCTCTTGTCAATGGTTGGGTTGGGCAGTCCTTTGAGGTTGGCGCTGGGGTGCTCCAGGGTTGTCCTCTGAGTCCCCTGCTCTATGTGTTTGCAATCGACCCCTTCATCAGGAGGCTAGAGAGTGGCATGTTGTGTGGGGTGCCAGTGGGGCTCCGGAGTGAGCCGCCTTTGACGATGTGTCGGTGATTGTCAATACTAAGGTGGTCAGCTGGTAGAGATGGAAGTTATCTCTGAGGGAAAGGGTTGATCTGATTAAGACTTACCTGATTCCAATCTTCTTGTATGTCAGCTTTGTCTGCATCTTGCCAGTGTCTCTCTATGCTAGGGTCAGTAGTGTGTTCTTCCAGATGCTGTGGGGGAACAGACTGAACCCCATCAAGAGGAATGTCACCCATCTATCCAGGAGGGAGAGTGGCTTAGGTATGGTCAACCCAGTTCTTTTCTTTTCACTGCTATTTCTCAAATTTAACATTGGTAATATGCTTGCAGTGGAACCTCCTAGATGGGTAGGAATATTTAGATCTTGGTTTAGGCCTTTTCTACGACTTTGGGAAGAAGGTGGCCAAGTGAAGACTCTCAGGGGTCATCGTGGTCAGCTACCAGCCTATGTTGCTCCGTGCCTGAAGTTATTTTGTTTGGATACACTTTTTCTAGTTAGCCTAGTAGTCCGTTATTTCACCTGGAACGCACGGTGTCAGGTCAGCATTCGGCATAAAATCCTTCCTGTTGAGGTGGTGGTGTATAACATTCTGCATGAGGTGGAGAAGATTTGGGTGCTTGAGAGGGACAAGCGGAGTCAGGGGGCTTGGTTGAAGGCCTGGAGGGGTTTCAAGCCTCCCTGACTGCCAGGAGTCTCTTTCCCGGGTGTGGCTGTCTGTCTCTTATCACCCTAGATTTTATAACTTATCATTCATTTTTGATAAATGGCTGCATACATAGGTGATGGGTTGTGCCTCTTAGGCCCTCTCTGCTGCTTTATGTAAATAGTTTTCTAAACATGTTTTGCTAATGGACTATGTATATATTGTATATATTCTGAACGTTGATGTGTATTCCTTTGTTTTCTGTTGAAGTTTTATAATATGGTTTTGTTTTTTACTTTTGTATTAAATTGGTCGCTTGATTCTTTTTAATAAAAGATCAATAGTGCCCCATCTATGGTGTCAGTGGAAGGAATAGTGCCCCACCCATCATTTGAGCACAGGTGTGTCAGGAGGAAGGTGTCTCTGCAGCTCCTCCAGGTGATCGGTGTGAGAGGGAAGTGGTGAGGAAATCTCTCCCAGCTCTCCTGGCCCCTTTCTGGGGAAGCCATGGAGGCCAGCGGGGCCTCTCCTGCTGGAAGCTCGCAGCCATCTCCTGGGCTGTCCGGTGACATGTGTTCCTGTGTACAAGCCGATCTCTCTGCCCCTGGTGAGGACGAAGGCTCTCAAGCCATACAGGAGTGAGTGGTGGCCGGAATAAAGGTCCTAAATCGGGAGAGGGATAAGCTTTACAAGCTATGAGTGGAACTGAAGCATCTGCGAAGGCAGCGTGAGGGCTTACACAGCCAGAAACGAGGATCCATGGATCCAATTTGCCAAAGTCCGTGTGGACCATCAGGAGACCATCGTGGCCATGATGGAAGGCAGAGATGGGCCCTTCAAGGAGAAATTTGGAAATTACAGGAGGTTTGGAAGGATGACAAAGATGGAGGTGAAGGAGGAGACCCCAATGCCACCCCCTGCCCCCCCCCCCCCAGGGCGAGGTAAGCAGCCTCATGCCTTCCCAGGACTCAGGAGGCATGCAGAGGGCCATCCAGGTAATGGAGTCTCCTATGTGGGGGGATCAGTTAGTATTTAATGAGGAGGACATTATGCATGATGTACCCGATAAGGTAAAGCCTGCCAAGTCCCATGTTGTGGATAAGACTGTTTTTGTACCTTTCAGTGATGCTGACAATGTGCCTAATGACAGTCAGGCTGCTAATGCTGTGTGCAGAAATGTTGTGCCTGCTGATGCTGCAATGCAGCAAGAGTTACATTTAAAAAGTGTAATTTCTGTGAAAGAACTACAGGTGTCAGAAGAGCCCATTAACCTTTCTTTAGCAGAGTCCAAAGCTATCTGCCCCACTGCTGCTGAAGACTCTACAGCGCAGCATCAGGAGACAGCTGGTACTGCAGCAGTAACTGTGACCATTCAAAGTCTTGGGTCTCTGGCTTCTGCTGGGTGTCCCAGACGTAATGTAGTAATTCTGAAATGGGAAGGTGGTGCAGTCCCTCCAGCACGGTGTGCATGTACTAAAAAGGTTGCTTCTTCCTCTGTAAAGGAGTCTTCTGTGAAGACTCCAAAGAAAAAAAACAAGAGATGATGGCATCTCTGAAGCTGACCTGCAATACCTGGAGGAGAGAAGGAAGGGGGGGAAGTGGAAGCAGGTGCTAAGGACAGAATGGGCTCCAGTGCCTGTCTCCAACCATCATAGGTCCTCTGAATGGTATATTTCTTCATCCGGAGCTTCTTCGGAGCGAAGTTCCGATTCTGAAATGGAGTTTGAGGCTGCCTTAAGAAAGAGAGAGGCTTCTGGTGATGAGCAGCAGAGGGGAGCTAAGAAGCAATTCACCCAATAACCCAAATGGCGGTTCCCCCTCTGTTCAAAGCGTTGACAATAAATGTCGCCAGCATTAAGTCAGTAAGAGCTTGTTCTATGGCCTTCTTTTTGTTCAGCCAATTAGACGCTGAAATTTTATTTTTGCAAGAAACTAGGCTCACCTCCTTGGCAGATATTCATATGGACAAGAGAGAGTGGAGGTATGGTCCATCTTACTGGTCTCTTGCGGCCGAGCCTATACGGCGGTGTGGCGGTGTTGGAAGTGAACAAGAAGTAATATATCTAAAGTTCTACACATCTGTTGATACAACCGAACTCAGCCATATTGATATTTGCAGTCCCACATGTTTAGAATGTATAGAGGAATGTGGCAAAATCTGCATAGCAAAGGAGTTATCTTCAGCCCACCTGGTGTGCACAAAGCTTCAAAGAGATTGATGACGAAGACGGCCCAGGGCACATCGACTGCAATACTGGCCACAGAAGCCAAGTATGGCAGGACAGTCAGTAATATTAGGAGGGCTGTCATGTGAACACTGATTGGTCCAAAGCAAATGGGACTGGCAGTAGGGTGTGGTATGGCTGAGGTATGTTTATCAAAAAGGGTTGCAACAATGAGTTCGGTCTCTGATTCCATCAGGAGGTCCAGTCACGAGGGTCGGATAAGTATAAGGCTTATATTGTATTCTGATTGTATGCTATGTATTATTGTAACTTCTATTGATACTTAATGCACGCTTTCTTATTTCCTTGGGAAATAAATGAGATTTAATTGATCTTAGACTGTGTATTGATTTCATAGCCAATGGTGGTAGTATTGTGATATTAACGATAGCATGTGCTTGGAGTATTGATAGACTAGCTAAACTATAGGGACTAGACAAAGTAATACATAACTGATAATAATAATAATAGATTGAACTGATCAGTTACTTCAGGCGGTGTTGTTTAAAACCAGCATGGTAAATGTCCGGCGGGTTATAGAGGTGGAGATTGGGAGATGTATGGTCTTAGACCTCCTTGTGGGGGGTGCAGGACCTGCGCCTAATTAATGTTTATGGGCCGAACACAAAATGGACAAGAAATGCCTTTTTACAAGGATAAAGCCATTTCTTTTTACAACCCGGCAAGTGGTTTTTGGAGGTGACTTTAATACAGTATAATACTAGGCCCAAGGACAGGAAGGACTTCAAGGACAGGCTGGCATATGATAGCGTTTTTTTAAATAGTATGGTTAGGGATGCTGGTCTTGTGGATGTGCATATTAAGCACCTTCCGGATGACACCGGGTTCACCTTACATCGAGGTACTAGTCAGAGTAGGATAGATCATTTTTTTTTTTTTTTAAGGAGACCTCTGCTTTCCTGCCCCCAGTGGTGCAGGCAGTAGAGTTCTTTGATCACTATATGCTATCTGTGGTCCTGAATGCTTCAGAGGGGCAAGGGCATCTGGAGATTGAATTCGACTCTACTCAAGGAAGAACATGTTAGACAATCCTTTGAGGAATTCTTTCAGGCTCAGGTAACCATCCTTTTGTAGCAGCAAGGCTGAGTGGTATGAGCTGACCAAAAAGAGGATCGCTGGATTCTTCAGGGGCCTAGCCAATACAAAACAGTTTAATAAATACATGACCTACCAACATTTATGGAGGAAGCTGAATATTCTTGTCTCAAGAGGAGAAGATCCTGGGGCAATCTCCGAAGTGAAACTCCTTCTCAGGAAGTGTCAATATGACCGGCATGCCTCTTTGGTTGTAGAGAGGGACTATGAGAACTAACACTCGCATGACCCTTACCAGAACTGCAAACAAGGTGTAGCTGTTAAAACAGTTGTTGGGTACAGGTTCCTTGACAAAGTCCAGGTCAGGGATCCTGGAGGTTGTGAGGTCCTTTTATGCTGACCTTCTTGGGAGGAAAGAGCTTGACCGTGACAAGATGGACAGATTTGTGGACTCCAGGTCTAAATGGTGGAGATGTTCCATTGATGAATTTGACAGAGGAGATCACAGTTGATGAGGGCAATTGAACAGCTTGCCATCAAAAAGTCACCTGGACCGGATGGCTTGACGGCTGAGTTTTACAAAGCCTTTAAGTCTATTCTGGCCCCACATTTGGTAGAGGTTTTTAACAGTTGCCTTGCTGGGGGGGGGGGGGGGTGCTTTCCCTTTCCATGAGGCACTCAGCTATGATTCTTCTTTCAAAGGGTAAAGATCCTTCGATGATTGCAAATTGGAGCCCTATCAGCCTTCTTAATGTCGATAGAAAGATACTGGCAAAGATTATTTTCTGGCGCCTATCGTCGGTAGCAGAGTCTTTGCTTTCTCGCCATCAGCACTGTTCAGTCCAGGGTAGAAGCTGTCCGTGAGGCCTTGGAGCGGTGTAGGGCTGCAGGCTGGGGAAAGTATTTGCTGATTGGATCAGGCAAAAGCTTTTAATCATTTTAACCATGAGTACCCGTGGTTGCTCCTTAGTAAGTACGGTCTGCCGGGTGGTTTTGTTGATTGGTTAAAAGTTAAGTCTTGTATAAGGGGGCAGAAAGCTTTCCTCTTGCTAATGGTTGGGTTTGGCAGTCCTTTGAGGTTGGCGCCGGGGTGCGCCAGGGTTGTCCCCTGAGTCCCCTGCTCTATGTGTTTGCAATCGACCCCTTCATCAGCAGGCTAGAGAGCGGCATGTTGTGTGGGGTGCCAGTGATGCTCCTGGGTGAGCCGCTTTTGAGGGTTGTTGCCTATGCGGACGATGTGTCAGTGATTGTCACTGGGGCAGATGAAGCAGAGGAGGTGGTCTCTCTGACATCATGGTATTCTGAAGCATTAGGCTCCAAGATCAATCAGGAAAAGAGTGACGTTTTCTGGATGGGAAAGGAAGGTGAGGGGTTTGATCTCCTGGACACCTTTCCAGTGCCCCAGGAAAGAATTAAGATTCTAGGCATTGAATTTGGACCTGGCGATTATGGCCTCAAAAACTGGGAAGGCAGACTGATAATGATAATGACACCAAACACACCTCCAAGACAACCACTGCCTTACTAAAGAAGCTGAGGGTAAAGGTGATGGATTGGCCAAGTAAACCCTATTGGGCATCTGTAGGTCATCCTCAAACAGAAGGTGGAGGAGCAGAAGGTCTAACATCCACCAGCTCCATGATGTCGTCATGGAGGAGTGTAATGCCGCGTACACACAACCGTTTTTTCCGTCAGAATAAATTGACGGTTTTTCTGACGGAGTTCCGCTGAAAAGGACTTGCCTACACACGATCACACCAAAGTACAATCGTTTAAAACGTGGTGATGTACAACACACATGATGGGACTAGAAAAAGGAAATTCAATAGCCAGTAGCCAATAGTCCTTTGCGTTGTTTTTGGTCCATCATAACAGCATACAGACAAACAGTTTTCCCGATAGGAATTGATTACGTTGGAAAGATTTAAAACATGTTCTATTTCTAGGTCCGTCAGAATTTTAGAAAAAAAAAAAAAATCAGCTGAAGCCTACACACGATCGGAATATCCGATGAAATTATTCCGTCTGACTTTTTCTGCCAGAAAGTCTGACCGTGTGTATACGGCTTAAGAGGACTCCAGTGGCAACCTGTGAAGCTCTAGTGAACTCCATGCCCAAGAGGGTTAAGGCAGTGCTGGGAAATAATGGTGGCCAGGGCAGGACTTAGGGTGGAGGGGGCCCTTGGGCTTGAGTCACCTTCGAGCCCTACCTTCTATACATTACCTTTTTTGGCGTATAACACGCGCCGGCGTATATAACACACACCCCAAGTTTAGGAGGGAATTTTAAGGAAAAAAACATACATTTAAATGCCCATCAATGCAGCCTTATCAGTGTCCATCTGAAGCCTTGTCAGTGTAGCCTTGTCATTTGCAGCCTTGCCCCAGTGTCATTTGCAGCCTTGCCATTGCAGTCTTGAAGTTGGCGGCTCTTGGGTCTTCTCACAGCCCCAAGCATAACCGAATGTGCTCGGCTCACAATCACGCCCAGTGTTATGTCCATCATAGGGTGGGACTTGGCGTGACTGTGAGTGGAGCCGAGCATACTCGGCTATGTATCTCGGCGGGGCCCCCTATTGGGTGGGGCCCATGGGCTTAAGCCCAGTCAAGCCCAATGGTAAGTCCAGCCCTGATGGTGACCACACAAAATATTGACACTTTGGGCCAAATTTGGACATTTTCACTTAGGGGTGTACTCACCTTTGTTGCCAGCAGTTTAGACATTAATGGCTGTGTGTTGAGTTATTTTGAGGGGACAGCAAATTTACACTGTTGCACAAGCTGTACACTCACTACTTTACATTGTAGCAAAGTGTAATTTCTTCAGTGTTGTCACATGAAAAGTTAGAATAAAATATTTACAAAAATGTGAGGGGTCTACTAATTTTTGTGAGATACTGTGTGTCTATATATATATATATTTTTTTTTAATATATATATTAGGTAGTAAAAAAATCGAAAATCATGATAGATAGAAATAGTCCACTTCCTTAATATGACTGAATCCATGTGTGATAATGTGAAACCATATGGTGTGCTTCCATCTCCATTAAACACCTCCATGCTCGCAGAACTCTAATCTTGATAAATATTCAAGCAAGCCTTATAATCAAAGGTCAATTGGTGGTTTGTCGATCCTCAAGCCACAGCATTCTCTCACATAGGCTTGTTCAAACCTTGGTTGCTGGTCCCTTTAAGGCGCAGATAAATGCGCTCATCAGCATGTCAGCATAAAGCAAAATTGCCTCCCATAGTGTAGTAAAATGGCAACAAATTATTAAATTAAAAAAACTCTTACATCGAGTTTACAATAAATACACTTTTGTGTAATCAGAATACTCAGCATCTGTCTATCTTTCACATCACTTCTAGTCCGGTGAGAGTTCTGTGACCATGGAGGTGTTAATGGAGGTGGAAGCACACCATATGGTTTCACATTATCACACATGGATTCATTCATATTAAGTCACACTTCTATAATGTGTATTTGTCTCTATCCAAAGCACTGAGTGTGATTCAAGTTCCTCTGTTATCTGCATGTGTCACTTCTCCAAAGCATTTCTGGACTCCAAAGAGATAACTGATGACAGGGGAGGAGAGCTCCAGCACACGATCTGCGACTGACAGCCTCAGCTGTGCATGTTCCCGTATACTGTGAGGATGGTTGTGTGTCTTTTTCCTCCAATTGGGGCTCAGGGCTCTCCTCACTGAGCTCTGCAGGGTGAGACTTCAGATCCCTGCCCCCTGCTTTTCAAAGCTGAGAGATGCTGTGTTAAATGTGTGTTTCGGAAGACTGTAGAGAAGAGATAAACAGGTACAGATTATGTAGGAGGATTTGTTTCATCTGTGTATCACCTGATGCTAGGTACTTCACTGGGAATATGTTAGGGTTTACAACCACTTTAAGCCCAATTCACTAAAGGTATTAGGCATTCTGTGGGTTAATAAATTCTAACCCTAAGTGGTTCTAAAGGCTAAAAGGTGCATTCTGTGTATGAAGGTTAAAAACCTTCTGTGTGCAGCAGCCTCCACGGCCCCCTAATACTTTCCTGAGCCCCATCTCGATCCAGGGATGTGCACAAGAGCATTGGCTGAGGCAGAAACAAGCTGTCCTACAGCTTAGACGGTTGAGACAAACCATTTAACACTGACAGGGGTGGTTAAAATGGTAATTTTATATATATAAATCAAAATTATCTCAAAACCATAAGAAAACTGTTGCTGTAACTGCTTATAAAGTATTAGCTAGGGGTTGGCTTCAGTTTATTAGATGCACTAGTTGTTTTAGATACACCAACACCCCCTCCGAATGAGAATGCTGCTGTCCAAAAATATCTCTGATGCTCCTTCATCTAGCGTGGAGGCAATCTAATACAGACTGCATTGGAGATTTGAAGAGACTTCCCAGGCTGAGTGCCGTGTCCGAGGCTGACCGGGAATTGCACAGGGCGTAGTAGCTTGGATGCACCTGTTCTAATTAAAGTATATATGTTACTGGTCAGATCAGCAGGTGAAAAAAAATTATAAAAAGAAAACTGATACAGCCACCACATCTAACGATTGGTAAGTTGCAATATATTACATTTTTTGATTTTGGGTTTAATACCCCTTTAACCACTTCAGCTCCTGGAGGTTTAACCTCCTTCCCGACCAGGCCATTTTTTGCAATATGGCACTGCGTTACTTTACCGGACAACTGCGACGCTGTACCCAAATAAAATTGATATCCTTTTTTTCCCACAAATAACTTTCTTTTGGTGGTATTTGATCACTTTTGCGGTTTTTATTTTTTGTGCTATAAACAAAAAAGTGCAACAATTTTGGAAAAAAAAAAAAAATATGTTTTACTTTGTGCTATAAAACATATCCAATAAAAATATGTTAAAAATCGAATTTCTTCATAAATTAAGGCCCATATGTACAATATGCTAAATTCTTCAATAATAATGGGATATATTTAGGGGCATTTTATTTTTTTAAATATTTTTTACTAGTAATGGTCGGCGATCAGTAATTTTTAGCAGGACTGCGGCGGACAAATCTGATACTAAGTGACCCTTTTTGGGGACCAGTGACACCAATACAGTGATAAGTGCAAAAAAAAGGCACTGTCACCGTATAAATGACACTGACAGGGAAGGGGTTAACATCAGGGGCAATCAGAGTGTTAAATGTGTCCCTAGGGGGTGGTTTCTAACTGTGGGGAATGAATGTGCTTTGACTAAAGGAAAACCAAGATCTCCATTTTTCCCTCTGGCAGAACAGTGGCCTGCCTTGTTTACATAGGCAGAACGCCGTTCTGCCTCTCTCCGAATGATTGCCGTGTACCCGACTGGACCCGCTGATTGGCTCCCACTGTGTCCTGTGTCCAATCACAATGGGAGCGGGCCTTCAGCAGCACGCATGTGCACCCCAGAGCTGAAGAAGAAAATCACGTACAAGTATGTGATTTTGTGTTTAAGGGCTGCTTGTATGTATGTGGGGGCGGTCCTTAAGCAGTTAATCCTCCCAAGAGCCAGCTCACTGCTTGCATCAGGGCTGAGGGCTCTTGAGAGAAGTACTGAGGCAGGATGATCTGATGTTTTTGGGAAGCTATGCACAGCACCCTGCCAGCCCCTCCCACCAGCCATGATCTGTCTGCATTGCATAGAAAAGCACAGACTCCCGGGGATGATGTCACTAGATTTAAAATAAAGTATGTAATTAAAATGGAAGGGTTTTATTTAAAAATTCCATTAGCATGTTGGTGAGCAAAGGGAGGGGGAACAATCAGGTAAGGCAAAATATAAGCAGATTAAATTTTAAGCTTTAGTATGCTGCTTATGATTAATCATTGGACTGGTGGACAGTTATCATTTCTGTACCTTGCAACAGCCCAGGCCACTGTTAGTGCAGATGTGTAACCTCTCAGCTTGATGGGGACATCTTTGCCGTAGGTATCAGGAGTCCTTGTCCTGGCAATGAACATACAGTGCAAAACTATTCACACCCCCTTGGCTTTTTAACTATTTTTTTACATTGCAGCCTTTAGTTCAATGTTTTTTTAATCTGAATTATATATGATGGATCAGAACACAATAGTCTAAGTTAGTGAAGAAAAATTAGAAAAATATATGCATAATACTATATTTCAGAAAAAATAAATTGATAATTAGCATGTGCGTATGTATTCACCCCTTTTGTTATGAAACCCATAAAAAGCTCTGGTGCAACCAATTACCTTCAGAAGTCACATCATTTGTGAAATGATGTCCACCTGTGTGCAATCTAAGTGTCACGTGATCTGTCATTACATATTCAATCCTTTTTGAAAGTCCCCAGAGGCTGCAACATCTAAGCAAGAGGCACCACTAACCATACACTGCCATGAAGACCAAGGAACTCTCCAAACAAGGGTCAGTGTTGTTGAGAAGTACAAGTTAGGGTTAGGTTATAATTTTTTTTTTCCAAATCTTTGATGATCCCTATGAGCACCATCAAATCTATCATAACCAAATGAAAAGAACATGGCACAACCACAAACCTGCTAAGAAACGGCCGCACACCAAACTCGCAGACAGGGCAAGGAGGGCATTAATCAAAGAGGCAGGAGAGAGACCTAAGGTAACCCTGGAGGAGCTGTAGCGTTCCACAGTAGAGACAGGACTATCTGTACATAGGACGACAATAAGCCGTAGAGTTGGGCTTTATGGCAGAGTGGCACAAGAAAGGAAAAAACAAAATGGCACGTTTTGAGTTTGCGGAAAGGCATGTGGGAGACTCCCAAAATGTATGGAGGAAGGTGCTCTGGTCTAATGAGACTAAAATTTAACTTTTTGGCCATCAAAGAAAACGCTATGTCTGGCGCAAACCCAACACATCACAGCACCTAAACAACACCATCCCCACAGTGAAACATGGTGGTGGCAGCATCATGTTGTGGGGATGTTTTTCAGCAGTCGGGACTGAGAAACTGGTCAGAGTTGAGGGAAAGATGGATGGTGCTAAATACAGGGGTATTCTTGAGAAAAACCTGTACCACTCTGTGTGTGATTTAAGGCTAGGATGGAGGTTCACCTTCCAGCAGGACAATGACCCCAAACACACTGCTAAAGCAACACTCGAGTGGTTTAAGGGGAAACATGTAAATTGTCAAAGCCCAGACCTTAATCCAATAGAAAATCTGTGGTCAGACTTAAAGATTGCTGTTCACAAGCGCAAACCATCCAACTTGAAGGATCTGGAGCAAGTAGGAATGGGCAAAAATCCCAGTGGTAAGATGTGGCAAGCTCATAGAGACTTGTAGCTGTGATAGCTGCAAAAGGTGGCTCTACAAAAGTCACATAATTAGGGACTTTAGGGGGTGAATAGTTATGCACATTGACTTTTTCTGTTATTTTGTCCTATTTGTTGTATGCTTCAGAATAAAAAAAAAATCTTCAAAGTTGTGGGCATGTTCTGTAAATTAAATTATGCAAATCCTCAAACAATACATGTTAATTCCAGGTCGTGAGGCAACAAAACACGAAAAACGCCAAGGGGGGTGAATACTTTTGCAAGGCACTGTACCTGTCTGGCCCAGGGCAGTGATGGTTAAAAAGACTGGAAAAGGGTGACAAACCTAGGACATGCTCCACCAACTGCTCCATATTTCTTCTCTGACAAGTTCCATTCAAAGGCTCCTTCAAAGCACGCTTGTTCTTCAAACCTTTTCATGTCTTTATGTGAAAGACCCGAGTGTCAGTTATCAACCCCTGTGGCAGGAATTCCTTTCATTCCCGTTAATTGAACAGCTTTGATCCTAATTTATATTGGTATCTACGTAAATAAGAACATTTTCTTTCTTTAAAAAAATGTATAAAATGGAATCGAAGTTAATTGAAATCTCTTGTTTTGTTCATCTTTTGTTATGTTAATGCACAGTCTTGAATCATGACAGTGGAATTAACATCTTTTAATATAAGAAAAAGAAATCCTTGCTAGACAAAAAAAAAAAAAGGATGAAACGCCAGGGGGCCCAGTTTATCAATATGCTTTTTCTAGAGCCTTATATGGAGTTTTAAATAAAATAAGCCAATCTTTTGTTGCCTGAACCAGTCAAATTCCACCTTTTATTTGACTATAAAAGAGTCAGATCCCAAAACGCTAATATTTTAGTTACAGTTGCATGTACTCAAGTGTCAAATCACCAATGGAATGCTGTACTCCAGTCAGTTATTGCTATCTCTGCAGCACAGGGGTATGAGATGCCACTTGTGGTCCATGCTGCTCCTTCACTGTAGTGTTCAGAGGATGGGTTATAGTCACAGCAGAATAACAGAGCCTTCTTCGCTCTCTGACACTTGGCCAGATTAGTGCAATTAAGCAAAAACGAATCTTGGCATTGCAGGGGCATGGGATGTCATGTGTGGTCCATGTTGCTCCATCACTGCAGTGTTTTGAGGGTGTATTAGACTCATAGCAGAGTAATAGAACCTTCTTCACTCTCTGACACTTAGCCAAATTAGTGCAATCAAGCAGCAACTGGTTATCACTATCTTACAATCACAGGGGTATGGAATATCATTTGTGATCCCTGCTGCTCTATCACTGCACTATTTACAGGGTGTTTTAGGGTCATTAAAAAGTAACAGAGCATTCATCACTCTCAACACTTAGCCAGATTAGTGCAATCAAACAGCAACTGTTTATCACTATCTTACCACTATCTCACTGTCGTGCTTATGGGGATCATTTTCCTGCCCGGTATTTATGATTGAGTAATTTTTAAATGATAATATTTTAAGATATAGGGTCAATCAAATATGAACACATACTAAAAGTAGGAGATTTATTAACCAGACATGTATTCATACAAAATAGTTATATATATTGGTTGACAAAAAGAAACGTTACATAAAATTAAAAATTCTGATTGTGCTAAATAAAATTAAGAATCTCAATTGAAACACCCGCTAATGGGAGTGTTGTACCTTTTGAAATGACACAGCAATGATAAACTTCCCAAAAATATAACCATACAAAATAGTTATATATAGATTGGTTGACAAAACAAATGTTATATAAAATAAAAATAAAAATTGTGCTACATAAAAGCTTGAATATCAATTGAAACACCTGCTAAATGGGAGTGTAGTACCTTTGAAATGACACAGCAATGGTAAACTTCCCTGTAGAATCAATAACCTTGTAAAAATGACAATAAGACAGAACGTCTGTTTTTCACAATTTCAACCGTTACCATCCTGCAGGTAAGTGGTTAACAATGTGAAATAAAATTAGACGTTTGTTATGTCAATAAAATGGAAACTATGCAAATGAAAAATATTGAAAATTAAATCTTTAGAGAAAAATCTACAAGGTGGTTACTGATTCAAGGCAAATAGTTATCCAACTGTATAATAATCAATAAGTAAGTATTTAAGATAACACAAATGTATATAAAGTAAAAATCAACACAACATAACTACCCGTTCCAAAATAGCTACTAGTCTAAATTGCTGGTTACTAAAGGTTTTAAAATGGCTGCCGTGGCTTTCAAGATGGCTACTCTTAAAGAGGAATTACTTCTTACGGCCTTCGAGTTTCAAAGCATAAGGTGTCCAGAAAACTTCATGAATGTAGTGGTATGAGTGGGGTGTGTGCGTGTCTGAGTCAGTGTGTTATTGAGTGTCCTTTCATGGCATCTATCCTGCTCCTAAATACCATGTTTTACAATCATAAAAATTATAATAATAAGCTCAGCCCAAAAGGTATGACTTCTTTTCCATTGGTCAATTCTGGTAATATCACCTTCAACCACTAGGCAGGTCTGAAGGCAGAAAAACACATTCTGAACTATCTGTTACACATTATGAAGATAGAACATATTATATATATATATATATATATATATATATATATTATTCAGAGACTCTGGTAACCGATACAATATACAATACCCTCATTATAATTTTGATTCATCAATATCACATAAAATGATTTATCTATATGGATAAATGTATAACTCTTGTATATCCTTGAATACTTATTTTATAATTTTTTAATTTTATGCGGATATAGCCGCAATGTATATGTCTTTCATAACAATGATTGGTATCTTAAAACAATTCTTACTTCTAATTTGTTCTACATCAAAATATTATATTTTTACAGAATTATCATTGGGTCAGTAGACACTAAAATCATAATTGTATCTGTGACCTGGAATCTAATATATAATTTGAATGATTTATAATCATATGTATTTTAAAATATCACCGAGTAGACAGAATTTAAATGTCTTCCTAAAAAGTGTTTGAAATTAAATTTGGACAGACTCAATGAATATTTAGATAGAGTTTATCTGTATAAACAATTCCTAGAGTCTAAACCAGGGATCCTCAAGCTACAACCCTCCAGCTGTTGTGAAACTACACATCCCATGAGGCATTGTAAAACTCTGACATTCACAGACATGACTAGGCATGATGGGAATTGTAGTTCCTGAACAACTGGAGAGCCATAGTTTGAAGACCCATGGTCTAAACAATGGGTTCCGTTAGATATGGGTGATTTCTCTTTGAGAACAATCCAGTTATGTATCTGTGTCAACTTTTATTGCGACATTAGGCCTTTTGATCTACCCACCAAAGGCAGGTAAATATCTTTTGGTTTCTGTTTCGCAGTTAGTTAGTTTGTATAATTTAGCGTGGGTTATATATTGAAAGTTGGGAAATAAATGAAGTCAGGGTGAACTTTAGTTCACCTCTGTCTCAAGGCCTAACTGACTTTGCAACCATATATCCACATCTTAACCATATCACATAAGTTTATTTCTTCATCATAATTACAACATTACCATTACAGGGGCATGGGATGTCATGTGTAGTCCATGCTGCTCCATCACTGCAGTGTTTGGAGGGTGTATTAGACTCATAGCAGAGTAACAGAGCCGTCTTCACGCACTGACACTTAGCCAGATTAGTGCAATCAAGTAGAAACTGGTTATCACTACCTTGCTATCACAGGGGCATGGAATATCATTTGTGATCCCTGCTGCTCTATCACTGCACTGTTTACAGGGTGTTTTAGGATCATTACAAAGTAACAGAGCATTCCTCACTCTCGACACTTTGCCAGATTAGTGCACTCAAACAGCAACTGTTTATCACTATCTCACCATCACAGGGGCATGGGATGTCATTTTCAAGCCATGCTGCTCCATCATTTC